>NC_143021.1:132568163-132936288 GCF_055824585.1 Amblyomma mixtum | reverse complement strand
TCTAGATATTTTGCTGTTGTTAGCCATGCGGTGAGCACATCGGCTTGTTGTATTCTGTTTGTTAAGAAGTTGCCGGGGCTAGTGGTACACGGTCATCATTCGTGCTTGTCGGGTCGATACGTGTCGATAGATTTTTCGCTGTGCAAGACTGACTGGCCCATTGTTTGCCTGTACGCACATAATGCGGTTGATGGCCGAGCCGCGTTTTTTGAAAGCGTCGAAGAACGGCTTCGCACGGACAGACAGCTCTTGTTATGGGCGATTACAACTGTGTCCTTAGTGCGCGCGACAAGACAAGCGTCCGAAGTTTCCGAGATAAGAGCACTCAAGTGTTGTTACGAATGATTGTTAACTGCAACCTCGAGGATGTGGCCGAGTGTCTTGAAGGAGCGCGTGCTGTAATGTACACACGATTGGAGGGCTCAAGTCACGCACGGCTAGACCGCATTTATGCATCCGCGGATACTGTACCTAAATGCAATAGTTATGTAGTACTGCCGGTTTCTTTTTCTGACCACTGTTTGGTTCAATGCTGCATAGGAATCGTTAAGAAGGGGAATGGTTTTTCGTGGGAAATGTGGAAGTTAAACGACAAGCTACTTCAGGACGAATTTTATAACCGAGCTGTAAGGGAAGAAATAGCAAAATAGAACCAAGTAGCAACATGAGGATTTGGCAGCAGTGGGAGCTCACTAAAGAAACTTTAAAATTAAAAGCCATAGAAAGAGCCACCTGTATACGTCATGAGGAAAAAAAAAACAGGAAATGGAGCTAAAGGCACTGCTTCAGAAGATGATAAAACAGGAATGCCGAGCGCCTGGTAAATGGATAGAAGACATAAGAAAAACCAAACCAAAGCTAGAGCTTATCGAAGAAGAACGTTATCGGAGAGCATTGGTGAGGCAAGGGCAGAAGACATGGCTGCAGGGGAAGCGCCAACGAAACGAGCGCTTGGTTTAGAAAAGGCCCGTGCCGAAAGAAATCACATTAACGAAACAGAAGGGGGAGGTGTTTTAAAAACGGACATCGACCACATCAAAGCAGCTTTTTTCGAGCATTACCAGGCGCTCTTCGCATCGCATCCGGTAGATGCTACCACATTTAAGGAGGCGTTTCTAGCCGAGATGCCGCGTCTGGACGACGAAACTAAAGAAAGATTAGAGCAGGAGATAACTCAAGGGGAACTTGAGCAAGCAATAGGCAGTTTGAACCCAGGTAAGTCGCCTGGACCCGACGGCTTCAGCGCGGCTTTCTACAAAGAATTTAAACTTGTAATTTCCCCGGTCTTGAAGGTTATCTTAAATGAAGGCTTTAAAATAAAAGCACTGCCTCCATCCTATGGTTCGTCCCATACTGTGCCGATTCCCAAAACGGACGACATAGACAGATTACGATTGGTAACAGCATACCGACCGATAGCACTCACGAACGTCGAGTACAAAATTTACATGAAGGTTCTGGCGCGAAGGTTGCAGACCGTGATTCATTACTTAGTTGGTCCGCATCAGACCTGCGGGATTAAAGGGCGGTCTATTTTTACAAATATTCACGTTGCGCGCAGTGTCTTAGAATTATGTGATGACACTAGTGGTCAGGTGGCAATTCTCCAGATCGATTTAGAAAAGGCATTTGACTGCGTCGCCCACGAACTTTTGTTTGCAGTATTAGGCCACGTTAATGTAGGTTCTGTTATCCCCGAGGGGGTGGCCCTGGCATACCGGAACTGCACGACGAGATTGATCGTTAACAAGAGTTTGGGGGCCCCCATTAGCGTGCAGCGTTCGGTGCGCCAGGGCTGTCCCCTCAGCCCACTTTCATTTTGTATTTATGTGGAGACCCTTTGTTGGAAGATACTGAAAACCAGGAGTATAAACGGATTCAGTTTGCAAGCAGCCGAAGTTAAGCTCTTAGCGTACGCTGATGACATTGCAGTGTTTGCCGTGGACGAGGGAGGCATAAGCGAGGCAGTTAAATGTGTACGCGATTTCAGCCAAGCTACGGGAAGCGGGGTTAACTGGTCGAAGTGCCTCGGGCTGTGGCATGGCTGGTGGGCGTCTACGCCTGAACGGTTCGCCAGTGTGTCTTGGACGACGACACCAGATAGGTACTTGGGCGTTCCGCTCGATGCGTACCGTGACAGCGAACAGTATTGGACAGGGCAGGTCAAAGAGATACGGGAGAGAGCGGATAAGTGGAAAGGGACGACCTTGTCCATTTTTGCCAGAGCCACTGTTTGCAACCTGTTCTTCATCAGCAGGCTCTGGTACGTCATGCAGGTGTTGCACTGTTCACGGTTAAGCATTCAAAAGCTGCACAGAATTTTCGCCGTCTTCATCTGGTCGTCTGACTGGGAGCGCTGCAGCCGGACCAACCTGTTCAGACGGGTACAGGAAGGTGGGCTGGGACTGGGTCATTTGTTTCTTCGGCAGCTGGTGAATCGTTTCTTGTTTTTTCGGGACACAAGAGACCCGTTTTTGCGCACCGTATGCCAAGTTAGGCTGCGGCGCCTGCTGCCGGAGTACGTAGTCGGAACTGCTGAGGTTTACAGTAGGGTCAGCGGTTTTTACCTGGAAATCGTTGCCAGTGTAAGGTTTCTTTCCGCGCGGTTTTCGAATGACTTTCTGTCCACTGTGAAACGAAAGAAACTGTACCGTGCTTTGTGCGATGTAGTTTTCCCCGTGCGCTTGTACAGGGCCTTCTACAGTGGAGGCCCAGGCAAAGATGTATTAAAGAGAGTGAAAAAAATGCAGGTGCCGCCAGGAGCAAAAACCTTCTTTTTTAAGCTGCACACCGGAACCTTACCGGTTAAAAAAAATTTTAGAGGGAAATGAATTATTTTTACCCTGGGGATCTCACTGTTTGATTTGCAGGAAACCGGAAACAATAGAGCATGTTTTTTTACACTGTTGGGAAGGGGTTTATTTTTGGGATGCGTTGCAGCGAACCTTAAAGGAAGAATTTCCGCTAGACCCGTACGGCATTCGGTACTTATCTGTTGAAAATGAGGATGGGGTGCCTTTCGACTTAATAATGCTGACAGGCCTCCACTGTATATGGCGCTCCAGAATGGCAGGCTACCTGTGTGACCGAGACGCAAGACCTGCCAGGATTTACTTTCGCGAAAATATGGACATGTTTCTGGCCATTCAGAAGGCCGCTGCGGGCCCTCCGGAGTGGCTCTCAAAACTAGAGCAGCTTTGTACATTGCCTGAATTTTAATTAGACGAAGCCAGATTCATGCTGGCTGACAATGAGTCGTATGTACATAGCGTTTATTGTGTTTTGTTGATTGTTTGTTTTGTCCAATCTTGTTTGGAAAAGCCAGGCAATAAAGAAAAAAAGCCTTCGTGGCGGAGTGGTAGCGACTCCGCTTCAAATGCCAAAGGCCCTGGTTCGATTCCCACCCTCGGCGCAGTTTCTTTTAAAGGAGTGACGCCGAAAGGCAGACAAATCTGCCAACACGGCTGCCGACGCGTCTGCTAACGACAGTATGAGGCATTAATGGCTTTCGCCTTAATACTAGAGAACACAAACAAAACGCAATGTTCGAGGGTTCTGAAAGCTCTCTTGTTCTTTTTTTGTCTTTTTGTTATTGGTTTGGTTTGGTTTGGTTTCATGGGTTTTAACGTCCCAAAGCGACTAAGGCTATGAGAGACGCCGTAGTGGAGGGCTCCGGAAATTTCGACCACCTGGGGTTCTTTAACGTGCACTGACATCGCACAGTACACGGGCCTCGAATTTCTCCTCCAAAGAAATTCAGCCGCCGCGACCGGGATCGAACCCGCGTCTTTCGGGCCAGCAGCCGAGCACCATAGCCACTGAGCCACCGCGGCCTTAACTCAATGGCGTATTTTCTCGCGATCCTTTTCTCGCTGTTCATGTCGTTTTGTTTATTTGTTTTTCTACTATTTTTTTCCTGATCGTCCTTGCTACTTGATGTGTTTTACTTTAATTCGCACAGGATCTTTTAACTCGCCACACAGCTATCGATTCAAATACTATTTCTCGTAGTGCCCTGTACATTCGAAAATAAAGGATTCTTTGCCTTTCACTTTTTATATATTTTCTTTAATTTTTGATTGCAAACTGATATAAGTACAATAAGTATATGGAAGAGCTCTGTCTTGTGCCATCTCCGTTTCTCATTCGGGCGCCTTCATTCGCGGTGCTTCAGTTACGTCGCAGTGCACCGACTAATGGTGAATTCCAATGGCAGATCGGGATCAAGTTTTTCTGCTCGGTTTGGATCAGTCGTATTCCAATGGTAAAATGGGAGCGCGAGTTGTATGTTCCAATGGCAGATCGGGATCAGGCGTAAATCCCGGATCGCTCCATGGAGCAGCGATTCTTGATCTGCCGAAATCGGCGGATTTGACCGGAACCTCGCGTGACGTTTTCTTTTCCGCCGCGTCTACTTCCTGTCGCGACCGGCAGCAGCCGCTTCGTTCCTGTCGTCGCTACGTGGTGAGCCGGGCGAGCCGGGACAGACGGGCACTTTCCACTCAACAGTGGACGGCAATGATCTTGCTTCGAGCCGTGCGGCACTAATTTTGCTTCATGGAAGTGACAGTTCCGACTCGGGCACTGAAAGCTCAGAGTCCAGCAGTGAAGATTCGTCTGAAACGGACAGCGAGTGTGAAGCTGCCGGCCTGTATATGCCTGCCGCCGGCGTCAGAAAAATGCGCTAATATTCTTTGTTCGCGTTCATAACAAGCCCTGGAGTAGAGGAATGTGAAAAATGAATCATTTTTGAGGATCGTTGGCCAATACCGAGTTGCTGGTAGAAGTGATAACTGCGATACAAGCAAATTTCTTCCTGATGCCCAGTGCGGCTGGCCTGCTGTCTGCTAGCTCCGCTGTTGGAGGCGTCGCAGAAATCGATCATGTCTTTATTTTATTATGAGACGAGGAACACAGTAAAACGGTGACGCGAGTAGCACCTTTACTACAGCGCTGGCCAATTCCGAAGCGCCCTCAGCTGCGGCATCGATGAAAAACAGTTAGGCTTAGCGACGACTACGGCAGCCAGGGAGAAACGTTGGCCGGGGGGCAGCGCAGTTCGTCGCTCGGCGTGTCCGCGGGCGGCGTCGTTGCCGAAAGCTCGACTGTCTCGCTGATTGGTTCAGCGGCTTGCGTCTCGCAGTCGCAAGGCTGGAAAATCGAGCAGCGAGCGACTTGCCTGCGCGTCGTCCGCCACTTCTTTCGTGAACGGTAGGGACAGGCTCACCGGCTCTCCGAAGACCGCGGCCGCATACTCGCGTGTTCACGGAGGGTGGACCATCCTGTACATACGCTTTGGTTTTGGTTTTACATTACGGCCTTCGTACTACCTCCTTTTTGTTTCGCCGAGACGGCGTCTGTCAACGCGGAGATCGCGCAACTCCTGTCGCACTCGAACACGAAGCTGGCAGGGCGTCCGCTCCGGCGACGCGCCTAGTTTCCGCGGTCGCCGCTGCGGCGCTGGCGTCGCGCTCCCGAGGGATCACTGGCATTCCAATCGCAAACTGGGAGGTGGCAAATCTACGCGCTCCGACGCGATCCGACGGAGCGGTCTCGATCTGCCATTGGAATTCAGCATAAGTTCGGATTCTTCCCTGTTAACTTTGCCGTGCGGTTGACGGGCACACCCATGCAAACCACTGCTCAGTTGCTGCGGAGGATGCTGGCGGCGCCGCTATGTGCGTTCGTTGTAATGCAAAAAATCGGGCTTAGGAAACGCCTAAATTCCTTCCTTCCACAGGCAAATTCGTTGTAGTGGTAGTCGCCGCAGAGGCTTTCTTAATATATATGAAAGGTAAATAAAAAATAATATGACAAAAATAAAAAATAAGATAAACATGAAAATCTTTCTTTATACACGGCGTTTCATTGTAGAGGCGTTCGTTGTACAGGAGTTTGACTGCACTACTGCAGTTGACGTCTTCCGCGCGTTTTCGCGGGCTGCCACGGCTTATGGCTCTTGGGGTGGTGAATACTTTCCGGGAACTCCGGGAGGCGCACCTTACAAACCAGTACACGCGCTTGTCGCTAACGGAGTCGGGTCGCCGCCTTCTTGCTCGACTCCATATCCAACACACCCCTCCAATGGAAGACAGGTTTCGCATCTCGGAACTGTGGAGACGTGCCCTCCACGTGCGGCCTGTTCCAGCAAACATGTCACATGAAGACCATAATGGTCGGCGCCTGGCACGAGCGGAAGCGCTAGCCCGACATTATGGCAACAAAACAGGTGTATACTACGTGGACGCCTCCGGCCCTCACCACGGGGGATGGTACACGGCCGCGGTAGTTCACAACAGCAACACAGTTAACGGCCTAACTTTCAGAGCCCGCAGTGCAACACAAGCAGAAGAAGTCGCGATTGCTCTCGCGGCCTCACATTCCAATTCAAAATACATAATCACCGACTCGCGAGGGGCCTGTCGGAACGTCGAAAAAGGCTGCACTCCCTTCCTAGCCTATCGAATATACCAAAATTGCATACGGGATACGGACCCCGCACACCGTTACCTCATATGGGCCCCTGCTCATCAGGGGTTGGCAGGAAACGAGGCAGCAGACGCAGCCGCCCGCGCGCTCTCTCACCGGGCTGTTTTCTCCTCCCCGTCCGATCAGGAACCCGATTTTAATCCGGTCTATACATTCAAAGATATTACAACATATTATCAAAATTGTCATCGCCTTTACCCTAGCCCATGTAAAGGCCTTAAGAAGGCGGATGAGCGGCTCCTTCTCCGCCTTCTCACCAATACATTGCTGTGCCCGGCAGCGCTAAAACATTTTGACCCCTCCTTTAGCGGCAGCTGCCCACACTGTAGTGCAGTGTCTTCTGACACTTATCACATGGTGTGGGCCTGCCCCTCCAACCCCGCTATTCCCCCCATCCCCAACCCAACCCGGGAGGACTGGGAGGCGACCCTGCTCGGCTGCCACGACTTATAGGCCCAACAAGCCTTAGTCGGGCGCGCCCGGGCGGCGGCAACCGCCACTGGGGTGCCATACTAGGGACCTCCACCTAGTGTTTGTAAGGATCGGTCCCTTACGGGCTGATCCAAACATACCTCCTGCTCATTCGTAATAAATGTTTTCACCACCACCACCACCGGTTCGCCCCCCATAGTTTTTTGCTCAGCAGTTGGTGCGTTGAGTTTGCGCACGGCGTGCATTTGTGGCAAGAAGAGTGCCATGTGCTAATTTAGTGACTAGAAGGGGTTTTTGAGGACTAAAGATGTCATTGCTCTCCGACTGGGCCATGTTTTCGTACAGTGTGGCCGCAGCGCTTTCCGGATGCGCGGTGGAGCCAACAAGCAGCTTTCTTCAAAACAAAATGGAGAGGTTGCTGCTGTTCCATCAGACAGCCGCATCCCCGGCGTTGCCTGTTCTACGCAATCCGAGATTAATGGCGACATGCGCCTTGCATTGGCACACGAATGTCGCAGCGCCAGGGTTGGAGATGCAATATAACGCTATGCTTCTTTCAAGACCAGATGACACACAGGGGAGGAGCGTCAGTGCTGGAAGAGCAAAATCCTTTTCCTTTCGGTGTTAAGAGTGCCGACAAGCGGCACGCTTGAAAACAGCCTGCTTACCGGCATGCTTCCTGTAAAACCTCCAGCCACGCTGCTGGGCGTTGCAAGCCATATTGAACGCGATAGTACGTATCATAACTCTGCTCTAAAAGCTGTTGCTCAAGAAATGCTTTCCTGCTTACGATAGCTTCTGAAGCACGATACAGCTTACATGATGATAAAAATTTATTCAAGAATATTTGTTTGGTCTATAATTTGATGTTTATAATTTTCAAACAGACTGCAGGCACTAATTGCCTTTTCTTTAGGTAGCAAGAAGACATTCACAAAGAACAGCCATAAAAGCTGCTACAGGCGGCATTACCATTTTGTATATGGGAAAAGTAGATGTACTAAAATGAAAGAAGGAAAAAAGAGAGGCGTAGACAAGATGTAAATGCGTAACATAGTAAAGAACTTTTTAGTGATATCACTTAACGTGCTTTTTTACGTTGTGAACGTAGAAGGTACAGTACTTCTAGAACATTTCATTTCTCAAAATTCTTATGCCTTTCTTATGCTTTTGGATATTGGCCTCCAAACTTCAATCACAACCCACGTAATTTGAGGAGCATCAGAGCAATTCTTGGCGAGAAACCTCTCCTTGGTTCGACGCCCCTGTAGCATATAGCCTTCCTTCTACCGCGCTAACCAACAGTGGAACAAACAAGGCTTTTCAGATTCACCCGTTGCCCAGTGGCTCCGGCGCATGAAACAGGGGGCTCAAACGCTGCATTACAGCACAGGAGTTTTCAACGAGTTATGCGGATTGAGTTTGGAAATCCGAAGTCGGTTATTTTGTAATGCAGGTGTTGTATGATAACATTAAGAAATCACGCAGTCAATGCATACGAATAGATCTAAATATCCAATATAAACATGACAGATAACTTCTGGTGATGAAAACATTTTTTACTTTAGTAAATTCGGAGCCTTAATGACAGATCTTATTGTTCGGGCAGTGTGTTCGTTAAGTCTACGTAAAAAATAGATTTCAGAAGACCTAATGGTCTTTTAAGCATGAAATGCTTTTAGCTCCCGTTGTCGGCAGTGTGGTGACGTCACGCCGAGACCGAGAGCCATCATCCGGGCACTGAATTCCAGTCATCCGGGCTCTGAAACGAGAACATCCGGGCACCGTACGAGACAACGAGATTTAACGACTCTCTAAGCCCTCCTACGCGACCGGCATGCAAGCGCCGGTTGGTCTCCAAACGAGACAAAAAATAACTGCTGCCAGTGCCTTCTCAATGTTTATCAAGATATCAGTGGAGCTGTGGGTTTGATAATGCACGGAATTATAATTTCCGATTTCTAATAACGCGTGCAAAAAGCACATAAATGGCACGTTACACTTCGTTGTGATATGTGATCTCTTAGGGGCTTCGCGCATCGAAGCAAAGCCGCGCAGGCGCACAGGGGCCCGGGGGAGAAGCGCTGCGTTCAAAGGGCAAGGCATCGCGCCGAACGGGTGGTGGCGTTCCTCCGTTCCTTTACGGTGCGGTTCGGGTGTCCACCGAGATGGCAGAGAATTACTGCGCCATTTCCCTTCCTCAAAAAACCTTGCGTTCAAATGGCAAGGCATCGCGCTGAACGGGTGGTGGCGTTCCTCCCTTCCTGTACGGTGCGGTTCGGGTGTCCACCGAGATGACATTAGGCCGCCGTAAACATTTCATGCTTACTCTACTCTCGTTTACGGGAGAGGCAGAGATTTTTTTATAAAAAATTATCGCAAAAAATTATTGCCGCCCTGTTTCCCGTTCAATGGAAATAAAACAAAGTTTTAGCGGTGAAGACAAAGAGGACATGCTCTTGATTTATCGCCATGAACATTCATCTAACTTGGCATGGAAATGAAATCTTGTAATGAAATAAAACAGTTTAATAACAAACTGTTTTCTTCTTCGACTTGCACTAGAAACCAGACTAAAACAGATTTAACTAAACAAATTTGAAGAGTCATTCCACTAGTGCAAAATTGACACGGAACAAAGTAGTAACTCTAAGGACACTACGGGCGCTGAAAAGCAATTGTTTACTCTGAAGCAGCCCAGCACATTATCAAGCCATAACAAAGACCGCGTGTCAAGCAGGGACTAGTGAAGGATTCTTTAGAAAAAGTGCAAAAAAAGCATAACAAGAAGAATGTTACTACTACCTTTCACATGCTCTGCTCACAATAATTAAGCCAAAGCTTGATGTGGAGGAAACAATAGCAGGTCATAACTAGCGGCCATAAATAAAATGCACTAAACCAGCAACGCAAAAGGAGAGTCGCATCTGTGTTTTTACCTTTAGAACAGGGGTTCTCAAACTTTTTTGCTTGGAGGAACCCCAAAAGCCTTCAATAAGTTCCAGGGAACCCCCCCCCCCCCCCCGCCTCCCCCCACCCCGCTTTCACTTACCAGCAATGTTGTCGAGTGCATTTTTGCAAACAGAGTTGCAAAAGTTAAATATTTATTGCACAGATTAATACAAATACTAATGTGATGGGTGGTACTGCTTCCCTTTTGAGAGCAAGTCAAAGCGTGGCTCAGTAGCACTCAGAGCCAGTCTCATATCGGCTGCCCGGTCAGGGCCGGTGAGGGTTCTCGCGGAACACAAGAAGACAGCCCGCGGAGCCCCTGTGTTCCGCGGAACCCACTTTGAGAACCCCTGCTTTAGAAAATGGTTCTGAGCCATCACTTTAAAGATCCTTCCGTCTGGCCTGTGTACATTTTGCCACAAGCTAGGCGGATCTCATATGCCACCCTTGTTTGACAGCGTGTGCACCGGTGCACCGGTGCTCAAGTCTCGTGTTGGAAGCCGACTGTTTGTCTGTTAACCTCCGCACATATTCTTGCCGGCTTGCATAATGCGCAGTAGACGAACCGAGCATTACACTTCCCTTCTATCATTTTTATTGTACGGTATCTTGTAGGTTTAGGTGATGGTTGTCATACGGTTGTTTTTTTTCATCGTTGCTTGCCTTCACTCCCTTTTATCTTCGGAGCATAACCTTGCACATATATTCATCGTGAAAAATCAAGGCGCAAACAAATAATGACACAGAGGGGACACAGCGCTTACTCGCAACTACAAGAATTTTTATTCAGAAGCTTTTATATATACAAAAAAAACAAAACAAACCCAGAGTAATCACACGCCACATGCCGGCCGATGCGCAGGAAAAGATTACCTCGCTGATTTCAATCGCTCTTTCAAAAAACCTATCTCTCCAGTAGAGAAGCCAACCGA
Source organism: Amblyomma mixtum (assembly GCF_055824585.1). Taxonomy (NCBI): domain Eukaryota; kingdom Metazoa; phylum Arthropoda; class Arachnida; order Ixodida; family Ixodidae; genus Amblyomma; species Amblyomma mixtum. The sequence continues at coordinate 132,925,483 of NC_143021.1, read as the reverse complement.
AGGGTCACTAACACATGTATTCCACGTCTCTGCGATATGATAGGCTTCAACTATCTCTCGCGTTACACGATCTCGGTGACGACAAAGAACACCCATTTTTGAAAAAATGGGAGAACATTTCATCTTGCTCTTGCTGCAGTTACGACAATGCAGAACCGTATTGTTTGAAGTGTCACCTTTTTTCAATACTCCGGCATGCTCCATCAACCGCACATTCAAACATCGACCACTCTGGCCTACGTGCACTTTTCCACACGACAGGGGGATCTTGCACACTGTGCCCACTTTGCACTCTACGTACGGTGTTCTGTGTCTGACAGCACAAGCACGGACGTCCCCTCCTGGAACGCCTCCTCAGCTGCCCCCACTCACGCATGGGGAAGACCGCCATTGCCTTCGAACAACTGGTGGGAGGGCAGACAGAGCATCTACCCACCCCTCCACGGCCTGACCAGGGACATCAGTTCCGGGTCCTCCTACCAGCACGAGGGGCCAGGCCCAAGCGCCAGACACCTGCGGTCGGCCTCCGTCTGGAGGCAGCGGAAACCATGGAGGACGACCTGGCTGGCTGCACACAGTTGTTCACGGACGGCTCCGTCCTGAAGGGGGCCTGCCCATCTGCAGCGGCTGCCTGCATCTCACCTGCCCTGGGCGAAACAAGACAGGCGAGACTCCCCTTCGTGGCCAGCTCCACCACAGCCGAGCTGGCAGCCCTGCACCTGGCGGCGGACATCCTGGATGCACGGCCTGCTGTGCAGTCTGTGGCCATCTTGTCCGACTCCAGGGTGGCCCTCCAGCTCCTGCAGGAGCCCCGGTGCCGACTCCCCATTGTCTGCAAGCTGGCGGCGCGGCTTAACACCCTCTGCTCCCGCGGCTGCTCCATCTCCCTGGCCTGGGTCCCCAGCCATGTGGGAATTCAGGGCAACGAGGCTGCCGATGCCCTGGCCAAGGCAGCCCACGAGGCCTCCACGCCCTGCTGCACCTCAGTCGTTCCCCTGGACGCTGCCCGATCCATCACGGAGCGGCTACTCCTGCTGGAACACCCCGACACCAGGGTTGCCCAAGGGACACCCCCCCCCCCCCCCGCTCCTGCCGGACAAGGGACTTGCAAGACGGGAGAGGTCCCTCCTTCTCCGGCTCCGTGTGGGCTGCGCCTGGACCGGGGCAAGACTCTTCCGCAAGGGCCTGGCTACTTGTGCAGACTGCCCCCGCTGTAGTGACCCGGAGGAGACAATAGAACACCTCCTGTGCGGTTGTCCTGAACTGGCCGCACAACAGGCTAGGCTCTCAGCTGGCTACCGGGCACTGGGTCTCCCAGCTGACACGTCACGGGCCCTGCTCTTCCCGTCCGGACCCAACACCAGCAAGGCCCTTCGGTCCCTCCTTGCCTTCCTGGAGGACACGGGCTTGGACAGCTATTGCTAGTCCTTGGCGGCTGATGACAGCGACGGTGCCTCTATAGACGCTCTTCTTTCCCTTCCCTTTACTTCTTTCTTATCCCCTCTACCTATCCTCCTCCCTATCTGCACGCCGGCAGTGGTGGTGGCGATAACTCGCCAGTCACAGGCCCGTGCTAGTTTCCTTTCCTCTTCCTTCATGCACTTACTAAGCACAAGCGCCATTTCTTTTCTTCGCGCCCTGCTCTGCCTTAGCTTCAATCGCACGGCATAACGTTGGCAGTTTTTTGGGAGCCGAAAACATTACACGAATGTCATACCTGCCAGCAACTTTCTTAATTGCATGTGAAAGTCGATGCACATACGGTACAATCACGGGTTTGCTGTTTTCTTCTTTCTTGTCGTTTTTCCGCTGGCCCTTTACCCAGCGAATAACCTTCTCGCTGGCTCTGCCGATCACGTGACGTGGATACCCGCTAATGCCCAGTCTTTCCACCTGATACTCGACACTTTCCTTGATGCGATGGTGGCACTACTCTGATGCAGCTGACTTTAAACACGAGACCGCGATTCCATCCTTGATGATCTTCGAATGCGCTCACGCAAAATTCAACAAGCCTTTCGCGGAACGCGGACGCTAACTCCGACAAAGATGGTCCGGGTTCTTACTCAAACGAAGGTCCAGAAACTGCAACTATCCATTACTTGGAACCTCGTGCGTGAACTTGACGCCCATACCGCTACCCGGAAACAATTTCGCGATGTCTGTTTCCCTGCGTACGAAGCTGCCACAGTTTTCGACGATGATTAAGTAGTCATCAACGTACCGAAAGTCCTTCTGAAACAGGTCAGCTGAATTCAGCTCATTCTCCTTGTTAACAAAGCCTAAAAACATGCAACTAAGAGCAGGAGCTACCCTAGACCCAATGCACACCCCTGCGCGCTGCACGAAAAAACGCCCACCATAACCAATTACTGTAGACTTGAAATAGAACGACAGAATTTCCAGGAAGGATTCAAGGGACACACCGCACCTTTCAATAAACCCCTTTTCATCATTGCCACCAGTGATGCATGAATGGACGCACCCCAGGGGTGTGCATTGGGTCTAGGGTAGCTCCTGCGAAACGGGGCCCTTGAAGCTGTCCCGGTAAAATATTATTCCATAAATTACGCGCTTATGCAAAGCAATGTAGCTTTTATCGTTACCTCATTCCATTGTTTTATTGCCCCAATTTCTGCTTTACCGAATGGGCAACGCGAAAAAATTCTCTAAGGGTCATGTAATGCATAACTCCTGCCCTCATTATAGCACGGAATGGTGAAGTTATCGCTTTATACGCGCATATTTAAAATCTCATCCATGCTTGCATTCGGCGTGTTATATCGAGGACATCTTAATTTCTACCCAAGTGAGAACAGGGCGATACTAAGCACTCCTCTCATTGCGCTTGCGCTATATGCAGATGGTCGTACGTATAACTGAAACTTAAAAACCCCAGGAGCACCGAACGTGGTAGAAACCATCCTACCACCAGCAATACGAACTCGCTACCTTCATACGGTGGCAATAAGAGCAGTTCAAGAACGGTATGAAATATTGTTCGTTTAGGCGATTGTGAGTCTGAAAACAAAAATAATGCACAGGTTCCGGCAAAGCATCCACCGACATTGATGACTGCAATTAGTCTGGGAGACGCCTAGGCCATGAGGAAGAAAGAGTTAAGAAATGGGATGTGCAGCCTTTGTCAAAAGTTTAGAGCCCAGGGGGTTTGCTTCTGGGCCACATTGCTTCACTCGTAATGTGTCCTCAGCGTCCTAAATCTCCTGAAGGTAAGACGATTTGTAGTCCTGTTTCTTCCGATGGGTAGGACTTCCATTAGTGCTACAAGAGGGCCACAATTGTGCTCAGAAGCAAACCCCGTGGGCTCTAAACTTTTGACAAAGGCTGTACATCCGCACAAACAGCAACGGACACACTTCGGACTATTGAAAACCAACTTCACTCGTAACACATCGCTATTTTATCGTCTAGAAATTGGCCACCTTTAATTATCGGTGAATTAAATAAAAAGCGCGCACTGAGCATGGCGAATCGGTTGAGGAGAACAAAAATCTTTTCAGCAACGCAACGCTAATCGTTGAGTATTCTTTGCTTCGGAATCCTGAAGGTGAGCTGCTCGGAGATATAAGGCTTGACCGGCCAGCCAGGAGGGGGGGAGGATGGTCACTACGCCAAATTTTAGCTATTTATTTCAGCTCTAGCTTGCATAGCCTGGCTAGCGCATAGTAGTAGTTATATAAACTCTACAGTGACGGTGGCCCATATTGCATCTCGTGACCACCCTGCACACGTAAACTCAATCTCAAGGTTTCTCAGAAATTGCCATCGCGTGGAGCGTTCAATCGCAACGCGATGGCTCTAAACGCCCTGAGACGAGAGTTATGGTAAAGCCGCCATATTCGACGTAGCACATCACACACATTACGGTGGCCGCCACTGGCAAACAACAGGGTTAATTGGAGAGACATGGGAGAGGCCTTTGCCTTGCAGTGAGCGTAGTAAGGCTGATGATGGTGATCACACATGACGAGAGAACCGCGGATTCATTCTAGGTGGACCGTATTGTTGAAAACGCTCCCACAATAAAACGTACGCCGCTCCGAACTCATCACGAACGCTTTTGGGTTGCTTCCCGAAAACGCGTAGTCTAAAAAGGCGCTGAGCTACGTGTGAACGCAGTTGGCACATCATTGAGCACTGACTGTAGCCCTCGCATTCTGGGTTTTTTGCGCAAAAGACACGACACAAAAGAAACGAGGTAGACAGGACAAGCGCTTACTAACAACTGAGGTGTTTATTGACAGAACATTTGCTTAAATACAGCAGCTGCTCTTCCAAACAGCTGCAGCTTTTGTGTCGTGTCTTTTGCGCAAAAAACCCAGAATGCTTAGGCACCAAGTAGCCTGCAAAAACATACTCACAACTGTAGCCCTCCCCGCAAAGAATTACCCTCGTCAGATGCCAATGGCTACTGCATTTGTACCTTCTTCATGGCTTCTGTGCACCCAGAAGAGGGACATTTACCGAACTTTTGGGTTTCTAGAAACCAATTTTTGTATTAATTTCCATTGCAGGAAGACTGAAATTGAATGCAACATTTGCAACAGCCGGTGCGCAATATATTTGCATTCATCAACGGGTTACCAGAAGTGTCACAGCAATTTATTTTTTGCCCAATACGTCTTTTGTGAATGCTGCCCACACTTTCGCATTTGAATTTTTTTGGCGCGCGTTAATTTAACTATATATATGTAGTTGTAGGTACGAATTGCGCACAAAAGACAAACACAAGAAAAAAAGCACAAGGGAGACTGAAAGAGCGCAAATTTGTAGTTTTCCGAGCAATAAAATAAATTATTGTTGTCCATGCAGTCCAGTCAATATAAATTTCTAATGCCGAATAAATTGAGCCGAGAAGCCAGGTCAGACAACAAAACTTTTGTCGAGACGCATTCTAGATCAGCATATGCTGCCGGAACGGAGCCCTTTAGACACAAATGTTTTTCACAATATCAGCCATTATTTTATGTAACAGTAAAGGTGCTTACGCAATCACACAATCGTTTTTAGTATCCTCTGCACCGAGCAACATATCATCATCACCAGGCTTACAACGCCCACTGCAGGGCAAAGGCCTCTCCCACGTCCCTGCATCTAACCCTGTCCTTTGCCAGCTGCGGCCACTGTACCCGCGCAAACTTCTTAATTTTATCCGCACACCTGCCCCCCCCCCCCCCCCCCCCCCCCTCTGCTGCACTTGCCTTCTCTTAGAATCTACTCTGTTACCCTTAAAGACCAGCGGATATCTTGCATTCGCATTACATGCCCCGCCCAAGCCCATTTCTTCCTCTTGATTACAACTAGGATGTCATTAACCCACTTTTCTTCCCTCAAGCACTCTGTCCGGTCCGTACTGTTAACGTCACGCCTATAATTTTTTCTTTCCACGTTTGTGCCTCGTGCTGAGAGTGACAAAATACAGCTGTTCTATCGCACGATGTAGAGTGCCGTCTGATATCCTAGGAGGAACAGCTGCAGTTCAGTGGATACGGAAATGGCAATTACCAATTTATTGCAGAGCCCTGCCGCGTACTCGAGCAAAGAAACCAACTGGAGGAAACACTTGTCATTTGCCTTAGAGGATCGTTACTGGGTAATGCTCTATATGTGGAAGTGGTTACTTTCGAATTTGCGTTTATAGATGTCTGGAAGGCTTCACAGTATAGGCGCAATGGTGCCGCGCTTTTGCGATGCGGCACTGGCTCGTGATGGCAGGTGATCTCATCGTAGAGGCTTGTACTGCCCAGGTTGGTCTTCCCGAGCAGTCAATAATTTACTTGGCGCGTGCCACGAAGTGCAGTTTTCTCACAATCCAGTTGGCAGGTCCTACTCAAGCCACCAGGTCACGCTACTTATGGGACGCATCTAGGCTGACACTACGGGAATGTTTCGGTCACAACTCGGACGAAGACGAAGCCGGATTGTTTGCCGAACGCTTGCCGTGTCAAAGCACGCGAGGCCGCATTAACGCTATGCTTGTTGAAACTAGTATGATGGGCTCTACTCAAGAATATATCGCAAGCCATAGAGCCAATTTTTTTATTCTGTCAAGTATTGTGAAGCCATACTCCGGTCAAACAACTGAGTATGGCCGAATTCTATTGGTTTTGCGCTCTCTTACGCTACTTCCCTCGGCGCCTTCTGTAGGCTGCACTATACGTCACACCAGTGTAGTTATAACCCGCAAAAGAAATAGATGAGATAGATAACTTTATTAAGTATGGTAATACTTTTTCTTTTGCTGTCTACTTCTAGCGCAGAATAAAAATACGACGGTATTGGACGCCAGCTACCGTCATATATCTGGTAGTGGAAAGCGAAGGTTAAAAGACTGCTGACTCCTTCATCAACGAGGACGGCAAAAAGCCCCTGTGATATTCCCCACGAAGTGGGATTGCGTTTATTGTTGTGTAAGATTTTTTGTTTTATTTTTTGACCTCAGCCTGTTCTGTGCGATTCAATTTAGCGAGTAACACTCTCCCTCCGGCTCAGCGCTTAGTTCGTCTCAGAGAAACTGTTTTAGAGAACGTTAACAATTCATGGTACAAATCTGAAACCACTGCAGACCGCTCTAAAGAGATTAAATGGCCGCCGAAAAGCACCGTGCCATACATGAGCCTACCTGCTGTTTTCAGGTACTTATACAGTTCAAGGTTGTTCTCTTCATTCTGGTACCAAAATTGTCGCTCAGCATTCTTGAACGAGTCGGAGTAACGCCAGCGCAGATCCGTTAAGGACTGGTCAAGGCTCACCGCTAGGAAAACAGCGTACAATTCCGCAGTGTAGAAGAGGACGTATGTATTTTCGAAGACGTGCTGCAATTTATTGTTGATGTCCACAAAGAAGAAGGCGCTAGACACCGCAGCGGACAGCGCCTTCATGTCTCACCAACTGGCCTACACAGCTACCCTCCACAAAGAAGTCTCCTTCACCAAGTTTTTTCACGACATCAGAACTCGAACCGTGAAGCATTCTGGAAGAATCGACGTGAACAATTCTCTTGAAATCTGTACTATTGGCGCACTCCCAATAAGCTAACACTTCTTTTGGTTCCTTCCGTTTGGCTATGCTTCCTTGGTGTTCGAATCCTCTTATTAACTGAAACAAGGTTTTCTCACCACGTTTCGACGTGCTCATAACAGTTCTGGTTCGCAATTTCGCAGCTTCTGAGTATTGCTCTTCCTCAACAAAGGACCGGATGAAGTGAAATCTTTCAACAAATTGCTTCCGACCATGCTGGTCTATCAGTCTTGAAATATAAAGGTATTGAGTCGAGTCAACAATGTCCAGGAAGGGGTATAGGAACCCGACACCGAGCATTAATCCTTTGAAACGCAGGGAAAAATTGCGTTGTGGGCTTGTCAGCAACTCATAGGCCTCTCCGACTGTTGATCTTGCTGCAAAAGTGGAGAAAAAGGCTAATTAGCTTGGGGCATGGCATCATTGAAACGTTGGTAGCTAAAGCAGAAATATTGCACAATAAAAATAGATAGTGCAATCATTCGTCTCTGAGCCACTCAGCGAAGTTGTTAGCAGATAATACAAGAGCCTTTAAACGGAAAAAATGTTGCCTGCCTTCTACGGTATTTCTCCTCTTCCCAAGAGAGAATTAAAGGAGTCTAAAGACGGAACAGATTTAAACAGCGCCTGGCAAAACAGATGTTGCCTCTTTACACAATGTCTTAGGACGGGCATAACAGAATGCATGAAAATTGGTAATGAACATTTTATTTGCTTAGAGCACTTGTGTAATGACTTTTTTTTTCAAAAGTACTGTTTATGTGCCTTTCATCTTCCCGTCATAGCTGAGGAGGGGCTTCTTGTCCAACTCGAATGATGCTCTTTCTCTGTGACCATTTATTTTATGACAAAATATCGCTACGTACGACAACTTCCGTCATAAACTGGAGCACTTACACGTGTGCATGAAGGCATTCATTGTGTATTAAGTATCTGAGATGCCCACAAGTCAGGGAAACACTTTTTTGTACAGTTCTATATACATATATAATGTTTCATCATTTTCGTGCTCGCTTTTTCTCAGCAATGCAAAACGTTGACCACTGTGCCCTCCTTTTTCCAATTCAGGGGCTAGAACTGAATAACGTAGTGAGAAACTAACAACGTCTGGCTCAGCAGTTAGTCATAGAAAGAAGGGAGGGCTTATTTTGAAATTTTTAGGTTGCGTTTAAAGCCTTCTCGATCCGGATTCAATCGTTGAGTTTTAGAAGCATTACTCCGGGGGGGGGGGCAATTTTCACAAGGTGCTCTCTTAATTATGAGTGCAGGCAAGACAAGTCGGTAATACAAGGTTCAATAAACATTCGCTTTTAGTGTACGATGAATGAATTAAATACCGCTATTACTCTATCTTCGTAGCCAATGAAGGAATCATTTGCCCTATTGGTCACAGCCTAATAATGAATAGTTGATATATTCGCATTTTCTACGTCTGCATAAACAATCTCTGTAAGAAATCTATATTGTTCGTAAAGTGTTTTCAGGCCACCGACCATGTACCGGAGTGGTGGCTGCCCTCCTATACTACGACACTACCAGCACAGTAACACGTCTGCTCTCGAGTCGAGCGTTGCAATGACATACGTGTATCAGCCTTTCTTACTTTCTGTTAAGGTTAGTGGCTGCTTATGGCAGTGAATCCACTGTGGTAGAGTGTGTGCTGCAATGAATTTATAGTTTTCAGCACGTTACATAGGGTAAACAACAGTAACAGCTCTCATGCACAAAAAAGTTTAAGGTTTATTTTCCATAGGTGCTTAACGTCCAAAACCGGCTCACGCTATGAGAGACACCGCAGTGAAGGCCTCAGGAAATTCGGACCACCTGAGGCTCTTTAACGTGTACTGACATCTCACAGCACACGGGCTTCTAGAATTTCACCTCTATCGAAAATCGACTGCCACGGCCGGCATCGAACCCGCGTCTTTCGGGTGAGCAGCCGAGCGCCATAAACACTGAGCCACCACGGCGGTTAATGCAGAAAATAAAGTCTTTTGAATGGAGACAGAAGAAGGGGCTAATTTGTTTATGCGTTCGAATGAACTACCTGCGTATGACTCCCCGGCGATGTACAGTTCTCTCTGCTTGTACTCCGGGAATATCCTTAAAAAGCGGTTAAGGAACCGTACGATGTGAACCGATGCCTCTTCGAGCGTTGCCGCGTAATTCTTTTGCTCTTCAAAGCTGTACGCGGATCCGGCTGGTTGGTCCAAGTAAATGATGTTCATGCGTTTTATGAGGGTGTGATTTCTATAGAAGAACTTCCGAGATGCGTCAATACCAAGAGGTGCATTTTCGAGGAATTGACCGAACATCGACGACTTTCCCGGACCACTTTGCAGCCACAACAGAAGCGGCTTCTTCATATCTTTTTTTCTGAAATCAGTGCGAGCGAAAAAGCAAAATGCCAAAATGCAATACATCCCCACGTTTGGCAAATTTGCTCTTTTACGCTCAAAACCTCCGGCACGCTGCCTTGAGAACTTCCGCCGCGAATGGCGTCAAGGCTCAACTCGAATGATCACCGCCACACGCAGCTGCTTCTTTATTATTGGATATTGTCGGAATTCTTTATGGCAAGTTATCACGATTGTTCTCTGTCGCCTTTAAATTATCCACAGATGCGAGCGGCGGCACTCCCTTTTTTGGGCGACCGCCGAGGACGTGTGTGGTCACCACAGCTAAAGATTCATTCATTTCTGTGTAGGAGCAAATATGCTTAATATTGAGTTTCTATTGGAAATCTCTCAAAAACTTCTTCTATGCCGCAAAGCTGTGAGCACCATGTGACAATATAAATATTTTCTCATGAAACGTATCAATATTATCAATAATTTCCAGATGTTTGTAAACTTCACATCTTCGACGAGATTATAATAACGGATGTAAAATGACCATAGTCTTTCAAGTTCCGGAACGTTTTATTAGCTGTTCACGAAAGTCTGTGACGCGAAATGCTTGTTCGCCATTTACAGAGAAGAAAGATATTGGAGAGGTACAATCAGAAGACAGAAAATAATCATTATGTACATTAAAATTTTGTTAGCTTTCCACGAAAAATAAGGCAAGAGCCTAATTTTGTACTGAGAGCTATGGCTCTGCTAATATGATAGTTTTTGCATAAGGTGGAGATTTCTTAACCATCACCTGCGGCTCCTTTTTTATACAACGTAAAAAAACCTTGAATATCAACAGTGTGAAGCTTGTTGCCTTAATCTGAATAAATAGTCTCATTTTTGAACTCCCTCTGCGCCCTTTATTGCTGCACACAACGACATAAACACCGTCATCAGCCTGACTACGCCCACTGCAGGGCATAGGCCTTTCCCATGTCTCTCTAATTAACCCTGTCCTTCGCCAGTTGCAGTCACCGCATCCCCGTAAATTTCTTAATCTCATCCGCCCACCTTTCTGCCCCCCCCCCCCCCCCCCCCCCCAGCTACGCTTGCCTTCTCTTGCAGTCCACTCCGTCACCCTTAAGGACCAGCCCTGCCCAAGCCCATTTCTTCCTCTTCTTTTCGACCAGGATGTCATTAACCCGGGTTTGTTCCGTGACCCACTCCGCCCGTTTCCGATCTCTTAACGTTGCACCTATCATTTTTCTTTCCGTAGCTCGCTGCGTTGTCCTTAACTTAAGCTCAACCCTCTTTGTTAGCCTCCATTTTTCTGCCCCATAGGCGAGTACCGGTAAGATACAACTGTTTTATACTTCTCTCTTGGCGGATATTGGCAAACTGCCATTCATAATCTGAGAGAACTTGCCACCCCATTCTTAATCTTCTAGTTATTTCCCTCATATGATCCGGATCAGCGCGCACTACCTGCCCTAAGTAGACATATTCTCTTACTACTTCCAGCACCTCGCTACCAATTGCGAACTGCTGTTCCCTTGCTATTCTGTTGAACATTACTTTGGTTTTCTGCATGTTAATTCTTAGCCCCACCGTTCTACTCTGCCTGTCTAACTGATTGATCATGCTTTGCAGTTCTTGTCCTGAGTGACTTAGGAAGGCAATGTCATCAGCGAATCGCAGATACTTAGGCGAAATAAAGAAATAAGAGTACAGGATCTCAAAGAGTACGACTGTTGTAATAAGTGTGCGTATTAACTGCTGCTAGTCTCGGAGCTAAACTATATACAGCGTACATCCGAACGTACAGGGTCGCATGCGAGAAGGTGTTGGTCATAGAATATCAATAAAAAGAGCACTTTCATGCTGCAAATTCCTTTCCTATAAAACCGTGAACTCCGACTTTTGAGACGCGAATAAAAATGTCGACTCTTCAACACAGTCATTGCCCTCTGCCAAAAATATAGATGCTAAAAATTTCTAAAGAGAGCTCAGAGTAGAGGGCAGCCTACAGATTTCACCAGAACAATTGACGGTCGTGAAGTTTAGTATGACGTCATGTTTAGCCTAAAACGCAAAAGCCATTAGAGTGAGACTGTCACGGCCTCAGAAGGACCACACCCACTGCCTGTTATGCACTCTGTCATCCTCAAGTCATGGTAACATGTCTGTCTGTAGCGTGCGCCACGTAAAATTAAACTTGGGATCCCAAATCTTCCACTGCCTGCACTATTTATATCGCGAAGGGGAAAACTAACATTATTATTTCAGTGCTGACATTCATATAATAATATAGTTCTAGTTTTAAGACTGTTACGTAATTACTTTCGTGTATAAACATTGAATATGTGGAAACAAATCGTGGACACCAGTCTTCATCAAGTCCGCACAAATATATTCGGCTGGACGCGCTCACCCAGGCGGGAACGCAACAGCGTGCCGCCGGCCTTGCAGTTAAGCAGCCACGAAAACCAGTCTGCGCGTGCTTGGCAGATGATGATGATGATGATGTCCTCTGGCTTAATGGCAGCCGTAATGGGACTGTCGTCGTCTTCTCCGGCCGGACCATAATGGCACGCTATAAATAAATATGTCCGCTACAAGGCACTTGTAGCTCGCACGATGAGACGTACACGGTGGTTGAGATCGTCACCATCATCAGCCTGACTACACCAACTCAGGGCAAAGGCCTCTCCCATGTCTCTCCAATTAACCCGGTCCTTTCTCAGTTGCCGCCACTGTATCCCCGCAAACTTCTTAATCTCATCCGCCCACCTAACTTTCTGCCGTCCCCTGCTACGTTTGCTTTCTCTTGGAATCCACTCCGTTACCCTTAAGGACCAACGGTTATCTTGCCTTCGCATTACATGCCCTGCCCAAGCCCATTTATTCCTCTTGATGTCATTAACCCGAGTTTGTTCCCTCACCCACTCCGCCCTCTTGTGATCTCTTAACGTTACCCCTATCATTTTCGTTTCCATAGCTCGCTGCGTTGTTCTTAACTTAAGCTGAACCCTCTTCGTTAGCCTCCACGTTTCTGCCCCATAGGTGAGTACCGGTAGTATACACCTGTTGTATACTTTTCTCTTCAGAGATATTGGTAAGCTACCATTCATGATCTGAGAGAACCCGCCATATGCGCTCCACCCCATTCTTATTCTTCTAGTTATTTCCCTCTCATGATCCGGATCTGCGGTCACCACCTGCCCTAAGTAGATATATTCTCTTACTACTTCCAGCACCTCGCTACCAATTGCGAACTGCTGTTCCCTTGCTAGGCTGTTGAACATTACTTTGGTTTTCTGCATGTTAATTCTTTGCCCCACCGTTCTGCTCTGCTTGTCTAACTGATTGATCATACTTTGCAGTTCTTGTCCTGCGTGGCTTAGCAAGGCAATGTCATCAGCGAATCGCAGATTACTCAGGTATTCTCCATTAACTCTTATCCCCAACTGTTCCCATTCCAGCCCCCGGAATACCTCCTGTAAGCTGGCAGTGAAGAGCATTGGCGAGATCGTGTCTCCCTGCCTGACACCTTTCCGTATTGGAATTTTATTGCTGACTTTATGGAGAACTATAGTAGCTGTGCAATCGTTATAGATATCTTCCAATATTTTCACATAACACTCTTCTACACCCTGATTCCGCAATGCCTGCATGTCAGCTGAGGTTTCCACTGAGTCAAATGCTTTCTCGTAATCAATGAAGGCTATATATAGGGGTTGGTTATATTCTGCGCATTTCTCTATCACCTGATTGAAGGTGTGAATGTGATCTATTGTCGAGTATCCTTTACGAAAGCCTGCCTGATCATTTGGTTGACTAAAGTGCAAGGTTGTCCTGACTCTATTAGCGATTACCTTATTAAATACCTTGTAGGCAACGGACAATAAGCTGATTGGTCTGTAATTCTTCAAGTCCTTGATGTCTCCTTTCTTATGAATTAAAATAACGTTAGCGTTCTTCGAAGCTTCTGGTACTCTCGAGGTCACAAGACATTGCGTATACAGGATGGCTAGTTTTTGTAGCACAATCTCTCCTCCGTCCTTCAACAAATCTGCTGTTACCTGATCCCCACCAGCTGCTTTCCGTCTTTGCATTGCTCCTAAGGCTTTCTTTACTTCCTCCTTCGTTACTGGCAGGATGTCCCATTGCTGTGCTCGACTGCCTCCCTCAGTAACTAGGTGATTAGATTCGCTACTGTATAGATTTGTGTAGAACTCTTCGGCTAATTCAACTATCTTATCCATATTGCTGATGACATTGCGCTGTTTGTCTTTTAGCGCATACATCTGGTTTTTACCTATGCCCAGTTTTCTCCTCACTGATTTTAGGCTACCTCCGTTCCTTAGAGCATGCTCGATTTTCTCCATGTTAAACTTCTTGATATCGGCTACCTTGCGCTTATTTATTAACTTCGATAGCTCTGCTAGTTCTATCCTGTCTGTGGAGTTAGACGTCCTCATGATTTGGCGTTTCCTAATCAGATCTTCAGTCTCCTGAGATAGCTTGCTGGTATCCTGTCGAACCATCCTACCACCTGCTTCTGCGGCGCACTCTGTAACAATAGCTGTAAGATTATCATTCATTGTTTCAACACTACGGTCGTCTTCTTCAGTTAAAGCGGAAAATCTGTTTTGCAGCGACATTCTGAATTCCTCTACCTTCCCTCTTAATGCTAACTCGTTAATAGCCTTTCGCTTCACCAGTTTCCTCCGTTCCCTCTTAAAATGTAAGCTAACACGAGACCTTACCATTCTGTGGTCGCTACAACGGACCTTACCGAGGACCTCCACTTCCTCTACGATGTCAGGGTGAGCACACAGTACGAAGCCTATTTCGTTTTTAGTGTCACCATTGGGGCTCTTCCACATCCACTTCCTGTTTGCTCGTTTGCGGAAGGTATTCATAATCCGTAAATTATTTCTATCTGCGAACTCTACTAATATCTCTCCCCTACTGTTCCTAGAGCCTATGCCATAGTCACCTATCGCCTTGTCTCCAGCCTGCTTTTTACCTACCTTTGCATTAAAGTCGCCCATCAGTACAGTGTACTGTGATTTTACTTTGGTCATTGCCGATTCCACATTCTCATAGAAGCTTTCAACTATCTGGTCATCATGGCTTGATGTAGGCGCGTAGGCCTGCACCAACTTCAGCTTGTACCTCTTATTAAGCCTAATTACGAAAGCTGCCACTCTCTCGTTAATACTGTAAAACTCCTCGATGTTGCCAGCTATATCCTGATTAATGAGGAATCCCACACCTAGTTCTCGGCTATCTGCTAATCCACGATAGCACAGTACGTGCCCGTCCTTCAGTACTGTATACGCCTCATCTGTCTTCCCAACCTCACTAAGCCCTATGACATCCCATTTAATACCGGCTAATTCCTCCAACAGCACTGCTAGGTTAGCCTCACTTGATAAGGTTCTTGCGTTAAACGTTGCCAGGTTCAGTTTCCAATGGTGGCCGGTCCGGTTGAGATACAAATTGCAAAAACGTATGAAAAAAGAATTGCCATGGGATTCTCGTCAAAACAAACAGTAATGAATTCACCTTCTCGCAGAAACAACGTCCCGGTTAACGTTACTTGCAGAAAAGGAGTTCTCAGCCAGCGAAGAAGACATTTCTAAAAGAAAATCCGCATTTAATACCATCTTACCATGGGAAGTTCTTTGAGAACTAAAGTGATGTGGTATGCAGCCATAAAATTCATAGGGATATGTGAACCGAAACAGAAACAGGCGATGGCACATTTCCGTATCAAGAAACGAAAGATTGTAAGATGCACTAACAAGATATGAGCACGTGTTCCAGCAAAAGCAACATAGTGACAGGGAAGTGCTCACTTCTGACTTGATATGCAAGAAGAATAAGTACGAAGAGTCGCTATCGTCAACAGGAATCAGCCCCGATTAAGCTTCCAGGTGCCGGCATGGCTCTGGCAGGCAAACGCGGCTCCTTTTCTTCATATCCATCAGCTTGGGGCCAGAAACTTGCTCGCTTGTTGGATATAGCACATTGTGCTGAAACGGAACGCTTAAAAAGACTTTGGAGATGAGTTGAGCATTTTGTTCACTTTTACAATTTTCTGACTGAGTTTTTACGTGATGAAAGGCCCCGGAGAGACACTACAAACCGGTTTGAATAGGTTGAAATTAATCAGAAACAACCTTCACAGGCCACTTTCCCGAACAAAAAAAAAGCAGAAGAGACGAACAATTAAACTCCAGTGACCGCAGTAGTAACGTAATCTTTCGTTTTCGGCAATATGACAAGGGCTTTAGCATTAAAACCCTGAACCCCAGAAAAACCCGGCTTTGTGGTCTGCCACAAAGCTCGCTGATTGGCGGAGGCAGTCAAATATTATCAGGTCACGTGTCGTGCCCCTTACCACACCTGCCACCTCCTCCTCTTCGCCTCTATCCCCTTTGCTTCGCCGTCCTCCTCTTCTGCATTCCGATTTTGCATTCGAAGCCTCGTCACGGGAAAAAATCCGACATTGGGTCTGTCTACAAATTCATAAAATAAACCCTGCGCTGGGGTCTGTTATCAAATTAGCTTATTGGTCCCGTTCTGTTCCGCAAGAAAATTCGCCGATTGGCCAGAATGGTTATGCCGTCATCAGGTCTTGTGATGTGCCACCTGCGAGGTTCCAACCAGCAGAAGAAGAAACACACAAGGGAAGGCCAGCGCCAGCGAACGCTAGCGCAATAAGACACGTAATCATAGATCAAGCGTGCCCCTAATTTTTCCGTTCATTAACCCTTCTTTCATTTTCAGCTTACATGTTGCGTAGGTCGAGAGTTGCTGCAGGACGCTTGGAGCCACTCTGCGTAGGCACTTGGATGTGAAAAACGAATTGGGCGGCGTTGAAGATTGTGACTACCGAATAATATAGGAACTCTCGCATCCGTGGTACCTCCCTGAACCATGAGCTAATTGATATACTGAATAAAAGGGTGATAGCAAGTGAACACGATCTCCACAGAGTACGCTGCCGAATGATTTTGGCGTCTTTGTCGTCCGTCAGTCCAGTGGCGCAGCACAGCACAGAAATATGCGGCTTGCAGCCGGTATTCGTTTTTGGCTTCTCGTTCTGAGTGCTCAAATACCATAGCACTGGAGACAGGACGGCATGTGTTCTTGTGCGTCAGTTCTTATATTGCAAACAACGCCTTTTTGCGCCTCCACGCTGAACACAAAGTGCAAGGTTCCGATGGAAAATAGTAAAAAAGCAATAAACGCGAGTAAATTGTCATCCTGCTGGATAGGCACATAAGGAGAGAATCTTGTAACAAAAACCCCGTATGTAACACCCTCTAACGAGGGTCTTTAAGGTATTAAAGTGAAGTGAAGTTGGAGGTGCTACGCAGTGCATTCGCAAAATTGCTGCTGCTCAGTGAATTGGGACGAGAAAGATGAATTATCGGAGTACATGACCTTATTCTTTGCACATTGTTTCCACCCCCCCCCTCCCCTGCATTCTTGAATTTTCCGCAAGCCTATGCCAGGCTTGAGCAGCTTGAGCATTTGTTGACTCATCCCATTATCTTTACCAGTCTCTTGTGTCATGGCGACCGTGTCGCTACCCTGAGAAGACAGGTGGCCTTGGTTAACAAGCAGCTGGACATGCTCGATGCATAATGCTACTCTGCAAGTAAGGTTAGCCGGTGCTTGTCAACTAAAAGGCGGCTAGAAGCACAACAAAACACTGAAAAGCGTCCTCAGGTCCTCCTATGAACTTGTAGCAAGAATTGTTTTTTTTTGTGCAAGGGGTCTTTTTCATCACCTGTATCAGAGATTACGTGAAAAGTGGCTACGATTGGTGTGTTCTCGTTATTTTGAAATTCTACCACTGAATTCACTTCACAAGAGGCGTTTTCCTCGCTCGCATTTAATGCACTATGCGTCTCCATACTCACGGTAAAGTGTAACTTCATTCCAATTAGGAACAATCA
Organism: Amblyomma mixtum; assembly: GCF_055824585.1. Lineage (NCBI taxonomy): Eukaryota > Metazoa > Arthropoda > Arachnida > Ixodida > Ixodidae > Amblyomma > Amblyomma mixtum. The sequence continues at coordinate 132,908,127 of NC_143021.1, read as the reverse complement.
TTGAAGTCGTTGAATGATTAAACGATTGTTCGATTATTACCATGCCGTGTGCAACAGAAATTGTAGGAAGTGTAATTGCACCAAATTCATCACTTATGGCTGGTTGAGATAGAAGCACTTATCCCTCTCGCTGCTGGAAAGTTTTAGGATGCCACAAATACAAAAAACAGCACAATACACTTTGTATCCGTCCATACCAGTACGAAGCAATCACATTTCTAGGTTTGCTCTCTGTGCGAGCATTGATTTATACTTCAGCGCACATGTGAACAGGCGACAACTGGCAGGGTTCAACGTCATCGCCGAGATCACAGTTATTGCCTCGGGCCTTATTTTACGTCTGCGCCATTTTTACTTGCTGTCGTATCAAAGGGAAACCAGGAATAGAAAGGAGCGCCAGTGATTTCTAAACGATATCACTGGCCTCAAGCCCCAGTGGCAACAGCCACATTGTATAAAATGCTGTAATAGGAATTACATACGTGATCAATAAAAACTAAATTTCGAGGCAGGCAAAATTCTTACCGAGAAGGCATTCATATCTGCTGCCTTGTCGTAATGTCCTGGCGTATTGGTGAGCCGCCTTCAGTCGGCGACGTCTGTGTGCACGTTTAGATCAGCATGCCCAAGACTGCTTGTTTTCGATGACATGATAAAAACACAACGCTCCCTCGGTCGATCGCTGTGCAATGTGCAGGATAAATCAGCACGGTCGTTCTTGCACACTGCAGCGCAAATTCAGTTGGTGGAGTGGCTCAGAACCGTTTTTGTGCGCCCGCTCAGCTCGGCGGGGTTGAAAAAATTCAGGGGGCACTTTGACTGTCTAAAGTGCGTAGAGGCGAAAGCGTTTTCCGAACCACTTTCGCTGCTTCTGTGGCACTGGTGGCGTCACATATAATTGAGTACTAATTACTAAGTGATGACAAATCACTAATTAATGGTTAATTACTGATTAATGTCTGAATACTAATTAACTGCTAATTAGTGACGCTTAAGCTTCCCCTTTAGGAGTGGAACGCGACAGCGTGTTGTAGCGCTGCCAGGGAGTCCACGGAACGCCACCATCCGTTCGGCGCGATGCCTTGCCCTTTGAACGCAACGCTTTTTGAGGAAAGGAAATGGCACAGTAATTCTCCGTCATCTCGGTGTACACCTGAACCGCACCGTAGAGGAAGGGAGGAAGTGGGAGTGAAAGAAGACAAAGAGGGCCGTAATGAAGAAAATGAAAATTGTATTTGAGGAAAGGAAATTAAGCAGTAACTGTCTCACATATCTCGGTGGACACCCGTCAAAATTCAGGGGGGCACTTTTTTGACCTAAAGTGTGGTCACTGATGTGTGGTTAAGATGTTAAGCTTCGCCTCTAAGAGTGGCACGCGACAGCATCTTGCAACGCTGCCAGGTAGTCTACCGATACGGCTCGGTAGCCAGCGTGGTGGATCACTAGCTCAGGGAAATCAACTGCGCTTTGATAAAAACCAACAACATCCTCGAGGCTGAGGAAGCAGCAGTTGCACTCGCCATCACCCAGCAGAGTGACGAGCCCCATGCACACATCATTACAGGCTCGCAAGAGGCGTGCAGAAGATACAGCAGTGGACGCATATCCACTGCAGCCATTCACATACTCAAGGCGAGGACGATCACTTTTACGAGATGCTTCATCACGTGGACACCAGGCCATGAGGCTGTCAAAGGGAACCAATGTGCGGACGCCAATGCCCGAGGATACGCCAACCGGGAGGCGCGCACCGAAGGGGAACTGGACGCAGTCACTAGACGGTATGGAGCCATCTTAGAACACCAACGAGCCCTCCGTAGGGCCTACCCCCCTCCCCACAAAGACCTTAGTAGAGAGCAGTCGGTTGCCTGGAGACAACTGCAGACTAATACATACCCCAATCTGAGTTTACTCAGCAAAATTTATCCTTCCACATATGCCAACAAATGCCCGCTATGCGGTCAACACCCAACGCTTTACCACGTTACATGGGCCTGTCAGAAAATGCAGGCAGTGCCGATAAACAACACACCAACACCGGAGCAGTGGAAGGCTGCGCTGTCCAGCTCGAAGCCTGAAGAGCAGCTCAAGCTGATCGACAGTGCTTGCAAGACTGCAAAGGCCGCTGGGGCCCTGGACTGAGGGCTCCACCTACTCTTCGATAAAGAACACTTGTTGTACAATAAAGTTTTTCATTCATTCATTCTACAGAACGCCATTGCCCATTCGGTTCTACGCCTCGCTCATCGGTAAATTGGTTTTTGAGGAAAGGAAATGTATCTGTCTCTCATATCTCGGTGGACACCTAAACCTCACCGGAAGGGAAGGGAGGAGGATGGGAGTGAGCGAAAATCTCTGTTTCTCCCGTAAACGAGAGTAGAGTAAGCATGAAATGTTTACGGGCCTAATGTCATCTCGGTGGACACCCGAACCGCACCGTACAGGAAGGGAGGAACGCCACCACCCGTTCAGCGCAATGCCTTGCCATTTGAACGCAAGGTTTTTTGAGGAAAGGAAATGGCGCAGTAATTCTCTGCCATCTCGGTGGACACCCGAACCGCACCGTAAAGGAAGGGAGGAACGCCACCACCCGTTCGGCGCTTTTGAACGCAGCGCTTCTCCCCCGGATCGCGTATGACAACGAAGTGTAACGTGGCATTTATGTGCTTTTTGCACGCGTTATTAGAAATCAGAAATTATAATTCCGTGCATTATCAAACCCACAGCTCCACTGATATCTTGATAAACATTGAGAAGGCACTGGCAGCAGTTATTTTTTGTCTCATTTGGAGACCAACCGGCGCTTGCATGCCGGTCGCGTAGGAGGGCTTAGAGAGTCTCGTTAAATCTCGTTAAGTCTCGTACGGTGCCCGGATGTTCTCGTTTCAGAGCCCGGATGACTGGAATTCAGTGCCCGGATGACTGGAATTCAGTGCCCGGATAACTGGAATTCAGTGCCCGGATAACTGGAATTCAGTGCCCGGATAACTGGAATTCAGTGCCCGGATGAGTGGATTTCAGTGCCCGTATGACTGGAATTCAGTGCCCGGATGAGTGGATTTCAGTGCCCGGATGATGGGTCTCGGTCTCGGCGTGACGTCACCACACTGCCGACAACGGGAGCTAAAAGCATTTCATGCTTAAAACACCGTATTCACTAGACGCGCCTTTGTTCAAACCATCGAGCTGGCATGGCGTAATTTTCCTAGGTTTAACTGATCTATCGCGTGCTCTACCTCGCTGTGAGTTATTGCTAGTTCCATTTTTGCTTTCTGCGTCAAGCTGTGGCATTGCACCAAGAAACTGATGCGTAAAGGCTACTGCGTCTACAGGAGTCGATGAAAAAAGCCTCTGGTAGTATTCGTTAAAGGCTTCTTTGATGTGGTCCGTGTCTGCCGATAAGATACCCCCCCATTCTATTTTATCGATGTGATTTCTTTCAGAGCGCGCTTTTTCTAGACCAAGAGCACGTTTCGATGGCGCTTCGCCAGCAGCTGTGTCTTCCGCCCTTGCCCTCACTAGTGCTCCGCGATAACGCCGTTCTTCATAAGCTCTATCTTTTGTTTTGTTTTCCTGACATCTTCAATCCATTTCCCAGGCTCTTTGCATTCCTGCTTCATCAGAGTTTGAAGCAGTGCCCTTAGCTCAGCTTCGTCTTGTTTTTGCTTATAACGGATACATGTCGCCCTATCTATTGCTTTGATTTTTAAGGATTCTTTACTTAGCTCCCACTGTTGCCAAATCTTCAGGTTCTTGCGCGGGTTTATTTTCCCTATTTCATCCTTTACTGCTCTGCAGTAGATTTCGTCTTGAAGAAGCGTGTTGTTTAGCTTCCACATTTCCCACGAAAATACCTTGCTTCGGTTCACACTTCCCAGGCAGCACTCAACTAAACAGTGGTCTGAGAAGGAGACTCCCACAACTTCATAATGGTTGCAAACAGGGGCAAGGTCGACTGATGCGTAAATGCGGTCCAGCCGTGCATGGCTTGAGCCCTGGAAATGAGTGAACTGCACTGTCCGCGCACCCTCAATAAGTTCAGCCACATCCTCAAGGTTTCCGTTCTCGATCATTCGCATCAACACTTCAGTCCTCCTGTCTCGAAACCCCCGGATGCTTGACCTATCGCGCGCATTAAGAACACAATTGAAGTCGCCTAATACAATGAACCGCCTCTCCGTGCAAAGGCGCTCTTGGACGCTTTGGAAAAAGGCAACCCTTTCCTCAACCACATTCGGCGCGTACACAGTAACAATGCGCCACTCATAACCGTTCAGACAAAAATCAAGCACATTACACCGGCCATACACACACGAAAAATAAGCCTGCACCTCTAGCCCCGGCATCTTCTTTACAAAAAGCACGCAGCCAGCCGATGTTCCCACTGCTTGATTGACGACAGCATAAAATCTAGTCGTGAAACGTCGCACCATGCTGTCGGTTCCTTCCTTGCCGTCCACTTTCGTCTCCTACACGTCCAATACATCTATCTCGCGCTCCGTAATAAGTCGGTACACCTGACCTTGTTTTTTCCTTCCCGCCAGGCCCCTCACATTCAATGTAGCGACTCTAAAGGCGGAGGCGGGAGCCATTTTTACGCAAGAGGAAGGAACCAACAGCATGGTGCTTACCTTCGACGTCTAGCGCGCCTCTAGACGCCACTGTTGCCGCCGGTATCATCCGGCGCAAGAACATCAGTCTTCTCGAGTAGTACCTTGCCTGCGGAGGAGTACCGTTTGTCAGCCGCATGGTTTGGGCGTGGCCGTAACGACGAAGGTCGGGCTTGAGTCGTCTTTGCAGGGGCTCCTCGACGCCGGGTGCTACCACTTTGTCCCCTCGAGGGGTGGCCTGGTCATGGGAACGCTTCACCTGGGTGTTACGGGGGGGCGTGACGCTTGTTGTGCGGGCGCCGGTATTCTCGTGGTGGTCCTCGTTCAGGTCCTTTCCCTCGACGACTACGGGCTCTGATGGGCACGCCCCGTTCTCTGACGTCTCGTTAGAGACGCCGAGGGAGCCTCCCGTCGGCTGTTGGCTCTCTGGTTCGTCGGCCGCTGTGGTGTCGTCACTGGGAGTCCCAGACGTCGCAAGTGTGGAAGCCGACTTGCCCGCCTCGTCCGTACCAGTGGCTGCTTCCTCCGCCTCGGCGATGTCCATGAGTTCCGCAGTGTCGTTCGCCTTTCCGAGCCCGGTAGCTGAGCGTAGGTACGGACGCAGTCCGCGTCCACGTGTCCGTAGCGCCTGCACAGGGAACACCTGGGCACCTTGCAGTCGCGGCGACCGTGACCCGTGCCGTGTCAACGCAGGCACTGCATCGGTCGCCCAGGGACAACAACGAGGACCAGATGGATTCAGTGCGGCATTTTATAAAGAATTTAAGCACGAAATTGCCCCGGTGGTGAGTACAATTTTCAATGAAGCCTATGAAATAAACGTATTGCCTCCGTCTTTTGGGATCTCCCATACAGTGCTCATACCTAAAACGGATGATAGAGAAATTACAATTGGTTACAGCGTATCGACCCATAGCACTCACTAATGTGGACTACAAAATTTTTATGAAGATATTGGCGCGTATACTGCAGACAGTGACATCGGATATTGTTGGACCCCACCAGACATGTGGAATCAAAGAGCGCTCAATTTTTTCCAACATTCACAAAGCCCGCAGTGTGCTTGAAAGCTGTGACGACATCAATGGGCGAGTAGCGATGCTTCAGATTGATCTAGAAAAGGCATTTTATTGTGTTTCCCATGAAATTTTGTTTACAGTTTTTGACCATGTGAACGTCGGTTCAGTTATCCGTAAGGGTGTAGCCCTGGCGTATCGAAACTGCACGACGAGAGTGATTGTTAACAAGAGTCTGGGGGCCCCCATTAGGGTGCAGCGTTCGGTGCGTCAGGGCTGCCCCCTCAGCCCTCTCTTGTTTTGTATGTGCATCGAAACGCTGTGCATGAAAATCATAGAAAACAATAGTATTAATGGCTTTAGGTTACAAGCAGCTGAAGTTAAGCTGCTGGCCTATGCAGATGACGTTGCAGTATTTACGGTTGATGAGGGGAGCATAAGTGAAGCTGTCGGGTGTGTACGCGCGTTCAGCGAAGTCACAGGTAGCGGGGTTAACTGGTCCAAGTGCCTTGGGCTCTGGCATGGATGGTGGCCATCCCACCCGGATCATTTCGCCAACGTACCGTGGGCGACGACCCCGGGCAAGTATTTGGGCGTTCCGCTCGATGCTTATCGCGATAGCGAGGAGTATTGGAAAGAGCAAACTAAAGACGCTCGTGACCGAGCTGGGAAATGGAAAGGCACCAGCCTTTCAATTTTCGCCAGAGCTACAGTCTGCAATCTTTTTTTTATTAGCAAACTCTGGTATGTGATGCAGGTTTTGCATTGCTCGTGTGTGAACGTTCAGAAGCTACACAGGATTTTTGCAGTTTTCATATGGGCGTCCGAATGGGAACATTGTAGCAGAACGAACCTGTTCCGGCGGGTAAAAGACGGGGGTCTAGGGCTAGCGCACCTCTTTTTAAGGCAGCTGGTGAACCGTTTTTGTTTTTTCGCGACGTCACAGACCCGTTCTTGCGCACCGTGTGCCAAGTGAAGCTGCGGCGATTGCTGCCGGAGTTTGTGGTATCCACAGAAGAGCTCTTTGGTGGAACTTTTGGTTACTACAAAGAGATTGTAGCAAGCGTTCGGTTTCTTTCGGCACGTTTTTCCACCGATTATTTGTGGAAAAGTGTAAGGAAAAAGTTGTACAATGATCTTTGTGATATTGTTTTCCCAGAGCCCATGTACAAGGCCTTGTACAGTGGAGGCCCGCGAGGGGATGTTTTAAAAAGGGTGAAGAAAATGCAGGTGCCACCAGGAGTAAAGACCTTCTTTTTTAAGTTACACACCGGGACGTTACCTGTTAAAAAGTTTCTAGAGGGAAAGGATTTCCTTTTACCGTGGGGATCGAAGTGTTTAATTTGTAAACAACCTGAAACAATAGACCATGTTTTTTTTTGCATTGCTGGGAAGGGGTTTATTTTTGGGACGTGTTACAAAGGACCATAAAGAAAGAGCTACCACTTGACACGCACAGAATTCGCTATTTAAGCACTGATATTGAGGATGGGGCACCTTTTTATCTCATAATGCTCTTGGGCCTCCACTGTATATGGCGCTCCAGAATGGCAGGCTACCATTGTGACAAAGACGCACGACCGGCCCGAATTTATGTTCGGGAAAGCATGGACTGGTTTCTTGCAATCCAAAAAGCAGCTGCGGAGCCTCCCGAGTGGCTCTCAAGACTAGAGCCGTTGTGTATGTTGCGGGAATTTTAAGCTGACGAAGCCAGTCTCGTGCTGGCTGACCACGAGTGTCGTATGTATATAGCGTTATGTGTATTTTTGTTGTGGAATGTCATGAGCGAAAGCCAGGCAATAAAGAAAAAAAAAGCTGGCATGGCGTACTGGATAGCATGCTCGTCTCGCGCGCCGAAGGCCGGGGTTCGATTCCCGAGCTCGACCAATTTCCTACTCGGTTTTATTTATTTATATGGCCTGACTAGAACTGTTAATTAGGACAATTGGATAATTAAGCAATTAACTAAGCTCAGTTCCGCTTACTTGGAGCATCACTATACGATCCCTTCAATTGGTTGCATGGTGACTAGCCAAAGTACAATTGGCCCGGTTTCAAATTCGCGCACTGTGACGTTACGGCCGTTTCGACCAATTGAAAAGCGTGACATTTCTTTCGGCAACTGCTGCTTATAACGATGAGACAATAAAGGCTTTCGCCTTAATACAAACCGTGAATTCTGTACCTGAGTGGGACCCGAATATGAAAGTTCCCTGGCTCATCTCAATGACAGCGAAAGTTAATGAACCGCAAATGGCAAATAATCTGAGCCCCGTACCCAACAACTGTGGACAAAAGCTATTTTTAATAGGAAATAGTTTGCGACCGCAATTATCCCGTATATTTTGAAATATCACTATAAATATCAATATACTCCCACATCTTCCGTCGACCGGCTGGAATTTTTGGCTGTTAACATTTCCCGATTGCCGAGTGTTCTTTGTTGGTTTTGCATGGAAGTCTAAGCTGCTCCATGCGAGCAATGGTAAAATTTTAAAAGAAACATTTTGCAAAACATTGGGAGAATGGACCACTACCTTCAATACTGCCATAACGTACCCAAGTATTTTTCAGTATTCAAGATTCCTTCCTTCTTTCCTTGCTTCCGGCATTGATGCGGGGGCATGGAGGGGGAAAAAGGCGTTTTTCTTCCGTCGCTGGAGGTTCGCGCCACCTACCGTCCACAGTACACAGAGTGGCCCAGTTAAACGCGGTCTCTTACAGAGCTATCGTTTAACTGGGCGCGGGATATAAGATGAGCGGGGTGTTTACCTGGGGCTCTCATTCAGCACAACTCTGAAGTAGTAAATTCTGATTTCCTCTCGCTTTTTAAAGCTTGCAAAAGAGCTGCAGACCATACCTCATTTATAACGCTACAGCGGCTGTCTCTCAAGGCGATAACTCAGGAATCGATACTTTCTTCTGCAGCAAATATTTCAAAAGCTAGCTGCAGATTATGCCAATCGCCAGGGATGTGCGAGTGTTGGACTTATCGGGATTGCGTACTGAATACTTTTCCTTAAAAGCAATGAATTTCAGGGAAGAGAAAAATTGCTCTTTTTTAAAGTTAATCGGCTCTGCTTGTTAATGTCCCATAGATTACTGGGGAATTGAAACCACTGCCCAAAAGAAACGCCCTGGATATTATCCTACGAGTGTTCGCAGACGAGCGCACACTCCAACGCCTCAGCGCAAGTTATCGCGGACGGCCTGTGAGCGGAGTTTGTCTAAATGTCACGACGGGGTCCATGATGTTTATTAATCAATCGACTCAGTTCGAGTCAAAATTTCAGTGAATTTTCGCTGGGTTACTTTAGAGCTCGTTTGACTTACCTCATTAAAATGACGTAAATTAAAGTAAACAATAAAAAACACCCCGGATACTTGGTTTTCTTCCTACTGTGAGCAGCCTTGGCCACCAAAGCTTATCACAACATGCAATTGCGAAGCCGCGTGCACAGCCTTTGCGTCTTACACGCTGTACTTAAACAAGATCTCGCTGCTGAAATAGACGCCGACTGCGAATATAGAGCCTCACTTCGCAAAAACGAGCCAGCAGCTGCAACGGCGACATTCCAGCATTCTTTAGTCTGAAAAAAGGCCGTAGTTCAATGACAGTTGCAATGGAAGCGCAGCTCGAGCGAAATCGCTAAAGAAAGGAACTCATGCAATGGAGTTACATTGCACTTATTGTATTTTGTTTTTTCTGTTATCAACTTTGACTTCTATGCCAAAGCACTTCATCACTGAGCTTCCTCAGAGAATTTTCGACGTGACAGGCATAGCGTATGCTCTTAGAGCAAGCAGCCCCTAAAGCCTGCTAGCGCATTTGACTTCAACGAAATCCTTCGTTACCGGATCGTAGAGAACATGACCATTTTTACTTCGCACTTGTCCCAACAAATTGATTTCATGCAGCCCAAGCATAAGCATTAGGCAGGAAGACAGCGCAAAAATGACAACAAGAGGGGAGGGCAAGAAACAAAAGTACGCTGTGGTTGTCGTTTTTGCGCTGTCTTCCTACCAAGTATGAATAGCCAACTAGCCCGGCACCATGTTTTATAAGCATTAGGGTCCGCTCTATTTCTGAAATGACACCACTGAAGCTAACCTGAAGAAGACGTTCGTCCCCGCGTCCCCTCAGTACGCGCACAAATGAAGTCAAACTGTTCGAGCAAAAATGTTTTATATCAAAAACATCTTGTGGTCTGTAATACATCGGGGTCCGTCCAAGTCATATTTCGTGTACTCTGCGCTCGGCCGTTTAAGATTAAAAAAAAAGTGCATCTTTTGACTGAGTTTAAAGACATCTCGCCTTCAAATTTGAAAAATCAAAATTGCATGTAGAGGCGAGCCCACAATAAGGGTCTAAGATATCACGAAAGCGTGAATGTCTTGAACGAAGAAAGTATTGCCGTAAAATCTTTTCGGTAAATGGCAATGCATCTTAGAAAAACTGAATATATTTGGTTGAGCCACCTTTTTATAGCGAAGAAGAGGCGCCGTAAACTCGCCCTCGCAATTAAAAATGCCCCGTTTCCGGCAAGTGCCGAGTCCGAACCGCGTCTCTAGGAGCATGATGCAAAATACAACGCAAATGAAACAAGAAACACAGGCAGGACGACGCGGACGAGTGCTAACAGGAAACTGTGGTTTATTGCTCAATCAACGCAATTTACACATGACACAATGAAAACCATAGCGCAAACGTGTTTCCTCTGAGCTACATTTTTACATTAAGAGCGTTTATTAAATAGCGCCACTTTCGGCTTTACTTAGTCTCTGGGATCCTATGACATCACTCACACTCTAAAAATTCATATTCTATCATATAGACTATTGCGGCTACACTGCACTCTATGGCAGCTGTTCGCCGCTCCCAAATTACTAGAGAAGTGAAACGCTTCCCTCGATAAGAGTAGGACTTCAATTTTACTCCTTCTACGGCGAAAAGGAGTGAGATGGTGTTTGTTTCTCGCTTATGTAATACAGTGGACCTGTTTCATTACCTATGACCCGCATCTAATGCAAAGTAGGACCATCACTGATTCTAATGAACGGAAATAAAGTGGTCACTTTTCAGCGGAAGGAAAAAGTGATTTCAATTCAGAAATTTATTCAAATGAAACTCAAGATATTTGTAGAACGCGCCATTGGGCTGGTTTCAAGACACTCGCTCAAGCAGAGCGCGCAAAAACGCTTTAAAATGCATAATGTTCCATGACAAAGAAGCGGGTCAATATGCCAAGAAATCCAAAAAAGGCAACAGCATGGCCTCTGTCTGAGCACATCTCAAACAAAGAATTGATGAGTGGCTTGGCTAGGCCATATATTATTGCCTGAATCATCTCCACTGGGTCACAACAGCGCGCATTCTTTAATTACTAAATTTGCTGGACCTTTTAAAAGAAAATTTAGTGATTTCTGCAACCGCTCCTAGTGACCTATTATTAACGATAGAATTCTTTACATCTGTGGTCATTGGTCTGGATGGTGTCAGCGTTGGTCTTATGCGACAGGCCTTTTCTTCTGCGGCGGCATAAGCACAGTCCACTGACCACCACCGTAGTTGTCCTCATGTCTTTGTTCCACTAAAAAACAGCCACGGAAGAAAAACCCAACCCGAGGGCAGCAACTGTAGAGCGAGCGCATGCGTTTCGAATGCTTCCGAATACGTTTGGAAATTGTTGTGATGCACCCCACAACTTCGTTCGGCCCGAATGCCATTCGAGGTGTCGAATACCATTCGACTGAAATGCCATTTAAAAGCTATGATGCTTTTAATGCATCATACCAATAATACTATAATGTTATAATGTGCTCCAGGAACATGTGTTTTTGATCTCTAGGATCAAAGTAAAATATCTACTTTGGCAGCGTATTCATGCCAATTATAGTTAAACAGAGATGAGGCAGATATATACAGGTCTTTACACAGGTCTCGCACATCTTATCGAGAGCTGAAGTGACTTTTTACGAGTTCGAAAATCTATAGAGACTGTCACTTTTTGTTGCAGCTACATTGAACTTTGCTTTGTCGTTTTAACAGATGGCACAAGATTGACCGCCGTTTGCCAGTACACTTTTAACACTCGATGAGTGATGGCAGCGCTAGGCCAATATAGACAACTTCCTGAAATGGCATAGCTGATTCTGGCAAGCAGTGGGCGGAACTCTGGCGAACATGGCCCGTGACAGCCATAATTTTAAGATGGTACACCTGACAATGGCAATGAGTGGGAAAAATCTGGCTAACCTGACCCATGATAGCCAGGATTCTGTGATGGCAAAGCCAGTACTGGGAAAGCGATGAACAACCAATCCATATTTGGGTGCGGTAATGAGAGGTTCAGCCAATATGAGAAACTAATTGGGACCTCTGGGCCTACTTAGGGCAATGCTTTGCTAACGGAATTTTAATACTGGTACGCTGTCATTGCTATCTGCGAAAGTGGCTTTGAAATTCCCTAGAAGGAGTGTAGCGAAAACGCTGCCTATAATATGATGGCTGCTGTTACCTGGCTAAAGAAAATTCGATTTGCACCCTATGGCCTCCAGTATCCTCAGCATCTGTAATATTGATGTTGGAATAAAATGATGATAAAAAAATCTCGCTTAGCAAAAGCGAGCAGGAAATATCATTTTGCACTTCCTAGAAAAAAAAAGGAGAATTCAAAGTGCAGTCTTAAAAAAAAAAAGATATATCTTGTTGCAACAGCATGTCAGCCCACACGTGCAAGAATTGACTTCATCAGACGTGTTGCATAGCACTTCGGTGACGGCATAGCTTCGCAGTTTTGCGGCGCGGCGAACTTTGTCTACAAGATTTCTGATGAAACGCTGACATTTCAAAGAGCTGAATGATAACAATGCACAGAATTTCACTCCTCTTTATTAACTCACTAAAAAAAGTTCACTTTTTATTGTTGCCTCAGCTTATAACTCTGATATTTTTAAATCTTCGTCACAGCCGCAGATTACTTTGCCTGGACATAACATGTATGCACTTACACACAGCTGTTTAGCGACTCCGCTTCTAAAATTGTCACTATCACTATAGTTCACTTTCCGACAGGTCCAGAGAAATGCGTATTGGCAATAGATTCGTTTTCTGCCCCCACTGCTGGAGCATTTAACTGAATAGCGGGGACAGTCTTACAACAGCTACCAATGAAGGACGCGGTAGTCTATTCGAGGACGACGCTACCTAGGACATAAAACTTTTGAGCCGCTCATTCAGTTGTAGTGGAACTTAACCTGCAGATTATTTCCTTTCAGACACAGCGTGTTCAATTTTAACGTCTATTTCATTGGGTTTGGAGTTGGGTGATTTCAAGATGTACAGTTAAAAGCAGCAGAAGGAAGAAATAAAGACCAAGAAGTAACACACACACGACAAGGACGATGCTTGTCCTTGTCGTGTTACTTGTTTTTCTTTTCTTTTTCTGGTTCTTATTTTTTTTTTACTTCTTTGCTCGGCAACCCGAATGCAATCATCGTGGACGCCCGCCGAATGGCCACCACGCCTTCTATTTTGATCACGTTCCGTGCTGAACCTATGCCATGCCCGTTCTTTATGAAGGAGCCCTCCACGGCTGCCCACAGTTCCGAGGGCATATAGACGCCTGCACGAACTGCCGCGTCCCAGGCCACCGGGCCGATGTGCGTGTCCACCCAAGATCCCATAAGTGCTCCCGCTGCGGACAGTCACATCCCAAAGATGTGCCCTCATGCACCCCGAGCTTTATTTTCTGCGGAGGCCCTCATATGACCAAAACTGGGAACTACAAGGCCCGGGGTCGTAGACTAGCATCCCCGATGAACGCTCTCTTTCCCCTATCTACACTGCGGCTTTCCCGCTGCGATCAACCCAGCGCAGCCAACGAACGCAGCACGACGCCTTCCCGGTCATCTTCTAGAACCCGACATAACGGCAGCAAGAACTCCTTACGGTTCACCTGGGCAGACCGCGGTTCCGGCAGCGCCACTCGTCATCCCACAAAACCGCAGTCCTCCCAAGCAGATCCGAGAGACCAGGAACTCAGGGCCTTGCGCGTCGTGTTAAGCCGCCTTTCCTCCCTCCTAAGAACTCCCGCCCGCTCCATTCCCCCTCAACCCGCACCCCCTCTCATTAACCCGACCCCATCATCCACAAACACTTCGAGCGCACCTCTACCCCCCCCCCCCCCCCCTCCCCTGCAAGAAAGCAGCGTGCCTTAGATGCCACATCCCCTCCTGTACGCCCAGAAATAGACGCTAAATTTGTAGCACCAGCAGCCAAATTTGACCACAAACTAAAAGAGCTAGACGCCCCCATGGAGGCCACATTTGACCACCTTTCCGCCACCCTCACCGAAAAACTTGAGCAGCGCATGAACGCTATGCTTACGAAGTCGCTGGAGCTCATGGCGCATAATCTTACACATCACTTAAGCCAACTTCAAGCCCCCTCCACTCCTCCATCCTACTTCCGCAAGCACAAACCACCTTTCCTGAGCTACAAACACGATTTCACACCCCTCTGACTACTCTCCTCAATTGTGCCACCATCCAACAAGGCGGGTGGAACAGTAATTCTCTCCTAATTTTAACTTGAAACTGCCGCGGCTTCTGGGGCAAGCGCGCCCCTCTGTAACTTCTCCCCACCATCACACCCATGACCCACATACTTTTTCTCCAGGATACTGCACACCGGGCAACCCTCCCCAGCTAGACATCTACATAGTCAGATACCACTAACACACCCAGGGCATCCACACTCATCCGCCGCAGCCTCACCTACAAAACTCATCACATCACGTCTGAGACACCCTGCGTGATCACTGAACTTATACGTCCTACACATGCACTTCCTTTAATCTTTAGAGCAAACATATGCCACCCCCCGCCCCAGCCCATGGCCCCAATACAATTAGTCCTCTGAATGCTACACCATCTAGCAGGGAAACATCCCTTGCTCACTGTAGGCACTTCAACAGTCATCATACTGACTGAGGATACACAACCACGAAACATCGAGGTCGGATGCTCTGGCTGCTCTTGCAGAACCTCCAACTCACTGTTCACAACACGTTTCAGACACCTACGCGGATTGGCAACAGTGTCACCATGGACACCAGTCCGGAACTGACGCTGAACCGTTACATCCGCCGTGTTACCTGGAACAGAACACAACATACACTGGGCAGTGATCATTACATTATAAAAATCACTCTCCCGTACAAACCACCCCGTCACGGAAATACAACCCAGGAACTCAATAACTTGGGATGCCCTTCGCGCTGCACGCACCACCCTCCCAATACTCCTTACGCAGACGTCGATGCATGGGTGCAATCACCCAAGCATGATGTTCACCACAACACGTAATGCATTGAAACAACCACCGACACCCCTACCCTGGACATATGCTTAGCCCAACTCTAGGGGGCTTACCACAGCCTCCTGGAACGCTGTAAAGGCAACAATAACACTCTGGCACTCAATAACTGGCATTCAATAACACTCTGAGGAGCTCTGCCGATCCAACTGGGGAGAGATATGTGACAGCATCGCCGGAAACCTATCCAGCAAACGCGCATGGCAACTCCTCCGGCACCTCATTGAGCCCTCACACCAAATCAGCAACACAACACCACGCAGCACGCCTCACATAAACACGATGACGATCGCGACACTCTCCTAGACACACTTCAAACCATGTACACCTCTCCAGGCGCCCAAACACTTCTACCCCACTACACAGGACAAGATAATCCCACACTCCACACCGACATCACGGAGACGAAGTCAGAGCGGTTACCCTCCTGATTCTCCGCGCCAACTCCGCACTTGGTGCAGATCAAATCACAAACTCCATGCTCCGTAATCTGTACGGTTTAGTTTATTAGGTTTATTAGGGTTTAACGTCGTGAAGCAACTCAGGCTATGAGGAATGCCGTAGAGAAGGGCGCCGGAAATTTCGACCATCTGGGGTTCTTTAACCTGCACTGACATCGCACAGCACACGGGGCTCTAGAATTTTACCTTCATCGAAATTAGGCCACCGCGGCCGGGATCGAACCCGCGACCTTCGGGTCAGCAGCACAGCGCCGTAACCACTGAGCCACCACGGCGGGGTCGTAATCTGGACGGCCAATAGATTACCAAGATTACGAAATACTTCGACGAGTGCTGGAGGGAGGGTGACCCCGCAGTGCTGGCCCCAAGCGAACCCCAACAAACCCAAACGCAACAAACCACTTACACTCCGAAAACATTCGCAAAAGGCACCCGTGAGCTGTGCGGTATGAGTGCATGTTTAAGATTCACAGGTGGTCGAAATTGGTTGGTTGTTTGGTTGGCCTCAAATATAATGACACATACCCACTAAGGGGGAGTGGCCAAGACAAAGGCGGTGATCTGCTGGAAAGCACATTCTTTTACCCTCGTCGCAGGCTGCGGACGCACTCCTACTCTCGACACCAGTCGCCATCTCTCGGCGCGCGCGGTCCCAGGGACTGCGGGTCGCGCCGGCGCCGCGCGTAGAACGCGTGTTTACGTGTTCGCTTCTGCCGTTCTTGTTCTTCGTCATCTAACTTGCGAGGGTGTGTGCTGTGCGCCACTACTCACATTTTCCCCCTTCCAGAGAGTACTGCGGTTATCTTGCGCGCAGTTACTCGTTAGCCTGACATCCGAGGGTAGTCGACCAGGTAGGGTACGGACTGGAAACCGGTACTTCTAAGCAGATTTCTGCGCTGGAGTGTCGTCTGTTGTTGCCTTTTATGTGCGCTATCATCTGTGATAATTTTATGCATCAGAATGTAGATCTATTGATTAAACTCATTGCAGTAGTAACTGGATAAGCGAGCTGCAGACTGAAGGTTGTCCCGACGAAGCGCGTATTTTCGATCACCAGTACGTGTTCGGCATCCTTGCGCTGAGCTTGCTCTTGTTCCCATTAAACACATTTCATGCATAGGATTGTAAGCAGGACCGCTACCAATTTCAGTAGCTCTTTCCGCACGCATGTCAGAGGGATCGAGGGGGTAAAGGGTTTAGCGTAGTCTTTCAGTTGTTGATATCTACCTTAATCATAGGAAAATTTGCGCGATTTCATTACATTCTGTGACACATAGCCAAACGGCTACGCAACGCTGTCACACGCGGTGAGAGCTCCCGAATAAAATAAATGCTACTTCCTACCACATAATTCGTGAAAGCTGGCTTCTCTGCTAATATCTGTTCAAGCTTTGATAAATTAAGCGAAATTATGTTTTTATGCACCAGGTGGTAAACTCCATGACAAAATTTGTTTTCTGTTGGCGCTGACCTGTTGGCAGTTGAGCTCACAGCGGTAATTTGTTGATAAACTGGCGCACCACGCATGCGACAAGAAAGCCGCACCGCTAATGCTTGCTATTGAACAAAAAGTTTTCTCTGCGGCGGAGCACCAAGACGGTAGCGATATAAGCACGAGCGCGGTCTAAGCGCTGGCACAACTAACGTGAATATCAAACGAAATGCCATTATAACGCATCAATGTTATCTCTTTGATAACGTAAATACTTCCTGCAACACAACTACGCTGCGGACGTATGCTCGGCAGTGTTTTTTTAGCGCCCGAAGCGCGGCTCTATGCAGGCGCGGCCGCGGATCTGCCGCAGCCCCGCAGTCCCCAAAAAAACGCCCGCACCGCGGCGCACCAGTCGGCGGAAAATGGCTGCGCCGAGGAGCGGCTCTGGATTCTGGTCTATAAGTAGTTATAGGGTATAGGCTGACAGATTGGACGACGCAACGACAGCGGAATTGCTAGCTGGGCGATCAGAGACGGGACGATGGCTTTATGTGCAAATTCGAATGCAACGCATGGAACGGTTCAATTTCGCATTGACTGAAAGAGAAATTATTCCGGCGACCGCCACTACGGCACCTCTTGACGACGCGGCAGCGTATCGCGTCTGTCAGACGTGTGGCGCTTCGGCTCCGTCATTTTTTGACAGGAGCCACGACTCAAGTCGTCGGACCTCATCAATTTTGCTCACTTTGGATTCGGCAAGCTGATCGGCATCCGTGGACGCCAATGTCATTCAGGTGGGCCCAGTTTTTCAAATTTTAAAGCGGGTTTTCCTTCCCGCCTCCGGCGCGGACGCTAAGTCTAACGGCTGCGCCGGCGTTCGGCTGCGAGGGAGCTCCTGCTTTCTGCAAGATGACGGAAACGCCCGTTCAACGCGGTTATGACCCGGACGCCATGTCTTGGTCGACCGTTCCCGTCACTGTGAAACCCAAATCGGCACCCGCGGACCCGATCCGTAATGAATCTCTCCTCCGTCTACTTGAGCGTCGCTCCAGACGAGAGGCCAAAATAGCGGCGGACGCCTCGGCAACCGCCGAAAATGCTACCCGCCAAGCTCCCGCCTCGCAAGCGGCGAATGACTCCGGCCGTAAGGGCCGCAACCCAGTGACCAAGTGGAGGCCGAAGCCTTTACCAAAGTTTCAAAAGGACGTCTTTGTCATCGTGATCAAGCCCCTGAAATCGTTGGCCATCCGGGACGCCTTTCAACACGGCGAGCTCGGTGCCGCGTTCGGCGCTTTCCTCGGGGCGCCTCAGGCAGCCGAGTTGAGCCTCCTTTTAAGAAAGGAACAAAATTTGATCCTCGCCAGCACCCGGAACGCTCACGTCGCAGACCGTCTGCTAGGCGACTTTTTCTATGAAATCGACCAGAGGAGATGTGCCTCTCGCCGGCCATCTCAAAGAACACGAAGCGGACGTTTGCAATGGGGTCATTACGGTGGCCAATCAAGAGACGTCTGAGTCTCTCCAACCTTGCGTGCAGTGGAGGAGCGGCGCTTTATTCGATATCCGCATATTCGGCACCTCAAACAAGGCTCGGCTCACTTTTGCCGGCACGGTGAGGCCTCGATACGTACACTACAACTCTGAGATTGTCACAGTGCACCAATATTTGCGCACTATTCCGGCCTGCAGTTTGTGTGGAACTGTCGGCCATCGGGCGGACTCTTGTCCCAATCCAACACAAGACAAGTGTGGCCTGTGTGGACAGCAGGCACCCATACAAGAGGGCGTGCGGGCCCCTCACCAGTGTATGCCAAAATGTGCGGTTTGTGGTGGTGGCCATGCGACGAACTCGCGGGACTGCAGTGCTAAATATCGGCATACCAAGCCAGCCGCCCCTAAGGACGGGAAATCCAGCGGGACGGGCAGGCAGCCACGTCACCCAAGCAGCTGTACTCCAAAACGACAGACGCCTACTAGCGGGAAGGACGTCAAGAGCTGTCCAGTGCAGCCACCGCCGCCACACGGCGGCCAGGAGAAGCAAGCCCGCTCCCAAGACAACAATGGCGGCCGGTTCCTGGGCCAACGCCGTCAAAAATGGCAAACAGGTGAGCGGTTCAGGCAGGGTTGCCTCCTCTTCCCGCCCCCTCTCCCCTCCCTCTCGCTCGGCGGCTGACGCTGAGCTCCACAACCTTGTAGCTTCTCTCCGGGCACACAACGAGATGCTACTTGCAAAAATTGAAGCCTTAGCGGCTAAAACAACTCCCCCTCCCCCTAGTCCCTCCGATACGGACGCTATGGAGAGCGAGACGGCGGCGACGCCGACTATGGAACCTTCCCTTGCCGAACTCGAAGCCCGTCTTAATGCCAAATTTGACACCCCGTTGGAAAGTACGATGCAACGCCTCATCGCTAGAGTCATGGAGGCCATCCCCTCTATGATCGCTCAACACGTCGCGACTAACACCCGCCTTTCTCGCAGAACAGGTCCTCTTAAGGACGTATCTGGTCGGCCCTCCAGATTGTCCCGCCGAGTAAATGACCTTGACGGTGACGTAGACAGCTGCCCCCTTCCAGTTGCTGAGCTTCAGCCCCTGGTATCTGGCTCGGGGGCAGCCTCACTTCCACCTCTCACCTCTAAATCTGAGCATGGCGGGACACCACCGGTGTAGGCGCTCCCCTCTTTCCAAATCGGCTTCCCCCATTACGATTACTCAATGGAACTGTCGGGGGCTCCGGTCCCGTTCTAAGCGGGCCGACCTCCGACTTTTCCTTTCAACCTTTCAGCATTTTCCTGCCGTAGTTGCCCTCCAAGAGCCAGGGAAAGGAGCCGTACTAACAAGTCATGCGACGTTCCAGCAGGACCACTCGTCTTGTCTATTAGTCCATAGAAATTATACAGCCAACCAGGTCGACTTAGACATGCAACTTGAATACTCCTATGTAATGGTGACCCTCCTCCCACTCCGCAAACAGGACCCACCGCTACACATACTCAATGTATACTGCAATCCGAAATTGCCGAATGTATCATTTGCGGACCTCTTTAGCCGCGCACTGAGAGTTGCAGGTCGGGACCCCCTCCTGATTGTGGGCGATTTCAACGCTCCCGCTCGGAATGGGGTTACTGCCGTGAGGAGAAGCGGGGGCGCAAGTTGGCGGAGCTTGCGTCAACGCTGGGCCTCACTCTTCACACTGACCCAGTCCACCCAACTCGTATAGGCAACTCCGTGACTAGGGATACATGTCCGGACTTGACCTTCACCCGCAACATTCAATATGCAGACTGGGTCAACACCGAGGAAACCCTCGGCAGCGACCACTGCCTCCTGAATACTACGATTAGGAGCCATCCTTTGGCGCGACCAACAACACAAACCCGACTCCCAGATTGGACCAAGTTCAGGCAGAATTATAACAATGTCACACCCATACATGAGCAGGGCTACCAGTCTTGGTCACAACAGTTGGTCTCTGGCCTTCGCTCCTCCGAAACTCAAATTCAGCTCTCAGAGGCGGTCTCGGATGTGGACAACCACATGCTCCATCTCTGGGAGGCCTGGCATTGCCTCGTCCGTCGGTGGCGCCGGCAAAAGCACAACCGGAAACTTAAAGCTCGCATCGTCGAGCTCACTCAACGAGCGGCTGAGTATGCGGCCCAACTCGCCGACTCAAACTGGGTGGTCCGATGCAATACGGCCGCGCGGTAAATGTCCAGCCGGAACACGTGGCGACTCTTACGCGCCCTAATTGACCCAACGCTAACACGCACGAAAACCAAAAACACCTTCAAAGAGCAATACACAGCTTTCAGGGCAACACAAATCAATTGGCGCACAAGCTCTGGGGCCAGTACTTGTGCACCACCCAGGACTCCCGCGGGCCGGCGTACTCTTATGCAGCTTCTGAGAACGTTGAGCTGGATCAACCGTTCCAGCTCCACGACCTGAAGGCTGCCCTGGCAAGAATGAAACGCGGCACCGCTCCGGGTCGGGACAAAATTACAGTCAAATTGTTAGCCAACCTCCCCGACCCAGCATACCTGTCTTTATTGAATTACATTAGCTCAGTCTGGCTTGGGGAAGTGTCACTACCCATCGAGTGGAAGACCGCCCTGGTCACCTTCATTCCTAAAGCTGGCAAGGCTATCAACACAGACAACCTCCGCCCCATCTCTCTGACTTCCTGTGTGGGCAAACTCATGGAGACGATGGTACGTGGCAGGTTGTCCGAGTTCATGGAATCCAAACACCTTTTCGCAGATACCATGTTCGGGTTTCGCCCACACAGATCTGCAAAAGATGTCCTGCTACAACTCAATCGGGCTGTCCTCGACCCAGTGGAATGCCCTCACAATGACAAGGTCGTACTCGCCTTGGATTTGAAGGGTGCATTCGACAACGTTACCCACGAGATCATTCTCACCCACCTCTTTCAAACTAACTGCGGCAGAAATGCCTTTCAATACATTCGGCAATTTTTAACCGACAGACAATCTTACATTCGGATCCAGGATAAAGAACATGGCCCTTTTCATTTAGGAACCAGGGGTACACCCCAGGGCGCGGTGCTCTCTCCCCTCTTATTCAATTTGGCTATGA
Source organism: Amblyomma mixtum (assembly GCF_055824585.1). NCBI lineage: Eukaryota > Metazoa > Arthropoda > Arachnida > Ixodida > Ixodidae > Amblyomma > Amblyomma mixtum. Next base: position 132,886,625 of record NC_143021.1, on the reverse strand, counting down.
TGCGCCTACCGGCCCAGCTGGGCGCTGTCGCCGGTGTGCAGCATGCGCTGTACGCTGATGACATCACCGTGTGGGCCACGCAGGGTTCCCTTGCAGACATTGAGGCTAACCTGCAGGAAGCGGCGACCATAGTGGACCGTTATGCTCGCCGCTGCGGCCTCCAATGCTCCACCCAAGTCTGAATTTGTGCACATACGCCCCTCCTCAAAGTGCACAGCCAAAATTTCATTGTCTCTCGAGACAGGTTCAATCGCTGAAAATATCGAAGTCCGGGTACTGGGGCTCTTTATACATCAAGACAGACGGTCAGAAACAACATTGGCCAAACTCCGTCAGGTGAGGGACCAGGTGGGCCGCTTGGTCCGCCGGGTTTCTAACATGCGCGGGGGGTTACGATGTAAGGACGCCTTGCGGCTGGCGCATGCATTTGTTACCAGTCGAATTCTATATTCGACTCCATACCTCCACCTGCGGAAGCAAGACGGGGATTCACTCGAAGTCATCCTCCGCAAAATTATTAAGCGGGCTCTAGGCCTCCCTGTGACCACCTCCAACAAGCGCCTCCTGGGGCTAGGCATGGTGAACACATTTCGGGAGCTCCGGGAAGCCCACTTGACTAACCAATACACACGTCTCTCGAAGACATCGTCGGGTCGCCGCCTCCTTGCCCGACTACACATCCAACACACCACTCTCATGGAAGAGCGCGTACGTATTCCATCCCAGTGGAGATGCGTCTCCACGTGCGCCCTCTTCCCGCGAACATGAACCGTGAGGACCATAATGGCCGGCGCCTGGCGCGGGCGGAAGCCCTGGCCCGCCACTATGGATCGAAACCCGGCGTATTCTACGTGGATGCTTCAGGCCTCCACCATGGGGCATGGTACACAGCCGCAGTCGTCCAGCAATCCAAAGCAGTGAACGGCCTTACTTTCCGAGCCCGTGACATAACACACGCGGATGAGGTGGCCATTGCGTTGGCTGCATCTGATTCCAATTCAAAAACAATTATTTCCGACTCGCGAGGGGCATGTCTGAACGTCGAGCAGGGCTGGGTACCGTATCTAGCCTACCGCAGTCTTCGAAACAGCGTTTACACCGGGGACCCCGCGCACCGGCGTATCGTTTGGGCTCCCGCTCATATGGGCTCCCGCTCACATGGGCCTTGAGGGAGATGAGGCAGCTGACGCCGCCGCCCGCGCGCTCTCTACCGGACATTCCCCTCCGAACCTGACGATCAGGAACTCGAATTTATTCTAGCTTATACCTTCAAAGACATCGGTTCACTCTATCAATCTGACCATGGTCTTTATCCCCGCCCGTGTAAAGGTCTCTCAAAGGCGGAGGAGCGGCTTCTGCTCCGCCTGTATACTAATACTTTGCTGTGCCCGGCAGCTCTGAAACACTTCGACCGTTCTTTCTCGGGCAGCTGTCCGCTTTGTGCGGAGATGTCTTCGGACATCTACCACATGGTGTGGGCCTGCCCCTCCAACCCTGCAATCCCCCGTCACACCAACCCAACCCGGGAGGACTGGGAGGCGACCCTGCTCGGCTGCTCTGACCTGCAGGCCCAACGGGCCTTGGTCGCGCGAGCCTGGGCGGCGGCCGATGCCACTGGGGTCCCGAACTAGGGACCTCCACCTAGTATTTGTAAGGGCTGGCCCCCTCTGGGTCAGCTCATGCATAACCTCCTATATTATACCTGTACATAAGTGTTTTCCACCACCACCACTTCAGAGAGCACGGCTGCAGTTACAGTGTGTGTTTGCCGCGCCGCGCGCCTGTGGCGCTACTCCCGCTGGGACGTCATACAAGCTGTAGATTATGTTTTCTTTCTCTCAGTCGCAACAATATCAAAAACAAAACATCAGGCACACTTTGTCTAAAGTGCGTAGAGGAGAAAGCGTTTTCCGCACTACTTTGCCTACGTGACACTGGTGACGTCACCACTGGATGCCGTCACACAAAATTGATGACGAAGTAATAGAAATTACTAATTATTGACTAATTACTGATTAATGACTATATACTAATTAAGTGCTAATTAATGACGCTTAAGCTTCGCTTTTAGGAGTGGAACGCGACAGCGTGTTGTCGCGCTGCCAGGCGGTCCATGGAACGCCACCACCCGTTGGGCGCGATGCCTTGCTTTTTGCACGCCACGATTTTTGAGAACAGGAAATTCAGCAGTATTTCTGTCATCTCGGTGGACAGCCGAACCGCACCATACAGGAAGGGAGGAACGCGATGCCTTGCCCTTTGAGCGCAACGCTTTTTGAGGAAAGGAAATGCCGCAGTAATTCTCTGTCATCTCGGTGGACACCCGAACCGCACCGTACAGGAAGGGAGGAATGCCACCACTCGTTCCGCGCGATGCCTTGCCCTTTGAACATAACGCTTTTTGCGGAAAGGAAATTATCTGTGATCTCGGTGGACACCCGAACCGTACCGTACAGGAAGCGAGGAAGGCGGACTGAAAGAAGAAAGAAAGAGGGGCCGTAATGAAGAAAATGAAAATTGTATTTAAAAAAAGGAAATTACGCAGTAACCGTCTCACATACGAGGGGCGTTCAATAAAGATTTCCCCTGACTCACTTCTACTTATTGCAGGATGCTGAAACTGCGCATGTGTAATGACTTAAGTCCCTATAGGTCGCGTGCTAATGTGCAACTCTTAACTAATAACGGTCTTCCTTTCACAGGTGCTGAAGTGGTGTGAGGTGTGATAATGGATGCAGTGGAATACAAAGCAGTCAAGTTCCTGTGCTTGAAAGGCCGCACTCCAAGGGAGACTTTCGATGAGACAAAACAGGTTTATGGGGAGGATTCCCCATCATATGGTGTAGCAAAGAACTGGCATCGTTAATTCAAATGTGGTCGGACATTGGTGGAAACGACTCCGATTGCAGGACGACCTCACTCCATTATCGATGAACACACTATCCAGAAAGTAGAGGCCGCCATTTTAGAAAATTGCCGCGCAACCGTTCGAGACCTAGCCCAAAATATCAATATTAGTGTGGGGTCGAGGGAAAAAATCATTCAGAACCATCTTCACATGCGTAAGGTATCCGCTCGCTGGGTTCCCCGGCTGCTCACACCTTTCCGAAAGCAGGAACGAGTCGAACGCTCCCAGGCTCTTTTGACCATGTGCCACGGAAACCAGGAGGACTTTTTCAACAGACTGATTGCACAGTATGAAGGCTGAGTTCATTACTATGATCCGGAGATTAATGTCCAGTCGGTGCAATCGAAGCACTTGGACTCACCGCCTCCAAAGAAAGCACGCGCCCAGCCCTCGGCGGGCAAGGTCATGCTCAAAGTCTTTTGGGACCAGCACGGAGTAGTCTTTATGGATTTCCTAGCAAAGGGTGCCACGATTACTGGGGCATACTATGCTTCACTGCGGCGGAAATTGCGGGAGGCCATCAAGAGCAAGAAACGTGGCATGCTCACCAAAGGTGTCCGCCTTCTGAAAGACAATGCCTCAGTTCACAACTCTCATGTTGCCCAGATGGAAGCATGCTGCTGCGGCTTTGAAATTCTACCGGATCTCCCTTATTCACCCGACCTCGCACCATCGGACTGCCTCCTCTTTCCAACAATGAAGTCATATTTGAAGGGTAAGCATTTTCCAGATGATGAGACTCTGATTTCCGAAGTCACAACATGGCTTTTGGAGCTACCTGTTCACTTCTACAAGCAAGGTGTTTACAGATGCATAAAAAAATGGGAGAAGTGTGTGTCCCTGGGTGGCACCTATGTTGAGAAGGACTAATAAATCTGCAAAGTTTCATTGCTCTCCGTCCAAAGGAAGTGGGTCAGGGGAAATCTTTATTGAACAACCATCGTATCTCGGTGGACAGCAGTCGAAAATTGTATTTGAGGAAAGAAAACTGCGCAGTGGCTGTCTCACATATTTCGATGGACTCCGGTCGAAATTCGCGCGCAGTGACGTCACGACCATTTCGACCAATCTGAAGCGCTGACAAATTTGCTAACACGTCTTGGTCACGACAGCATGAGCCATTAAAGGCTTTCGCCTTAAAACGCGGACACATCTGCCGACACGGCTGTCGACACGGCTGCTAACGACAGTATGAGGCATTAAAGGCTTTCGCCTTAAAATATAAAAAATTCAGGGGGCACTTTGCTTCTCTAAAGTGCTGCAAGGCGAAAGCGTTTCCTGGCGCACTGTTTGTTTTATTTATTGTTTATTTTTCATATTATGTTTTTCTTTTAATTTTTGTTATTTTTCTCATTTTGTTGTGTTTATTTTCACATATTAGTTTTACTCTGTTTATTTTTACTCTGCTTGGCCCTCGGGCTGCAGTATCTTGTAAATAAAATAAAAATAAATAAATATTTTTGTTTGCTTTCTTATTTTTATTTTTCCTTTCCTTCACTTTATTCCTTTTATTTTATTTATGAAACCCATGCATTCACTAGATGTGCCTTTATTCATGCTCGAACCTTGAGCCTTCGTGGCTTAGTGTTAGCGTCTCCGCTTCAAATGCCAAGGGCTCTGGTTCGATTCCGACCCTCGGCGCAGTGACGCCAAAAGGCGGACAAATCTGCCGACGCGACTGTCGACACGGCTGCCGACAGCGTCTGCTAACGACAGTAAGGCATTAAAGGCTTACGCCTTAATAAAATTACCGAACACGCCTTGAATCGTCGCGCAGCGCGGCCTGTAGCCACGCGTGACCTGTAGACGCGGCGCACTGCGTTCCTTCAGTTGGTGGTGAAAAACATTTATGGGCAATTAATTTTTTTTACAGAAAGGTGATTGGGGTAGGACCCTATTGGCCCTTTCCCCTCACAGCACTAGGTGGAGCCCCTATTCCGGGGCCCCATTGGCAAGCAACGCCGCCCGCGTCCGTTGAACCAAGGCCTTTTGGCTCTTTAGATCTTGACAGCCGAGCAGGGCCGCCTGCCAGTCCTCTCTGGTGGGGTTGGGGTTGGGGGGGATAGATGGGTTAGATTGACACGCCCAAACCATGTGGAAGGTGTCAGACACCTCCCCACAGAACTGGCACGTGCCATCAAAGGATGTATTGAAATGTTTAAGCACCGCCGGGCACAGTACAGTGTTAGAATTTTGATGAGGAGGCGCTCGTCAGCGCGATCCAGACCCTTACAAGGGGCCGGGTAGCGCCGGTGCTCCTCCTTGTAGTAATCGGTGATTTGTTTGAATGTAATGGCCAGATTGTCTGATTGGGAGTACCCTTCCAAGGACAGGGAGATAGCCCGGTGAGAGAGTGCGCGGGCGGCCTGATCGGCCTGTTCGTTTCCCTGGAGTCCCTGGTGACCGGGGGCCCAAATCAGGTTGCGTGGAGTTGGATCTTCAGATCGACAGCTATATTCCAGTATGTGCCAGGCAAGCGGGGGAGCCCAGCCCAACTCGTAGTTCCGACAGGCCCCTCGAGAGTCGGTGATGATGTGTTTTGACTTGGGATTCGTGAGAGCCAGAGCAATGGCAATCTCCTCCGCGTGTGTTGCGCTGTAGGCTTTGAAAGTGAGCCCGTTAACTGTGTTTGTGTTGTGTACGACTGCGGCCGTGTACCACCCCCCGTGGTGTGGGCCGGCAACGTCTACGTAATACACATGTTCTTGGTTACCATAGTATCTCGCCAACGCTTCCGCGCGCGCCTGGCGACGACCGCTATGGTCTTCTCTGACATGTTGCGGGGAAGGGGTCGGACCCGGAGGGCGCGTCTCCAGGGTTCTGGCACTCTCTCCCTTTCCTCAATGTGGCAGTCGTGTTTGATGTGTAGCCGGTCCAAGAGGCGGCGACCGGACGTGGTCTGTGCAAGACGCGTGTATTGGTTGACTAAGTGGGCTTCTCGAAGCTCCCGGAATGTGTTCACCACGCCCAAGGCCAGAAGTCTCTGGTTGGACGTGGTGACCGGGAGGTCGAGAGCCCGCTTGATGACTTTCCGGTGGATGACCGGTGGCGACTTTGCTTTCGCAACCTACTAGGCTTAAGGAAAGCTAAGCCCCCGCCAATTTTTTTTATTGTAGTGTTTGAGTGCGCAGCTCTTTGGCGCCTGTTTCGCGGCGCAGCCGTCGCCCCTGCCCGTTCGGCGTTCATTTTGTTCATTGGCGTTGGCGTTGACGTTTTACACTCGGATCATTTTAAAGAACGGAAGTGCCAAACTGGCTCCCTGGGCCCTGGGTCAGTGGACGCCTGAATCGCGCTGTTTTGTTGTTGATGCTGCCGTATGAGCCGGTGCCTAGAAAGCGTCGCGGTGGACACCCGAGCCGCACTGTACAGGATGGGAGGATGTGGGTGTGAAAGAAGAAAGACAAAGAGGGTCCGTAGTGATGAAAATGAAAATTGTATTTGAGGACAGGAAATTACGGAGTAACTGGCTCGCATATCTCGGTGGTCACCCGTCCTCTGTTTGTGGAGGAAGGGAGGAAGTGGGAGTGAAAGAGTAAAGAGGGGCAGGGATGAAGAAAATGAATTTGAGGAAAGGAAATTACGTAGGAGGTTGTGCCGCTGCGCGGAGGGGAGGTCACAGTTGGCACGATTGCAGCGCGCGGACGGACACCGTGAGCATGGACGGACACCGCGAGCATGAGCTAATAAAGGCTTTTGCTCTAATAATGTCAGGCCCGCTGAGTGAAACAGATGGCACTTGACGCCTTCACCATGGCTATCATTGAGCCTGCTGCTTACTCCTAACGCTGTTCCTCGCGCTCAGCTCAGCTCGGCTTGGTTGTGTTTTGTTTATGGGATTTAACGTCCCAAAGCGACTCAGGCAATCGGAGACGCCGTAGTGATGGACTACAGACATTTCGACCACCTGGGGTTCTTTAACGTGCACTAACATCGCACATTACACGGGCCTCTAGAATTTTGCCTCCATAGAAATTCAACCGCCGCGGCCGTGTTGGAACCCGCGTCTTTCGGGTCAGCAGACGAGCACCATAACCATAGAGCCACCGCGGCGGCTCGCCAGAGGGCGTCACAACAGGGAGCCACTAAAGCCAGAAGCATCCTCGCCGGGCACTTGAGGTGCGTTAAACCAGTTCTAGTGTCCGTCCCGCAAGAAACGTGAGCCGTACAAGCTGAGATTGAGATTTATACAAAAAACTTGAGGGACATCTATTTTCTGCGCCGCCGCGGTGGCTCAGTGGTTATGGCACTGGGCTGCTGACCAAAAATATGCGGGTTCAATCCCGGCCAGGGGGGTAGAAGTTAGATGTAGGCGAAATTATAGAGGCCCGAGTACTGTGCGACGTCGTTGCACGTTAAAGAGCCCCAGGTAGTCGATTTTTTCGGGAGCTCTTCATTACGGCGTCCGTCACCGCCTGCGTCTCTTTGTGAACTTAAACCACCAAAAATCGAACCAAACTTACGCTGAGGGGAGAGTATCACGTGATAGCTTTAAAGGGTGCGTATGGTTCATTTTCACGGACATTGACGCGCGTGGTACCATCACATACTGTAGGATAATACATCATGGTCCATATTAACTGGGGCCTCTAATTAGTGACCCTAATAATTAAGTGTTCCTGTAGCGCAATTCGCCTACTTTTCGGTATAAGGTGCTCGTGCAAGGTCTCCATTTATCGCATTGCACGAACACTCCCCAGTGGTGTAGGCGTAGCGCGTCCGGATCCAGATCCTCTGGACGGTGGCTCGTTTCCGCTTAGCGACTTTCTTTTCTTACATCACATTACATCACAACGCTCCCGATCAAACATAATTTTTTTCAGTCATGCCGACGGAGGTGTTTGTGCCGGACGATTCCTTTCGTCATCATCATCATCACTTATTGACCCTTAAAGGGCCATGGGTGGTAGGGCATTACATAAAGGGGAACTGGGGGGGGGGGGGGGGCGCACATCGCAATAATACAACAGATCACAATCATTGCCATATACATATCCTGGCCGGATATAAAAAGAAAATGTGCATAAACCTATCACAGAGAGTGGCAAAACATATATAAAACGGTAGTAAAACAAGAAAGAGAAGAGTAATCAACAACAGGTTTTCAAGTGTGACAGCAGTAATTGGTGGAACTTACATAGACCGCGTTCGACGACAACGCACTCCTGCAGGAAGGTCATTTATGAAAATAAAATAGGAGTGGACCAAGCACCGAGCCCTGTGGGACACCGGACAAAACCTCAGTTGCAGGCGACTGATCATTATTGTTAATAGTGTACTGACAACGAGCAGTTAGGAAACAAAGCAGCCATGCTAAAACCAGAGGATCGAGGCATATAAAGCATGAAAGTTTGGCTAGAAAGCGCTGATGGGGTACACGATCAAAACCTTTCGAGAAGTACAGGTATATGACGTCAGTCTGAAATGGCGAATCTTAATTTAGGCTGACATCGCTAGTGAAATGAAAAAGTTGGGTTTCGCATGAATAATCGGATCTGAAACCATGCCGATAGGGGGAAAAGAAGCACTTGTAATCTAGATGAAAGGCCACGTGCGAATATGTAATGTGCTCTGGTAGCTTGCAGGCAGTGTATGTTAAAGAAATCGGTAGGGTAAGGGTGCAGGCTAGTTGGTGATCTATAACATATAAATACCAGCGGAAAACAGCAGGACACACGACGAAGAACGAGGACACACAAGCCAGTATTTAGCTCATTTTTCACCCACTAAACGTCAGTTGGAAGTCAGTGCTTGTGTGTCCTCGTTCTTCGTCGTGTGTCCTGCTGTTTTGCGCTGGTATTTACATGTTAAAGAAATCGGACGGTAGTTACAAGGATCGAACCGGTTACCGGCTTTAAAAATCGGATCTACTCGACTCATCTCCTAGTCATCTGGAATTGGAGCTGTAGCAATCGATTGCTCGGATGTTATTTGCAAATAATATTAATTTAAAGTTTTTAATGTAAAGTCTTCACAGTTAGACGCCCGTCACTTCCAGATGTATACAGCGGACCATCCAAGCACCACTGTATGCAGCGGAAACCAATCTATATGTCCTTGGAGTCAAGAGTTAGATTGCTGCTGGCCATAGCACTTTCACTTTTATGAGGAATATAACACAACGACCAAAGGAATATGAATTGGTACTTTCTTGCCCTCTGGTTATGAATTTTTCCGAGGCTGACTGCGCTGCATTTTTTCTCTTCGTCCCATCGGAAGAAATAGCAGTTTATGTATTTGTGTATGACGCGGAGGAAATCAGCGAACCACGAATATTAACTTCAGCAAGTTGGCGAGTTGAGTAAGTTGGTACATACTGACTGGGAATAACAGTGCAGAGACAAGGAACACAGGAAGTAGACGGGACCGGCGCTAATAACTGCGGCTTATTAGAAAGAAACAAAAAAATCCTGTCTGTTTCCTCTGCCCTTTTTCTCTGCTTGGTTATTCAGAGTGAAATAACTTTTTCAAAGGCAGTTTCAGAAGTATCTAGTTGTGCTTGGCCCCCAACTAGAACGTTATGATAGTATCTAAAGGATCCATAGTTTACCATGTTTATCCTACTGAATGTCATGTCTCGACAGGTAAGAGTTCGAAATTGCGCAAGAGAGTACAGATATGTTTATGGAATTTCGCATAAAAAAAACAGTTCTCAAAACTTGCTTCGCATAGGTTACCCAACTGCAAAAATACATACGTACTGTTTAAAGTTTCGTTCACATGCACCAGAGAAAAAAAGGAATTTTGTCTCTAAAGAAGTAATAGCGCACTTTTTTCATCCTGTTACTCGTAAGCACACATCGCTAACGCAACTTGTGCGACATGTCTGCTTAGATTTATCACTTATTAGCAGCGCCTTGGTGCTAGCATTTGTTTTATGAGTAGCATATTGCAATCACTCAGTTCAGCCCTTGGGCGCGGCCGGGCAGCCACCAAACCACGTGACGTGGCGTCACATGGTTTGGTGACGTCACGTCACGTGATGACGTGACCTCACTAAACCACGTGAACAAAAAAGAAAAGAAAAAAAAGGAAAGCAAAAAAAAAAGGACGGCTGAGCATGGTGGCGGTTGGCACCGCCCCGTTTCAAAGGGGGCGCTCCTATCATTCCATCCATCCATCCATCCATACGTCACGGAGGGAAAGCTGCTGAGAAAATCGAGTGCCGCCAAGCAATACCTCGTGCAAAAAGACCACGCAATATGCAACGCATTCTTGGCTTAACCAAGCTAAGCCTGGGCATTTTTTAACTTTCTTCGCGTTCCAATTATCTCACAGTTTACAGATAGGTCAGCTTGCTAAATGCTAGGAAAGATGATGCTAGCGTCGGCGCAAATTGCTATTCGAAGCTATATTACCTCCCGCCCTAAATTAAGCCGCCATTTCATAGCCATCCTTGGTGGTGCCAGTCTTCGTCGTTGCCGCGCGCTCTCAATGTATTGAAACAGAACGAATCGCTGCATCACTTCTCCCGCAGAACACGTGCTAGAATAAAGAGTGGTGATCAATTCCTGTCGTATATTATGCTGTGCTGGTGAAAACATTGCTCTAAGTTTCTAGCCTTGAAAATGCCTCGTTTCTAACGAGGCAACGTTATAGGCCACGTTACGCAGAGAATACGGTGTCGGCGTCGTGATCGCTAAACAGGTTGGCTCCGGCACCATATTTTATTTGTTTATTTATTTTACAGGTACTGCCAACCTAATGCAATGTCTTGGGCAGGAGTGGGTGGGCGTGACCGTACAGAATATATGCACATGACAAGAAAGCGCACCACATGATAACAGATGGTTAATAGCGACAAAATTCGCACGGTTCTTTGTACAGAGTTTCATTGTGACCAGAAAAAAAAGAAACAAAGGAAATGTGTCGAGGGCGGAAGAGGTGAACACAGGGCACAAGAACAGGCTAAGAGCAGGTTACAATACATTTCGTTTTTTACTCAGGACTGCGTCTGTGAACGCATCAAGAGTGGGGAATTCTACAGTTTGGGCATCCAGTGCATTCCAGATACGTGTCGTCCTAGGGAGAACAGAGTTCTTGAACACGTTGGTTTGCACGTGAAATCCTTAACCTTTCTGTTGTGGAATTATCGGGTCGTACGCGCATTTTCGGGTTGAATATATCGGTTTTTGTCTATTCGTGTTTTTTCGTTGTGCATTAAATAAAAAAACTTTAATCTTTCACGATATCGGCGTGATTCCAGTGCTTCTACCCTCGAAGAACCACCCCAGGTTACTTGACCTTAGGGTGGTCCCATCCTACACACCGGATTGTTCTCCAACTAACCACCCGGACAGGTGGCAGCTAAATTAACGGTTGCTTGCGCGGTTACTCGGGAAGAGCAACTTGGGTCGCACAAGACCCGCAAGTGGCAGCACCTGCCATGGCAGGGCAATGGCGGATCCCTTAACCGCTGCACTAATGCTCAAGCAGTTTTATGGACTTCCAGAAACATATAAACATATAGTTAAAAATTACGAATTTCGCATGTAAAACCATTACCTCAATATAAGGGCATTAGGTCAGTAAGGCAGGGATGAAGTGTCCCTTCGAATTTTTTTATCCTTCCCTCCGTAGCACGTGTTTTAGAATGACGCGCTAGCGGCGAGCGTAACTGATCTGAGCGAAGGTATTGCTCCTTTCTGCCCTCACATGTTTCAGCAACAATCCTACTTTCGTACGGAGAGAAAGGCTCGGTAAAAACAAAACTTTATTTGACAAACATCGTCATCATGTCTGTAAAAATAAAAGCTGTTGATGAATCCCACGGAGCTCTAATGCTCGGCTCGAGCAGAGGGAGCTCGTACTGTCTGTCCATGGCGAAGAGAAGTCGCTCTCGGCATTCCAGCACTGCTGCTGTACTTGTACATAGGGATGTGCGCGCCACCGGTGCCAGTCCCGTTTTAGTCGCGATGCGGAATTGTAGCCGCACTCATTGCAGGTGAACGCAGCAGCCGCTGCAGTTGGAAGGAGAAAGAAACAAAGTTATCCTCATTGCAGAGCATCCTGAACAATTTGCATCACTTTCATTTTTGCATTTTATCTCTGCATTGCTTTGATGCAAGCATGGGGAAGAACAGATGCCTGCCTCCGAAAAGGGGTTTGTTTATAAGACATTTCAAAGTAGTTGAATGAACAACGGGCATATGCGTCTGCTTCTTGCACAGGTTGCTTGAAATGATTATTTCACAATTTTAATTGTCAATAACCTAGTAAGACAGAGATCACGAGTAGATAAGATTCTCGGGGTGGAAGGCAGTTGCAAGCTCAGAGTTTTATTGCAGTAGCACCACTAGGCGCATTTTCCCATATTGGACGTATGTACTACGCGCCTGAAGTATGCTTTCCGGCAGGCGCCCTCCTGCCCACTGGGTTGTGGGAAACCTGCGGTGCGTATACTCCTGGTGAACCTTCACCGGGGCAAACCCCTTCAAGGAAAATTCCTTCGTGGTAAACGCCTATAAGTCAAAGGCCTTCTCAGTAAAGGAATTTAGGTCCAAGGCTTTTGTCGTAAAGTCATTTCTGTCAAATGCCTTTAGCACGTAAGCAGCTTATGTACTCAGCGTAAGTAGTGTCATTGCACGATATTCATCGCTTAGACATTCTAAGTGATCTGCTGATTTTTTTCTGTGTGAAAGTGAAAGCTCATGGCATACGTTTCGCTGCTTCTCCTGCTCATTATATTGCAAATGGCTTTTCGAGCAGTTAACTGAACAGGGCTTGAAAGTATGCCGCAGCACTCTCAGACGACGCAAATATTGCATGTCGGTCGCTATTCTGTACAGAAAGTCAATTCTTTGGATTGTGCTGAATAGCATATTTGGTCACGATTAATTTTCCCACCTAGCAAGCAATGAAGTTTTAGAAAGCTCCGCAAAACATTCATTTGTAGATTAACATCTTTTACCAATTAAATTTTTTTCTCCCACTCATATGCCCGCGAAATACAAGGAAATACCACATGATATTACCGCTTGCGCACCGCTACTGCAGTGCTCTCAAAAGTTCGGCGTAGGAACGAGTTGATAATTTATCCCGGTCCGGTGCCGCTTAAAAGGCGGCAGAACAGCGACGCAGGAGCTGGCTGTGCGATGTTCACCTGCGGTATGATTTGTTTGCGGCGCATCATGATAGCGATACGCAGGCGCAGCATGTACCGCTTGCGCTGGGGTATATCGCACAGCCGGCTACAGCGTTGCAGCCATGGCATCTTTCCAGCGGCAGCACATACGGCCATATGAGCAGTTCGGTTGTAGGCGGAACGTTTGAGAGCACTGCAATCGCGGCGAGCAAGCGGTATATCAAGTGGTATTTATTTCTATATAGCGGGCATCTGCAGCAAGAGAAAAAAAAGCTAGTCTGTACTAGACTGAAAGTTCTAAACTGCTCAGTCCGATGTTTTGCGGACCGTTCTGCAACTTTCTGATAAGAATTTGTCGCCGACCTTCATTACTTGCGAAGTTGCTGAATTATTCTTCATTAACTGTGCAAATAAACAGTGTAGAAAAGTAGTGAGGCTTGTTCCATACACCAACCATCAGCATGCATTTTATCTCGTCGTGTTACAGAGTCGCGGCATCTTTTTAAACCGGGGCTTAAGTTAGCTGGGACACCATATACAACACCAGGTCCTGACTTTAGCTCGGCGATTCGCGACGACGGATGACAACCTTAAAAGTCTAAGAACATTTTTTTGCGGTATTCTTGCCGCAAAAATTTTGGCGATAAATTCCAGTGGCAGCAACTTTAGCTTAATTCGCTTGCACGTGCTATTCCGATATTGACTTTGTTCGAAGAGTTCATTCTGAAGCTTTGAATAAGATAAAAGATTTATCGAGAAAGGGACGAAATCTCGCGCTTGCGGTCAACGAGTACTAATCGGGGAGCTGTAAAGTTTTTACCGGTAATGCCATTTCTGAATTTTCTACAGGTACAGGCAAACTGTCAGAGCCCAAAAAAAATGCCTTAGGCCACTCAGTGATGGAAATTGAATTTGTTTTATGGTAACTGCCGAAAGCACATGTTCCAGCAGCGAATGAGCAATTAAAGGTGAATTCCAGGTTTCCGCCCATACAAAACATGCGCACTTCGTAGAAACTTTATAACATTAGAAAGACCATCTAATACAGACCGCAATGTTATACGATTAGGAATTTCATCCCGCGGCTCCGAAGAACTGCGATTATGTTCAGTAGTCTTTGTCTGGAATATTTTCCACTTCGTAAAGAATTCCCAGAATAGGGTCTAAAAGGCCAAGGTGTACCTGCCCGCTTCTGCCAGAGCACCCGCATAATTTCCACGACGAGAACCCGTCGCAGAATGTCTGGGCCCTTTTAACCGCAGCTCGGGCTGCGGTTACGCCAAGCGCTCGCAGTCGCGCTCCAGGTCATCAATGACGTTGAAGACCTCGTCGATGTTCGCATCTACGCTGTCGATCTGTCGAGGACCGTAACCCAGCACTGCACGCAGAGTGGCTAGCACAAGCTGTTGAATGTTGAATCCCGTGTACTGGACTGCCAAGAAACGCCACCCCGGCCGCAGGAGAATGTAAACGGCGCTCTGGTCATGAGACAGGTGATCCTGCTGTTCGGTCAGCATGCAGGTGTTGAGTGCTCTTCTGTACGTTGTGCATCCGAGCGTTGGTTGTCGGTCACCAGGCCGAAGGGCAGCTGTCATAAGTGCTATCAACTCGATACACTCCTCCCAGTCCAGCGAAACAATGAGGGAGTAGATCCGCCATCCCTCCAGGCGCTGCAGCGGCAACAGCCAGCAGCGCAGGTAGGCTATGCGGCAGAGGCAGCCTTGGGCATCCTCAGCCTGTTGCACAGCAGGAGAGATGGCACTGCGGATGTCGCGAAGTGTCAGTTGCTGTGGCCGTGGCAGCCACTACATATTCGCTTCGTCCAGGCTTAGTAGCAGTATGGATGGATAGTGCGAAGGATAGAATCAAGACTGAGTGTCTGTGCAGCCACTGCCGTAGATGCCATGGAGAAGCACAGCTGCTCTGCCGATGCAAGGATTCTCAGCCGCGTTTCGTCGATGTGTCGAAATATGCACACCTGCGTAGATCAGCTCCCAAAAGCGAGTCGCTCACTGCCACGGTTGTTTTCGTTTCAGCCTGCTGGCCCGGAGGTTTGAAGCTTTCTATGCGAGGAGGGCTTTCAACTACTGCGGCCGAAACGCCTTCTGCCAGGTGTACGGCGTTTGGAAACGGTATAATTTTAATACACGCTTAAAACCATTCTCAGGGGGCGCTGTCCTAACAAAATTACACAAGCGTCTCTTATCCTTGTTTGATATGGCTCAGTAAATCTTCTTTAAAAAACGAACGTGCTTATCGCAAGTGGAGCACAAGTGAATACGCAGAGTTTCGCTAATCAATCCTGATGTCGATGATTGATGTATTCCTGCCTAGAACGTCACAGTGTAAAGCAGGGTTAAGCGAACTAGTTCCTGGTGCGTTGTCTTGATAACTTTTCGTGTTTTCTTGCAGTTACGCTGCTGTTACGGTGCGGGCCCGGAAACTCTTTGTACCGTTAAGCGTAGAAAGTTGGGCTAGTTGGTTGGTAGTACTATTATGATACATTCCAGCGGCTAAAAAGACACGGACGAAGGTAGAAGGTAGTATTTTCAATGACAAAGAAAACTGCGTCAGCAGCCCTTCTGTGGCGCTAAACAAAAAAGAAATAGATTACCTGAAGGCAAACGGGTGGATTCAGCCAGGTAGGCGATAGATAGCAGGTGCGCCGATGTGGAAAACATGAGTGGCATGGCAAAGGAGCCTTCTGCACTTTTTGATTATGGGTTAATCTTGTCACGGATTACTTTTCCTTGCGCCCCCTTTTGTATATTATCGCTGTTTGTGAAATAAACCTCAGTTGAAGTCCGGCGTTCGTCCTGTCTCGTCTACCTTCGTCCGTGTCTTTTTAGCCGCTGGAATGTATCATAATAGTTCTTTGTACCGTGAACGTCCCGGCCTACCGTGGGAGCCGCAGGGAGCCGGCCTCGTCGCGGACGCGGGGCTCACGTTCAGCGTTCGAAAACGCGACCGTCAGCGCCCAAGGACGCTTCCTTCCGAGAATGCGCAGTTTGGTCGCGTAGACAGGGCGTTCGAGGGAGCGGAAGTCAACGCAGGGAGTCCCTCCAGCAGCGGAAGAGAGCAGCTACTCGGGCAGCCAGTCTGTACCTTCCAAGGGCTTGGGGCCCTCTTTTCGTTTGTGTCAAATTCTCTAAATAAAGACCCAATTCCTAAGCTTCACTGAGTCCACAGACCGTACCTTGCAACACTGTCTAGGAGTTACTCTAGTTATTCGCCTTGTATAAAAGTTGTCGAGGTGTGTTGCCTTACCTTCTTCACCAGCGCGACACATAACAGGGACAGGTCTCGTTTTCACGACGTGTACTACGTATGCGCGAGCTTCATCACTAGAGCCAGTGGCGGTGGAGTCAACCTCAGGCTACAGCTGTGGTCACGCAGCTCTCCTTAATGCAGGAAGTGATGGTCCTGTAAAGAATGCTTAAGGTTTAAAGGGACGGAGGTCGAGTTATTTGCTTTGTAATTGTTCTTCTTGACGAGTTGCTCGTAGCAAATTTTGAATATATATTGTGGCGGCAACAGCAGCACGCTTTTTATGCTTATCCCAAGGCGGTTTATTAGTGCCTAAAGGTAGGCGTTCGTGACAGAGCTTGCCGCAAGCATTGCTTTGACCACCGAAGCTGCGATTATCACGACGGCACTGAGAATGGGCAAAAAAGTCGAGCGCACACTGTTGTGTGTGCAGCAATCATATCGGGGACCAAGACTGTTTCCATGCGCTTGGCACTGAAGTGCGTCATAAGCATCACCCTATGTCTTCTTGGCTGCCGCCCTTCCTTACTGGGTCCACTAGCAGAGTAGCCCTAAGCATAAATGGGTTGGTTTGCTTTTTGAGGAAAGGAAATGTCTAATTATCTGTCTCACATATCTCGGCGGACAAATGAACCGCGCCGTAAGGCTTGACGGTCTGTAAGAAATTGTTTTATGTAGTTGAATGTTTTGTGGCCACAGTTGGTGTTTCTTACAGACCGTCAAGCCTACATACGCATACAAGATGCGGAACACGGGCCATACACCATCGGCTCGAGGGGAACACCTCAAGGCGCGGTCCTGTCTCCCCTCCTCTTCAATTTGGCAATGCTTCATCTTCCCTCCAAATTGTCCTCTTTGCCCGGGATACATCACGCTCTTTATGCGGATGACATTACAATCTGGGCCACGCAAGGCAACCTGGGCCACATGGAATCCTGCCTGCAAGCAGCGGCGACCCTAGTCGACGACTACGCGGCCTACTGCGGACTCCAGTGCGCCCCGTCTAAATCAGAATTTGTGCACATACGTCCCTCCCCTCGGGACACAACTCCGCTTTGCATCAGTCTCCCCTCGGGACCGATCCGGGAGTCCAAGGAGATCCGCGTCCTTGGTCTCTTCATACACCACCAACGCAGAGTCGACACCACGCTAGCCAAACTTCGCACGGTGGGAGACCAGGTGGGCCGCATGGTCCGCCGGGTCTCCAACAAGCGGGGCGGATTACGAAGCAAGGATGCACTGCGGCTTGCCCATGCTTTCGTAACGAGTAGAATCCTCTACTCAACCCCCTACTTGCACCTGCGCAAACATGATGATGACCAACTGGAGGTCATCCACCGGAAAGTCATCAAGCGGGCTCTCGACCTCCCGGTCACCACGTCCAACCAGCGACTTCTGGCCTTAGGCGTGGTGAACACATTTCGGGAGCTTCGAGAGGCCCACTTAGTCAACCAATACACGCGTCTTGCACAGACCACGTCCGGTCGCCGCCTCTTGGACCGGCTACACATCAAACATGACTACCATATTGAGGAAAGGGAGAGAGTGCCAGCACCCTGGAGACGCGCCCTCCGGGTCCGACCCCTTCCCCGCAACATGTCCAGAGAAGACCATAGCGGTCGTCGCCAGGCGCGCGCGGAAGCGTTGGCGCGATACTATGGTAACCAACAACATGTGTATTACGTGGACGTTGCCGGCCCACACCACGGGGTGTGGTACACGGCCGCAGTCGTACACAACACAAACACAGTCAACGGGCTCACTTTCAAAGCCTACAGCGCAACACACGCGGAGGAGATTGCCATTGCTCTTGCTTTCACTACTCCCAAGTCGAAACACATCATCACCGACTCGCGAGGGGCCTGTCGGAACTACGAGTTGGGCTGGGCTCCCCCGCTTGCCTGGCGCATACTGGAATATAGCTGTCGATCTGAAGATCCAACTCCACGCAACCTGATTTGGGCCCCCGGTCACCAGGGACTCCAGGGAAACGAACAGGCCGATCAGGCCGCCCGCGCACTCTCTCCCCGGGCTATCTCGCTGTCCCTGTCCCAATCAGACAATCTGGCCATTACATTCAAACAAATCACCGATTACTACAAGGAGGAGCACCGGCGCTACCCGGCCCCTTGTAAGGGTCTGGATCGCGCTGACGAGCGCCTCCTCATCAAAATTCTTACCAACACTGTACTGTGCCCGGCGGTGCTTAAACATTTCAATCCATCCTTTGATGGCGCGTGCCAGTTCTGTGGGGAGGTGGCTGACACCTTCCACATGGTTTGGGCGTGTCAGTCAAACCCATCTATCCCCCCCAACCCCAACCCCACCAGAGAGGACTGGGAGGCGGCCCTGCTCGGCTGTCAGGACCTAAAGACCCAAAAGGCCTTGGTTCACCGGACGCGGGCGGCGTTGCTTGCCAATGGGGCCCCGGAATAGGGGCTCCACCTAGTATTGTTAGGGGAAAGGGCCAATAGGGCCCACCCCAATCACCTCTCTGTAAATATTTATTGCATTATAAATGTTTTTCACCACCGCCGTAAGGGAATTTCACTGCTAGCTTCCTCCCTTCGCTTTAGGCGCGGTCCACGTGTCCGCAGAGATATGTGAGACAGATACTGCGCCATTTGCTTTCCTCAAAAATAAAAGTGGTATTTTGTTGGCCTAAAATGCGGTAAGGCAAAAGCCTTTAGCGCAGTGTTGCTGCTTATGTCACGGAGGTGTGGTTAATGGCTCATACTGTCGTGACCAAGACGTGTTAGCAAATTTGTCCGCGTTTCGGATTGGTCTAAATACTCGTGACGTGACTGCGCGCGAATTTTGACGGGTGTCCACCGAAATATGTAAGAGAGTTACTAATCCTTTCCTCAAATACAATTTCCGACTGGTGTCCACCGAGATATGTGAGACAGTTACTGCGTAATTTCCTTTCCTCAAATACCGTTCTCATTTTCTACAATACGGTCCCTCTTTCTCTTTCTTGTTTCACTCCACTTCCTCCCTTCCTGCACTGTGCGATTCACGAGTCCACCGAGATGACAGAGAATTACAGCGCTATTTCCTTCTCTCAAAAAGCGTTGCATTCAAAGGGAAGGCATTGCGCCGAACGGGTGGTGGCGTTCCGGGGACTCCCTCGCAACGCTACGGAACGCTACGCGTTCCACCCATATAGGGAAAGATTGAGCGTCATTAATTGGCAGTTAATTAATGCACCAACAGAATGGGAAGTGAGCAATCGCGTAGCAGAATTCAGCACTCAGGCTTTCGCCTTTCTCCACTTCAGCCGCTGAAGTGGCAGACAAATATTTCTTATAACGTTGATCTAAACACGCAAGTCCACTCAAACATTATATGAACAACAAGGAACCACGGATGACATTTCACTCATCAAATTACAGTGCTGAATATGCCAGCGGTGTAGCCGTAAGGCACCTTTTTTTTACAAGGTGCATTTAGCGATGCAACACCCGAGCCAGTAAAAAATGTGGCCGGGTGTACCAGGCTTCAGGCAGGGTATTTTGAAGCACTTCTTCTATACCGGTTATAAGAATAAATGCTGCAATGTTCTCCTTTTTGAATCCGTGTGTAAGGTGCACTTAATCTCTGTTTTATGGAGGTAGCATATTCAAAAGCTCCTTGGGAGTCAATGCAGATATGTGGCACAAATGTTCGAAGTCTTCTGTTACAAATAATGTAAAAGGATTGCCATACAGAAATCAGTATTGGCTGTAACAGTATTGCCATACTGAAATCAGTATCAGTACTGGATTCAGAGCAGAGTGCTATAGGGATTATGGGTCGTTGTAACAATGTTTTATGAAGACGCTTATAATCTGTCGTGTATTTACTGGAATGGTTGAGCCGGCGTGATAGCTTAGTGGCTATCATGTTTGTCTGGCGACCTGAAAGATGCAGGTTCGATTCCGGCCTAGCCGGTCGCATTTTAATAGAGGCAAAATGCTAAAGGCCTGTGTACTCTGCACATGTGGCCGAAATTATTCCGCAGCCTTTCATGAACTTCAGCGTCTCGTAGACTGTGTCGCCTTGGGTCTTTGAACCCCATAAAACCAAGCCAAAAAATCAAGATTGCCTTTCTAGAATGGCATAGCCAGGATATGGCTTGCATTGTAAAGCACATGTGTAGAGACGGAATGGATTTTTTTTTCCAGTTCCTCTTATATTATTTTTTCCTTTGTGCCGTACAGGTGATCATGCCCGCATGATTGACTGCAGACAGCAGGCCGCAAGACTGCTTCTGAGGAAACTAGCCGGACTGTTACTTTCAATATTTGTTACTGTGGTGCGTCTTATGGTGCATGTATTGCATATTCCCGGCCTGGATAGCTTGGAAATAAACTCTATTCGTAAGTATTTATACTATGTCATTTGTGAACTCTGTCTGGCGACCTTTTTCAACGGTTTGTAGGCGGTCAGTATATAGCCAGTCTATAGATAATGGTCTATTAATAGTTTAGTAGACAGAGGTCTATAGACTGTCTATAGATAAAGGTCTATAGCACTGCCAGGCCACACACCTATGGAATGTCTATAGACAGTGTATAGACATATGTCTACTGGACCAGTAGACTTTTGTCTGTAGACTGTCTATAGACAGCAATCTACAGGAAGTCTATGGTCATGTCTGTAGGTCGTCTATAGTCCGTCTATAGTCCGTCTATAGACAACTCTATAGACAATGTATGGCCATAAGTCTATAGATCGTCTATAGACTGTCTATAGACCTGTGTTTAGAGAATTCCTATAGACCTATAGAATTTATCACGAAGTCTCAGTTCCTGCAGCTGCGGCAGCAACGACATAATCGCTTCGTCCAGGCGTAGCAGCAGGTATGGATGGATAGTGCGAAGGATGGAATCAAGACTGAGTGTCTGTTTAGCCACTGCCATACATGCCATGGAGAAGCACAGCTGCTCTGCTGATGCGAGGATTCTGAGTCGCGTTTCGTACATGTGTCGAAATATGCACACCTGCGTAGATCAGCTCCCAAAAGTGAGCCGCTCACTGCCACCGTTGTTTTCTTTTCAGCCTGCTGGCCCGGAGGCTTGATGCTTTCTATGCGAGGAGGGCTTTCAAGTGCTGCTGCCGAAATGCCTTCTTCCAGGATTACGGCATTTGGAAACGGTTTGATTTAAATACACGCTCAAAACCATTCGCAGGGGGCGCTGTCCTATCAAAATGACACAAGCGTCTGTTATCCTTCTTGTTTTATATGGCTCAGTAGCTATCTTTTTAAAAAAGGAACGTGCTTCTCCAAAGTGGAGCACTAGTGAATACGCAGTTTCGCTAATCAATGCCGATGACAATTACTGATGTATTCCTGCCTGGAACATCAGAGCGTAAAGCAGGGTTCCGGTAACCAGTTCTTTGTGCGTTGTCTTGATAATTTTTTGTGATTTCTTGCACTTACGCTGTTGTTGCGTTGCGGGCCCGGAAACTGTTGACGCCGTGAGCGTTCGGGCCTACCGTCGGCGCCGGAGGAAGCCGGCCTCGTCGCGGACGCGGGACCAATTTTCGGCGTTCGAAAGCGCGACCGTCAGCGCCCAAGGACGCTTTCTTCCGAGAATGCGCAGGTTGGTGGCGTGGACAGGGCGTTCGAGGGAGCGGAAGTCAACGCAGGGAGTCCCTCCAGCAGCGGAAGAGAGCAGCTGCTCTGGCAGCCAGTCTGTACCTTCCAAGGTCTTGGGGCCCTCTTTTCTTTTTTGTCAAATTCTCTGAATAAAGACCCAATTCCTAAGCTCACCGAGTCCACAGCCCGTACCTAGCAGCACTGTCTAGGAGTTACACTTATTCGCCTTGTATAAAAGTTGTCGAAGTTTCTCGCCTTACCTTCTAGGCCAGCGCGACACATAACAGGGACAGGCCTCGTTTTCAGGCCGTGTACTACGTGGGTGCGAGCTTCATCACTAGAGCCAGTCGCGGTTCAACCTCAGGCTACAGACGTGGTCACGCAGCTCTCCTTAATGCAGAAAGTGATGGTTTTGTAAAGAATATTGACGGCTTAAAATGACGAAAGTCGAGTTATTTGCCTTGTAATCGTTTTTCTGGACGAGTTGCTCGTAGCTTATTTTCAATATATATTGTGGCGGCAAAAGCAGCACACTTTTTGTGCTTATCCCAAGGAGGTTTATTAGTGCCTAAAGGTAGGCGTTCGTGACAGAGCTTGCCACAAGCATTGCTTTGACCACAGAAGCTGCGATACTCATGACTACACTGAGAATGGGCAAAAAAGGCGAGCGAACACTGTTGTGTGTAAATGTAAATGTAAATTGGTTTTTGAGGAAAGGAAATGGCGCAGTAACTGTCTCACATATCTCGGCGGACACCTGAACCGCGCCGCAAGGGAAGGGATGAAGGTGGGAGTGAAAGAAGAAAGAGAGAAAGAGGTGCCGTAGTGGAGGTCTCCGGAATAATTTCGACCACCTGGGGATCTTTAACGTGCACTGACATCGCACAGCACACGGGCGCCTCTTGCGTTTCGCCTCCATCGAAACGCGGCCGCCGCGGTCGGGTTCGAACCCGGGTACTCCGGCTCGGTAGACGAGCGCCTTACCACTGAGCCACCGCGGCGGGTCTGTTGTGTGTGCAGCAATCATATCGGGTACCAAGATTGTTTTCATGCACTTGACACTGAAGTGCGTGATAAGCGTCACCCTATGTCTTCTTGGCTGCTGGCCTTCCTTACTAGGCCCACTACCAGAGTAGCCCTAAGCATAAATGGGTTGGTTTGCTTTTTGAGGAAAGAAAATGGCGCAGTATCTGTCTCACATATCTGGGCGGACAAATGAACCGCGCTGTAAGGGAATTTTTTTCGCTCCCACCTTCCACGCTTCCCTTATGGCGCGGTTCAGGTGTCCGCAGAGATATGTGAGACAGATACTGCGCCATTTCCTTTCCTCAAATATTCAAGGGGGCACTTTGTTAGCCTAAAATGCGGTCAGGCAAAAGCCTTAACGCAGTGTTGCTGTTTGTGTCGCTGATGTGTTGTTCAGATTTTAAGGTTAAAGCCTTTAATGGCTCATACTGTCGTGACCAAGACGTGTTAGCAAATTTGTCCGCGTTTCAGATTGGTCTAAATGGTTGTGACATGAGTGCGCGCGAATTTTGACGGGTGTCCACCGAAATATGTAAGAGAGGTACTGCTCCTTTCCTCAAATACAATTTTCGACTGGTGTCCACCGAGATATGTGAGACAGTTACTGCGTAGTTTCCTTTCCTCAAATACAATTTTCATTTTCTCCATTACGGCCCCTCGTTCTCTTTCTGCTTTCACTCCACTTCCTCCCTTCCTGTACTGTGCAGTTCAGGTGTCCACCGAGATGACAGAGAACTAAAGCGCTAGTTCCCTACCTCAAAAAGCGTTGCGTTCAAAGGGCAACGCATCGCGCCGAACGGGTGGTGGCGTTTCGGGGACTCCTCTCTTTCAACTCTCTTCTATCTGCACGTGGCAGCGGTGGTGGCTCGGCTTGAGCCAGTTGGAAGGCCCGTGCACTTTCCTTTTCATCCTTCTCTCAGTCGCAACCAACCAACCAACCTGGCAGCGCTACAACACGCTACGCGTTCCACTCCTATAGGCAAAGATTAAGCGTCGTTAATTGGCAGTTAATGCACCAACAGAATGTGAAGTGAACAATCGCGTAGCAGAATTCAGCAGTCAGGCTTTCGCCTTTCACCACTTCAGCCGCTAAAGTGGCTGACAAATATTTCTTATAATTTTGATCTGAACACGCAAGTACTCCCCTCAAACATCATATGAACAACAAGGAACCACGAATGACATTTCACTCGTAAAATTACAGTGCTTAATATGCCAGCGGTGTAGCCGTAAGGCACCTTTTTTTTACAAGGTGCATTTAGCGATGCAACACCCGAGCCAGTAAAAAATGTGGCCGGGTGTACCAGGCTTCACGCAGGGTATTTTGAAGCGCTTCTTCTATAGGGGTTATAAGAATAAATGCTGCAGCATTCTCCTTTTTGAATCCGTGTGTAAGGTGCACTTAATCTGTATTTTATGGCGGTAGCATTCTCAACAGCTCCTTGCGAGTCAATGCAGATATGTGGCACAATTGTTTGAAGTCTTCTGTTACAAATAATGTAAAAGGATTGTCATACAGAAATCAGTATCAGTACTGGATTCAGAGTAGAGTTCTCCAGGGATTATGGGTCTTTGTAACAATGTTTTATGAAGACCCTTGTAATCTGTCGTGTATTTACTGGAATGGTTGAGCCTCCGTGATAGCTCAGTGGCTATCATGTTCGTCTGTTCGCCCTTTCACTTCAGCGTCTCGTAGCCTGCGTCGCCTTGGGTCTTTGAACCTCATAAAACCAAACCAAAAATCAAGATTGCCTTTCTAGAATGACATAGCCAGGATATGCCTTGCATTGTAAAGCACATGTGTTGAGTTGGAATGGGATTTTTTTTTCAGTTCCTCTTATATTATTTTTTCCTTTGTGCCGTACAGGTGAACATGCCGGCATGATTGACTGCAGGCAGCAGGCCGCAAGAATGCTTCTGAGGAAACTAGCCGGACGGTTACTTTCAATATTTATGTTACTGTGGTGCGTCGTATGGTGCATTTATTGCATATTCCCGGCCTGGATAGCTTTGAAATGAACTCGATTCGTAAGTATACTGATTGTGTCATTTGTGAACTCTGTCTGGCGACCTTTTTCAACGGTTTGTAGGCTGTCTGTCCATAGCCAGTCTATAGATAATGGTCTATAGACAGATGTCTATAGACTGTCTATAGACAAAAGTCTATAGCACTGCGAGGCCACACACCTATGGAATGTCTATAGACAGTGTATAGACATATGCCTACTGGACCAGTAGACTTTTGTCTGTAGACTGTCTATAGACAGCAATCTACAGGAAGTCTATGGCCATAAGTCTATAGGTCGTCTATAGCCCGTCTATAGACAACTCTGAGAGACTTCCTATAGACCTATAGAATTTGAGTAGACAATAGGGGATATACAAAATTCTGCAGGTGCGCTTACCCGCATAACAATATTGCCCCAAACAAGATGGCTGACCATGCGTTTCCAGCGGAAACAATGCAAGAAACACTGTTTTTTTTTTTTTGATTCTTCTAAAATACGTTTCTTACATTCTATCCACACCTTTAGCGCCTGTTCTGAAGCCCATGTAGTTCCTTTATAGCGAAGTCGGCCATCTTGTTTGGGGCAATATTGCTATGCGGGAAAGCACACTTGCGGAATTTTGAATATCCCCTATTGTCTATAGACTGTCTATAGACAAAAGTCTACTAAAAGTGTATGGCCATAAATCTATCGACTGTCTATAAACCAGTCTATATGATTTGTCTAAAGACAGTGTATAGACAGTCTAGGGACTGTCTAATGAAATTTTTATAAGGGTGTAGTGATTGCATGGCTCTCATAAATTAAAGGAATAAAAGAATAAGAATAAGTACAAAATTAAAAAAAGAACGTAAAGAAAAATACAAATAAAAAGAAAAGAAAAGAAACGTAATAAACAATAAAATTAGGAAATAAACCAATAGAAATGAAAAATAAAAGGAAAAAGAAGAATAAACAAAAAATAAAAAAATTAAAAACAAAAGAATCCACAGAAATGAAAAATGATATGAAAAAAAAAACAAGTAGTGCGCCAGGAAACGCTTTCGCCTTGCAGCACTTTAGAGAGCAAAGTGCACCTGAATTTTTACCGCGCCCATTTCCGTGTCCTCCTCCGCCTCCCTACAAGCAGTGTGTGGACGGCCGAACGCCTCCACCGTTATCGCGGTGCTACCAGTGCATTGTGCGTGAACTGCGACAGGCATGACATCAATCCAAACACAACTGTAGCTTTTCGCTTGTATATCCAGGCTTAACCAGAGCTAAGCCACTGCCATTTTTTTTCATCATGCTACTCGTAAGCATCCAGCGCTAACGCACCTTGTCTAACTCTAAGCATGTCTGCTTAGATTTATCGCTTATTAGCAGCGCCTCGGGGCAAGCATGTGTTTTTAACTTTATTCACGTTCCAATTGTTCCGCACTTTACAGGTTACAGGTTCCGCACTGTTATCCTTTTTTTGTATGGCTCACTAGTTATCTTTTTAAAAAACGGACGTGCTTATCGCAAGTGGAGCACAAGTGAATACGCAGAGTTTCGCTAATCAATCCTGATGTCGATGATTGATGTATTCCTGCCTAGAACGTCACAGTGTAAAGCAGGGTTCCGCGAACTAGTTCCTGGTGCGTTGTCTTGATAACTTTTCGTGTTTTCTTGAAGTTACGCTGTAGTTACGTTGCGGGCCCGGAAACTTTGTACCGTGAGCGTCCCGGCCTACCGTGGGCGCCACAGGGAGCCGGCCTCGTCGCGGACGCGGGGCTCACGTTCGGCGTTTGAAAACGCTACCGTCAGCGCCCAAGGACGCTTCCTTCCGAGAATGCGCAGGTTGGTCGCGTGGACAGGGCGTTCGAGGGAGCGGCAGTAAACGCAGTGAGTCCCTCCAGCAGCGGAAGAGAGCATCTGCTCGGGCAGCCAGTCTGTGGCTTCCAAGGGCTTGGGGCCCTCTTTTATTTTGTGCCAAACTCTCTGAATAAAGACCCAATTCCTAAGCTTCACCGAGTACACAGCCCGTACTTCGCAACACTGTCTAGGAGTTACACTTATTCGCCTTGTATAAACGTTGTCGAGGTGACTTGCCTTACCTTTTTGGCCAGCGCGAGACAACAGGAACAGGTCTCGTTTTCACGACGTGTAATACGTGTGCGCGAGCTTCATCACTAGAGCCAGTGGCGGGGGAGTCAACCTCAGGCTACAGCTGTGGTCACGCAGTTCTGCTTAATGCAGGAACTGATGGTTCTGTAAAGAATTTTTACGGCTTAAAAGAACGGAGGTCGAGTTATTATGCAAAGCATAATAACGTAGGTTTCGGGCCTTCGCGCGACGCCCGGCGGTGGCCACCATTGACCTTCAAGTGACCTTCAAGTAGGTCACGTGACATGACGTCACGTGATGACGTCACACCGGCTGCAGATGGGGCCTCATATCGCGCCTGTCGGTCGCCTCCCGGTGGTGGCCACCATTGAACGTGGAGTGAGATCACATGATGTGACGTCACGTGATGACGTCACAGCGGCTGCAGATGGGGCCTCATATCGCGCCGTCGGACGTCGCCTGGCGGAGGCCTCCACGCTTCGGTTCGCGCCGTCGCGCGCGACGCGGCGGCGGCGCCACTATCGCTGCATCACGTGATATGTGACGTCACGCCAGGTGCGAGGCGGCGCGCGCCCGCCGTCGCGTCAGTCTCTGTGCCCGCAACCGTGCCAGCGTATTTGCGCCGGCGTGTATGCGGTCGAGATGCCTCCAAACGCTAAGGACATGCTTCGCATCCACTGGGCTTAACCTTGATAAGCCTCCAAATTTTTTTGCTTTGTAATTGTTTCTCTGGACGAGTTGCTGGTAGCTTATTTTGAACATATATTGCGGCGGTAACAGCAGCACGCTTTTTATGCTGATCCCTACGCGGTTTATTAGTGCATAATGGTAGGTGTGCGGGACAGAGCTTGCCGGAAGCATTGCTTTGAACACACAAGCTGCTATAATAACTATTTACAAAGAGAATGGGAAAAATGGCCAGCGCACAGTATTGTGTGGTGCAGCAATCATATCGGGGACCAAGATTGTTTTTATGCACTTGGCGGTGAAGTGCGTAATGAGCATCAGCCTATGTATTGTAATAAGGGAGTAATTACTCATTTACATCCACCCAAGCGCTGCCAAATGGCTACAAAGGAAAGCTATACAGCTTTCTCAGAAACTTCGTAGTTAAAGAAAAATTTGTCCTGGTCCGGGGATCGAACCCGGGACCACCGCTTCACCGGAGCAGTCGCTCTACCAATTGAGCTAACCGGGACGGCAAGCTTATGGTAGGGCGAGAGCGAATTGATCAATAACTCGAAGTGGGAACAGTGTTGAACAAATGTTTAGGGGAATCCCCCAAGGTGGAGTAGATTTGTAGATTTGTAGAGTAATTACTCCCTTATTACAAATCTACTCCACCTTGGGGAGCCCAAGGTGGAGCCCCAGGGAGCAAGAGGGAGCCCCAGGGACTTCTTGTAGGCTGTTTTAATTATGATGTCGAGGTTTTTGATGTCACGCTTCTTGAGACGGAGAGGGCGCTACGTAGACGACGCGGCTTACAACGAAAGCCTGCACCAGTTGCAGAGTATCGTCTTCTCGCATGCCTGATTTGCGCGTCGTTATCCTGGCGATCTTCCTGTCGGCTTGATCTCTAGCGATCCGTAGTTTCTGGAGGGTGAGAAGGTTGTTGCCGTTGTTATTTATGTACAGACCCAGTATCTTGAGGGTCTGAACTTCCATGATGGGTGAGTTGTAAACGGTGTTCCGATTCTTGCGTTGACGGAAGACTATACTTCCTGTGATTGTCCAGATAGTTATATCATCAGCGTACAGGGCATGGCGTATGCCCAGTACCTGATGGAGAAGAGGTGCTAGATTTAGGAGTGCAATGTTGAAGAGAAGTGGGGATAGTACTGCCCCTTGCGGAGTTCCTCTCGTGCCCATCTTCACTTGCGTTGTGTGTTTTGTGCCGGTGCTGATGTTGACAGTTCTGTCCATAAGGAAATCACAGATGTACGAGTAGACTCGCTGGCCACAGTTCGTGCTGGAGAGGCTGTTGAGGATTGTGGAGTGTTGGACATTATCAAACGCTCCCATGAGGTCGAGTGTTAGAAGCGCTCGGTTACTGTTTGTGCGTGCGGGATCGACGACTACGCGTTTGATTTGCAGAAGCACATTATGGGTGGACAAGTGTACTCTTAACCCAAACATCGTGTGTGGCAGTAGCTCGTTGTCCTCAAGATAGTTAGAGAGACGGGTGTGGACTGCCTTTTCCATGAGCTTGCCTGCGCACGACTTGAGGGATATGGGGCGCAGGTTTTCGATGCTGATTTTCTTGCCGGGCTTCGGGATAAAGTGTACATTGGCTGTTTTCCATGCTTGTGGAATGGTGCCGGTGCGCCAGCATTCGTTTATGCAATCAGTGAGTTGCTGCAGAGCCTCTGTGCCGAGGTTGGCCAGAAGTCCGACGGTAAAATTTTCTTGTCCCGGGGCTATGCCACGGCGCATATCTGCTAGTGCTGCAATGATTTCCTCCAAAGTTAAGTCTCTATCCAGGTGTTCGTTCGGTTGCCCTCGGTGCTGTAGGGTTGTGGTAGGGTTGTGGGTCTCTCGCGGTGCAGATACAGCGACGTGTGAGTTCATCCATGAGTTCCAGACCTTTGCCTTGGACGCTGTGTAGGGCTCGATGCAAATTTCTGTGTTGTTCACTCTTCGCTTTCGGAGGGTCAATTAGGCATCGCAGAAGGCTACATGTGGCCTTGGTGTCTAGGCGGCCTTTGAGGGATTCGCACTTTGTTAGCGAATTGGTGCGAGTTAGGTGCCATTCGTATTGTTCCGCTTGAATAGTAAGCTTGGCGATCCGAATTCTGAGTTTCCGATTGTGCCTTCCTTTTTTCCACCGTTTTATAAGACCCCGTCTGGCTTAACAAAGATGTAGGAGGTGGTTGTTAACAGCTGGGTGGTCCGCCGTGGTGGCGAGTGATTTTGTGAACTTTTCTTTGAGGTCGAGAATGGAGGCCGCCCAATCTTCGTAACTGGTTATTTGTTCCGACGTTGATAGTTTGGTGTCCTTCCCGAATGTCTCCCAGTCTGTAATTTTGGCTTGTCCTCGTGGTTTGCAGTGGTTGTTATTTTCGAAGATAGTCTGTAGCACGCAGTGGTCACTGCCTAGCGTTTCTTCCGTGTTGAGCCACTCATAGTTGCGGGCATTGCGGACGAGCGTGAGGTCGGGGGAAGTATCCCGTGTTATGCTGGTGCCGCGTTGCGTCGGGTGCTGCGGGTCCGTGAGTAGGGGCAAGGCCATGTCAGCGATGGTGGATGCTAGTTTTCTGCCTTTCGCGTCTTCCCTCGGGCAGCACCACAGGTGGCTAGAAGCATTGAAGTCGCCAACTATAGCTAAGGGAGCTTTTTGGGCTTCTCTTCGTGCTTTAAGAAAGATTGCGTCAAAGGCAACGCGGTGCTGTTTGGGGCGACTATATACTATTTTGATTATGTAGGTGCCCATGCGGTTTCTGTGCTGTGGTAGAAGCTTTATGAAATATTCAATGTCGGTGTCTAGATTAAGGTATACAGTGGTTGCCGTGCATGATTTGTGGACCAAGACGCATGTCGAGGGATTTGTTTGATGTGTTGCGTATCCTCGGATCTTAGCCTCCATATTCACTTCTTGCAGGGCTATTACTTACGGCGTATGGGCATGAGAGTCTATGTATTGTTGTAATGTTTCCCCTTTTCGTTTTAGTCCCCTGCAGTTCCACTGTAAGATGGTAAGTTTATGTCTGCGTTGTGGAGCCATGTTGAACACTAGAAACGTGGGTCTCATCATGTGGTGCGCCCTCAGGTTGTAGATCTACCTCAGTGCTTAGCAGGCGACGAGTTCCCATTTTACCCTGTCGCTTTGTGCCCTTGCTGTGAGAAAAATCCTATAAATCCTGAAGTTTGCGGTCAATTCTAATCTCCTGCGCTTGCATCCTTATTAG
This sequence comes from Amblyomma mixtum, assembly GCF_055824585.1. Taxonomy (NCBI): domain Eukaryota; kingdom Metazoa; phylum Arthropoda; class Arachnida; order Ixodida; family Ixodidae; genus Amblyomma; species Amblyomma mixtum. Next base: position 132,855,757 of record NC_143021.1, on the reverse strand, counting down.
ACCTGGTTAGAGGTTTTCCATCATGGGTTTAATGACTGATCAACATGCTTTCGATTGTCGCCTCGATCATAATTTGTAATTTATTTTCAATGAGGTCTTGAATTGTTTTTTCCAAGCGAGTGATGCGTTCCTGGGTTTGGGTGTGCTCTGTATATTGCTGCTTTAGTGCCTGCGGTGGTGGTGCCTGCGGTGGTGGTGCCTGCGGAGTTGGTGCCTGGTGGGGTGCGTCTGGTGTAGTTGCATGCCTCTCGGGGATGTTAGTATAGCGCCAGGCGACGCTATAAAGCGCCGGCGCTGAGATCGGCGTTACAGCGCGCGCTAGAAGAAAATAAAGATAGACAGCCGTGCTCGGAGCACACGCCCGGCACTGGCAGTTCGGAACTAGAAGCCTGCCACGCTGATCCTCTTGCTCTGGTGCTCCGCTGCGACCCCGCAAATCATCAACACTAGCATCTAACTGGTGTAGCTCTGCCCTATCTTCTTCCATCGGACATGCCTGTTGCGTCGATGGAAGTAATGTGTTGTTTGGATTAACTGCGATGCCTAACTGCTGTTTCAATGTGCTATCTTCTGTTTTAGTTGTTCAATCTCTGCTTTAAACGTTTGTAAGCCAACGCTTTGTGGGAGGAGGCAAGCTACATCTGCCCAGCTCACCTTGCTGCCGTTGCGCTGCTCCTTGTTATGGGGTCCTGTTGTCTTCTCGGCTGGACGACTGCCGTTGTTGTGCGAAACCTTATCGGTAGTCCCAGGTCCATTGCTTGAAGAGCGTGAGCCGGGTGGTGCTGAGTTGTTGCTGGAGGACTGGGCCTGGTGGGCTGCACAAGATGCGCGGGGTCGCACCCTCTCGCACAGTGCCCCCGCCCAATACAGGACCCTAACGCCAAGTGCGCCCCATGCGACGCGGCTGGCCGCTCCTCTAACCATCAAGCTGGGCATGCCTCCTGCTCAATTTTGCAGGAGCGCGCTGCTCGCATCCGCGCCAGGACCAATTATGGTCGTTAGGGCCGCGATTGCCCTGCGTACCTCTCCCGCGAACCGCCAGGTTGCGACTCTGATTGTACTTACGGTCTTCTCCACTGATTTTTCATTCGTATTCTTCTTTCCTTGCTGCCCTTTATCGCTTGTCTCCGCAGCCAGTCCTCGGCCCTCCTGCTTCCACCACCGCCACAATCTTTTAATCAATATAGTAAGCAGCTGTCGCCCATATATGATCCTTTTCCACTTCAGTTATCTCCGTTCTTATGCCTCTTTATATCGCAATGGCTAGCTTTAGTTTTCTGCAGATCAACCTTGACCATACCCGGCGTGCGACGGCTGCCCTCTGGAGTCATTTCCTCTCTTCTCCGTTTTCTCTGGCTGCGGTGGCGGACCCTTACCTGGTCGGTGGCGGGGTTTCCGGTCTTCCTAGTGGGGTTGCCGTCTTCTCTGCGCAATCACATCCGCGCTAACTAGTCCTTGCGCGGGATCCTCCTTTTCAGGTGTTCCCTATTTACGCCTCCACATTTGTTGTGGCCGTGCTCTGCACCTCTCAATCTACTTCTTTCCTCTTTGTCTCCGTTTACTCCCCGCCGCGCGCCCTCTTTGACTCTTCTTTAGACGAATTGGACGAAGTGGTCGCTTTGGCGGCCGGCCGCCCCATCATCCTGGCCGGTGGCTTCAACGCCAAGCGTGAATTGTGGGGCCCCGCACCCTCCGACTCGCGTGGCTCCAACCTCGTCCACTTCGCTCTGGCTCACCAACTGACTGTTTTAAATGACCTTACTTCCGCCCCCACATATGACAGTTATTACGCGGGGTCGTGGATTGATGTCACACTCGCTTCCCCATCCCTGCTCAGCTCCGGATATACATGGACCGTCTCGGACACCGAATCTCTGTCCGAGCATTCTTATATTGAGGTGTCAATTGGTCCTCCTTCTCCGAAGCAGCACCGCCTAACGGTTGCATCCCGGGCTCGTCTGCTTCAGTGCCTAGCAAGGGACACATGGTTTTCCCGGGTTGCTGGCGCCGATCTGCGCTCCTCCGATGCACTGGAGACCGTCGTCAACCGGTGCCACGACCGAGTTAACACGCTGATTGAGCGCCACAAGCGTACAGTTGTAAGTGATCCGGCACCGAAGGGACGCGCCTCAGCAGTCGGGAAGAGCGGACGTGTCTCACGTCGGCTCCGCCGAATTTTATGATCCTTTCCCGAATCATTTGCCGAAGCGCTGCGAGGCCATCTGGCTACACTTCCAGAACAACGAGGAGACCACCCACCCTTGTTCAGGTGGGACCGTTTTCTCAAATCCTTCGAGAATTTGAAGACCAAGCGGATCGCGCGAGTTGCTAAGCCTAACAGTTAGGCCACGACTCAGCTGCCCGCCGCGGCTCCGCGGGCAAATTCTGCCGCAAACCATGACGACCCTGATGGGATACGACCCGGAGGGGATGCAGATTGTCACCATGCCGCAGGCGAAGACCCCAGTTTTCGACAAGGTTACGGAGGCGATTATCCAACGCAAGATAGAAGAGTGGGAACGCGCATCAGCCCGTGACAACCACTCGGCACGGCAAAAAGGTCGAACGCCAGATGGACGCGTCACCGCGGCAGGGGATACGCCGCTGCAGCAGACGCCCCGAACGCAAGTCAAGCGTTGGAAGCCTCCTCCGCAGCCGCGTCTGGACAAGCAAGATGCATTGATCATAATCAAACCTAAAGGAACGCTGGATGTCAGCAAATTCAGGGGAAGCAACGCGGTCGGAAACGCCTTGCACATTGCTGCTGGCGTCGACAAGGGCTCAGCCGAGCTCAGCGTTTGGCCCATATGGGAACAGAACATCATCGTTGTCGGGGTGCGAGACGCCCAAATAATCAGAAAGGTCCTGGCAATTCACGAAATTCAGCTTGGGGACAAGGCACAGGCAGTGTACTCCTACCTCCGCCCCTCCGACGACACTTGCAAAGGAGTAATACAAGTGGACCCGAGGGTTTCCAACGAAGACATCACGAACGCGCTTCGCTCCCCGGACGCACCAGTGGTGAGCGTGAGAAAATTAGGTTCCTCCAACGTGGCGGCCATCACGTTTGAAGGAAGAAAGGTTCCGTTTCACGTCTTCTACTACGGTGAAGCGGTTCCAGTACGCCTATACAAGAAAACAACGCCAGCCTGCGCACTGTGCGGGAAACTTGGACACCGGGCGGATGTTTGCCCTTGCCCTTCGAAGTCAAGATGTCCGCAGTGCGGTCAGCCAGATGTTCCAGAATCCCACGACTGCCAACCCAAGTGCACGGTCTGCGAAGGTCCACATCCCATGGGGTCGAATCAGTGCAAGTACAAGTACCGAGCATCACAAAAAACCAAGCCCAAGACAGGAGAATTCAACCACCGGTCAAGATCCAGGCTTCGGAACCGGTCCGGCAGCAGAGGTCCATCAAGCAGCGGGGAACGACTGACCCACCAGGACCAGTCCAGCAACAACTCAGCACCACCCGGCTCACGCTGTTCAAGCAATGGACCTGGGACTACCGATAATGTGTCGCACAACAACGGCAGTCGTCCAGCCGAGAAGACAACAGGACCCCATAACAAGGAGCAGCGCAACGGCAGCAAGGTGAGCTGGGCAGATGTAGCTGCCTCCTCCCCCGAAGCGTTGGCTTACAAACGACTTAAAGCAGAGATTGAACAACTAAAATCAGAAAATAGCACATTGAAACAGCAGTTAGTCATCGCAGTCAATCCAAACAACACATTACCTCCATCGACGCAACAGGCATGTCCGATGGAAGAAGATAGGGCAGAGCTACACCCTCCGTCTCCACACCAGTTAGATGCTAGCACCCCCGAGAGGCAAGCAACTACACCAGACGCACCCCACCAGGCACCAACTCCGCAGGCATCACCATCGCAGGCACTAAAGCAGCAATATACAGAGCACCCCCAAACCCAGGAACGCATCACTCGCTTGGAAAAAACAATTCAAGACCTCATTGAAAATAAATTACAAATTATGATCGAGACGACAATCAAAAGTATGTTCGAATCAGTTATTAAACCCATGATTGAAAACCTCGAACCAGTTTTAATAAGGATGCAATTGACCGCAAACTTCAGGAATTATCAGATGTTTCTCACAACAGAGGCACAAAGCTGCAGGGTAAAATGGGAACTCGTCGTCTGCCAAGCACTCAGCCAGATCTACAACCTGAGGGCGCACCACATGATGAGGCACAAGTTTCTAGTGTTCAGCATGGCTCCACAACGTAGACATAAACCTACTATCCTACAGTGGAACTGCAGGGGACTAAAACGGAAGAGGGAAACATTACAGCAATACATAGACTCTCATCCCGATACGCCGCAAATAATAGCCCTGCAAGAAGTGAATATGGAGGCTAAGATCAGAGGATACTCAACACATCAAACAAATCCCTCGACATGCATCTTGGTCCACAAATCATGCACGGCAATCACTGTAGACCTTAATCTAGACAGCGACATTGAATATGCCTTCATAAAAATACTGCCACAGCACAGAAACAGCAAGGGCACCTATATACTCAATATATATAGTCGCCCCAAACAGCACCGCGTAGCCTTCGACGTGATCTTTCTTAAAGCCCTAAGAGAAGCCCAAAAAGCTCCCCTAGCTATAGTTGGCGACTTTAATGCTTCTAGCCCCCTATGGGGATGCCCCAGGGAAGACACGAAAGGCAGAAAACTAGCATCCGCCATCGCTGACATGGGCCTGACCCTACTCACGGAACCGCAGCACCCGACGCGAGTCGGCACCAGCGTAACGCGGGATACTTCTCCCGACCTCACGCTCGTCCGCAATGCCCGCAACTATGAGTGGCTCAATACAGGAGAGACCCTAGGCAGCGATCACTACGTGCTGCAGACCATCTTCGAAAGCAACAAGCACAGCAAACCACGAGGGCAAGCCAGAATTACAGACTGGGAGACATTCAGAAAGGACACCAAACTAACCACATCCGAACGAATAACCAGCTACGAAGATTGGGCGGCTTCCATTCTCGACCTTAAAGAAAAGCTCACAAAGTCTCTTGCCACCACGGAGAACCACCCAGCTGTTGACAACCACCTCCTACACCTTTGGGAAGCAAGACGTAGTCTTATAAAACGGTGGAAAAAACAAAGACACAATCGGAAACTAAGACTTCGAATAGCCAAGCTTACTATTCAAGCAGACCAATACGCATGGGACCTCGCTCGCACCAATTGGCTAACGAAGTGCGAATCCCTCAAAGGCCGCCTAGACACCAAGGCTACATGGAACCTTCTGCGATGCCTAATTGACCCTCCGAAAGTGAAGAGTGAACAACACAGAAATTTGCATCGAGCCCTACATAGCTTTCAAGGCAGGGATCATGAACTCGTGGATGAACTCACGCGTCGCTATATCTGCACAGCGCGAGACCCACAACCCTACAATAAGGAGTACCGTGGGGAACCGAACGAAGACCTAGACAGAGATTTCACTTCAGAGGAAATCATTGCAGCACTAGCAGATATGCGCCGAGGCACAGCCCCGGGACAAGACAAAATTACTGTCGGACTTCTGGCCAACCTCGGCACGGAGGCTCTGCAGCAACTCACGGATTACATAAACGAATGTTGGCGTACCGGCACCATTCCACAAGCATGGAAAACAGCCAATGTACACTTTATTCCCAAACCCGGCAAGAAAATCAGCATTGAAAACCTGCGCCCCATATCCCTCACGTCGTGCGCAGGCAAACTCATGGAAAAGGCAGTCCACACCCGTCTCTCCAATTATCTTGAGGACAATGAGCTACTGCCACACACGATGTTTGGATTCCGGGCACACTTGTCCACCCATGATGTGCTTCTGCAAATCAAACGTGAAGTCATTGATCCCGCACGCACAAACAGTAACCGAGCGCTTCTAACACTTGACCTCAAGGGAGCGTTTGACAATGTCAAACACTCCACAATCCTCAAAAACCTCCACAGCATGAACTGCGGACAGCGAGCCTACTCGTACATCTGCGATTTCCTTACGGACAGAACCGTCAACATCAGCACCGGCTCAAAACACACAACGCAAGTGAAGATGGGCACGAGAGGCACTCCGCAAGGGGCAGTACTATCCCCACTTCTCTTCAACATTGCACTCCTAAATCTCCCACCTCTTCTCAATCAGGTACAGGGCATACGCCACGCCCTGTACGCTGATGATATAACCATCTGGACAACCACGGGAAGTATGGGAATGATTGAAGAACAACTACAAACCGCGGCGACAACAGTTCAAAATTATGCCCGGGCGTGTGGACTAACGTGCTCACCCGAAAAATCCGAACTGATAGTCTTCCGTCAACGCAAGAATCAAGACACCATCAATATCCGCGTAGACAACTCACCCATCAAGGAAGTTCAGACCATGAAGATACTGGGTCTGTACATAAATAACAACGGCAACAACCTTCTTGCCCTCCAGAAACTACGGCTCGTGAGCGAGCAAGTCGCCAGGATGATCGCCAGGATAACGACGCGCAAATCAGGGATGCGAGAAGACGATACTCTGCGACTCGTGCAGGCTTTCGTTGTAAGCCGCGTCGTCTACGTAGCGCCCTACCTCCTTCTTAAGAAGCGTGACATAAAAAACCTCGACATCATAATCAGAACTGCCTACAAGAAGGCCCTGGGACTCCCTCTTGCGACATCGACGGACCGGCTCTTGCGACTGGGTGTGCACAACACGATCGATGAGCTGATAGAGGCACACCTTACGGCGCAGGTGGTACGGCTCTCCACAACTCGAACTGGCCGACAAGTCCTGAGTGATTTAAACATCAATTGCCCCCGACAGCTAGACACCAAAACCGACATCCCAGCCTCATGGAGAGGACAACTCAAGGCAGCTCCACTACCCAGGAATATGCACCCTGATTTTCACCAGTCAAGACGACAAGCACGAGCCGAAGCCATGAAAAGACACTACGGCGGGCGCGAGGGCGTGTTCTATGTCGATGCTGCGGGTCCCGAGCAGGGAATGACGGCCGTCGCGGTAATGCACCAAAATGCAACAGTCGACGGACTAGTACTGGCTAGCCAGGTCATACTGGCTGCGGAAGAAGTGGCGATTGCTCTAGCTGCAACACACACTAGCTCAATATACATTCTCACAGATTGACAGACAGCGTATAGCAATTACCTCAGGGGCAGGGTCGCACCGCTCGCAGCTAAAATCCTGCAAGATAGCTATATCCGTGGCTACCAACCCACACACAAACACTTAATATGGGTACCAGGTCACCAGGGCATCCCAGGGAACGAGAGCGCACATGCCTCAGCCCGAGCATTTCTCCCCCGGGCACCCAGTGCGGATGCCGTGGAACCTCCTACCCCACTACTAACTTACAATGACATACTTCAGCACTTAAGATTATCCCGTCGGGTCTACCCTCCACCGGCTAAGACACTAGATAAAGGGGAGGAACAACACCTCCGAAAGCTACAGACCAACACTTACAACAACCCACGAAGACTACATGCCATAGACCCGGAGTCATTTGACTCACAATGCAAATTCTGCGGGGAGAAGGCGGACCTGTACCATATGGTATGGGCCTGCCAACGAAATCAGGCGATCACTGTTAATAACCAGCCAACGCAGGAGGGGTGGGAGGCAGCTCTGTCCAGCTCGGACGGAAAGAGTCAAAAGCAACTCATCGAAAGAGCCCGGACAGCAGCCTACGCTAATGGGGTTCCGGACTGAGAGCTCCAACCACGGCTACAACCTCCTAAACCATTTAATTAAAATATTTTCACCACCACCACCGGCACCGAAGCCATGGTGGTCCCCTGAGGTCACCATCGAGCGGCGCCGCGTTCGAGCATTGCGCAGGCGCTTCCAGCGTTGCTCAGAACCATCGCTGCGCCCCGTCTATCGCACCGCGTTTCAGGCGGCACTTGCCTGTTACCGTCGCAACATCAGGGAGGCAAAGGACTCGGTGTTGCGCCAGGCCTGTCACGATGCGACTCGAAAAAACCTTTTCGGCGTACTCTTTAAGAACGCATTCGCCAAACTGCGCGCCCCCGTATTCCTCCCACCTCTGGACACAGGAGACGGCGTTCTGACGACTTCTGTCGTTGAGTCGGCGGCACTTTTGCTCCGGACACAGGTCGCGTTTGACAACTCTTTGATAGATACACCATTACATGGGTCCCTCCGTGCATCCGTCGAGTCGCCTTACCATCCTTCTGTGCCGCCGGACGTCCCGTTCTCGCGTAAGGAGCTTCAGCTGCTCGTGAACGCACTCTGTACCGGCACAGCTCCCGGCCTGGATGGGTTGACTGCGCCCTTGGTTACGGGCCTCTGGCGTGCCCACCCGTCCTTCTTTCTCCTCCTTTTCAACGGTGCCCTCCGTCTCGGCCACTTTCCCTCCGCGTGGCGAAGGGGGCGGATCATCTTCCTTCCTAAGCCAAACCGTCCCTCTTCCCTTCCTACTTCCTACCGGCCAATAGTGATGAACTCAATCCTGGGTAAACTTTTAGAACGCCTACTTCACGGCCGTCTTTACTATTTCTTGCACGCCAAGGGCCATCTCCATCCCAACCAGTTTGGGTTTACCCATTCGCGCAGCGCAGTGCAAGCCCTGGCCTTGTTGCGAACGGCCCTGGAAAACTTCCGCATATCCCGCACGCCCGTAGTTCTTATATCACTCGATTTTCAGGGCGCGTTTGATAGCGTTTGGCACCCCCTCATCCTTCGCTTCTTTCGCTGCCGCGGTCTCCCTTCGAACCTATCACCTCTTGCGCTCATTTCTTTCGCTGCGCACGGTAGTCTATCGTGCACGCACTGGTGAGGAGGTGTCCGCCAACCCCACTCTCGGCAGCCCTCAGGGATCACCCTTTCCACCCCTTTTGTGGAACGTCATAATCTCTGATCTTCTCGAATGTCCCATGCCTCCTGGCGTAACAATACAGGCCTATGCCGATGATACCATTGTGCTGGTTCCGGCCCGCACGCGCCACGAGCTGGAGCAGTTGTGTGCCAATGTCCTTAACAGAATAGCCTGTTGGGCCTCTGATTCGCGGGTGACGATCTCGTGGACAAAAACATTTTGTATGCTGTTTTCACATGGCGTGGGCGGAATGGAAAAGCGCAATCCAACCGTTCGCTTTTCGGGTCGCCCCTTGAGTTTCAAACAGGAACTCAAAATTTTAGGCGTTGTCTTCGACCGCCACCTCACTTTTCTACCGCATGCTCACTTTCTCCGCGACAAGGCAGAGATCCTCACTTCGCGTCTTGTCTCGTTTTTCTCTCTCCACCGTTCGCTCCCTTCCTCTTCTCTACGTAGGCTTTATTTTCAAGTTATACAACCCGCTTTAACTTATGCCGCGCCCGCTTGGTGGTCTCGCAGCGCCAATTCCCGCCTTCGGAAAAAGGTTGTTTCTGTGCAGCGGGTCCCTCTTCTCGCTATCACAGGGGCTTTCCGCACAACGCGCACGGCTGCGCTTCAGGTTCTCCTCCGGGTACCGCCTCTTCCCTTGGAATTGGATCGTCTCTGTGCAGAGTTCAACCTTCTAAATGGTGTAGATCCCGTCACCTTTGGCGGCCACACTTACCTACCGTCTGATATCTTGCCCCGCTTTGATCCCTGGTGCGACCATTCCTCTCTGGCTTCCTCATTCTCCTTCGCCCGTCTTCTCCCTTCTCACTTTCCATCTCAGCCCTTCCTTCCCGGCCTTCATATATTCACGGATGGCTCTTATACGTCCCACTCTGCGGGTGCTGCTTACGTCGCATTCTCATCTTCCGGCGCGCTGCGGAACGTGGGCCGGATTCGTCTAGAGACAGCCTCTAGTGCCTTCTGCGCAGAGGCTGTTGCGTTTCATGAGGCCTGTTGTTACGCCCAGCGCGCCCCCTCTCCTTTACCCTTGCATGTCTACTCTGATTGCCTTTCTCTCCTTCAGGCTCTTTACTCTCTTTCTACGAACGACTTACGCGTCCGTGACATCAAGCGCACTCTTGCCGCCATTTCTCTTCAGCGTCCTGTCTTCCTCTTTCATGTCCCCGCCCATTGTGGTGTCTGGGGCAAGGAGCTCGCTGACTGGGCCGCTTCACTGGCGTCGGCGCGTGGCCTCCTGCGGCCGTCGTGGCTGTCACCCTTGTCAGTGCCCACCCGTATGCGTACCACCGTACTCAGGCTTTGGTCAGACACCTAGGCCGCGGAACATTCTGACACCCTCCTGGCTGTTTTTGTCCCCTCTATTAACCGCCTCCCGCTCACTTTCCCTCCACCCCGATCTCTTGTCCCTCTCCTAACTGGCCATGGTCGTTTTCCCTCATACTTCCATCCTTCGCCTTCTTGTCCATGCGGGGCAGCTGTGGGGGATGTTCTTCATTACCTGCGTGCCTGTCCTCTCACCGCAGACATAGCAGCAGGGCTTCCCGGCTATCCGCACTTTCTTTCCCCTCATGACTTTCCCTCTTCGTTAGGTTCACCTCGGTCTCGTGCGTTGCTTATTCGCGTTGCTGTTCGCGTTTCTTCCCTTCTTTCACCTGTCTCTCGTGTTTATTCCCGCCCTGATGGCTCGTAGACCTCCCTACCATTTATGTGCCCACCCATGTCTCATGTGGTCGGGGGCACCATATGGCCAATATTGGTGGGCCGTGGCCCTGCCCCTGCCTCACGGGCATGTGGATGGTATGTGGACCGTGATATTTGCTGGCTTTGCGTGTACATACAGTCTTAGTTTTCTTTGCTTTTCGTTTTTCATGTTTATTTTTATTTTTTGCCATTCCTTTTCGTTTCTCTAGCTGTTATATTTTCATGTTTTAATTATTTGTTTGATTTTTTTTTACTTTTCGCTCGTTCTATTTCCTTGCGTTATTACATGCCTTTTCGTCATTTACTTGATCCTCTTTTCTATTCCCCTTTTTTATGTACCCCTTCTGCTTTCTTAAGCCCAGTATCTCCTGTTTGTTCGTTTTTTGTTTTTTTTTCTCCTCGCTTTCTTTTCCTGTCTTTTCTTCCTTCTTACAGATCCCCCCACTTTCCCTCCTCCTGGCCGCCTGCGAGCCTGTCTGCAGAATCTGGGCACGCTGGACCTATCCCTGTTTCATGTTCATTTCGTACTTCTTAATCCTTCAGGGGCGTCTTGTTTTAAAAATCACTTTTCCCCGCCCATCGTTTGTGCCTCTTTTTTTTGTAATTGGTTTTTCTTAAATTTTCTCTTGGGCGTTGGCCCCTTTTCTTTTATGTTTCATTGGATCGCCTGCGATAACCTCTGGTTGGGCGCGGGCTTCCTCTCCAATTTTTTTTGTTTATTTTATTTTATTTCATGAGAGTTTACAATAAAAGGGTCAGTCGGTCCCCGCTGCTCGATGGGCCTCTGCTGCCGGACCGGTTGCGAAGACTGGATCTTGACCGGTGGTTGGCTTGTCCTGTATTGGGCTTGTTTGTTGGTGATGTTCGGTACTGGTGGTGGTGGTGAAAACATTTATTCAGAACAGGAGGTGTTTGGATCGGCCCGTAAGGGACCGATCCTTACAAACACTAGGTGGAGGTCCCTAGTTTGGGACCCCAGTGGCGGTAGCCGCCGCCCGGGCGCGCCCGACTAAGGCTTGTTGGGCCTGTAAGTCGTGGCAGCCGAGCAGGGTCGCCTCCCAGTCCTCCCGGGTTGGGTTGGGGATAGGGGGAATGGCCGGGTTGGAGGGGCAGGCCGACACCATGTGATAGGTGTCCGAAGACACCGCACCACAGTGCGGGCAGCTGCCGCTAAAGGAGGGGTCAAAATGTTTTAGTGCTGCCGGGCACAGCAATGTATTGGTGAAGAGGCGGAGAAGAAGCCGCTCATCCGCCTTCTTGAGTCCTTTACATGGGCTAGGGTAAAGGCGATGGCTATCTTGAAAGTAGGTTGCGATATTTTTGAACGTATAAACCGGATTAAAATCGGGTTCCTGATCAGGTGGGGAGGAGAAAACAGCCCGGTGAGAGAGCGCGCGGGCGGCTGCGTCTGCTGCCTCGTTTCCTGCCAACCCCTGATGAGCAGGGGCCCATATGAGGTGACGGTGTGCGGGGTCCGTATCCCGTATGCAATTTTGGTATATTCGATAGGCTAGGAAGGGAGTGCTGCCTTGTTCGACGTTCCGACAGGCCCCTCGCGAGTCGGTAATTATGTATTTTGAATTGGAATGCGAGGCCGCGAGAGCAATCGCGACCTCTTCTGCTTGTGTTGCACTGCGGGCTCTGAAAGTGAGGCCGTTAACTGTGTTGCTGTTGTGAACTACCGCGGCCGTGTACCATCCCACGTGGTGAGGGCCGGAGGCGTCCACGTAGTATACACCTGTTTTGTTGCCATAATATCGGGCTAGCGCTTCCGCTCGTGCCAGGCGCCGACCATTATGGTCTTCATGTGACATGTTTGCTGGAAGAGGCCGCACGTGGAGGGCACGTCATCACAGTTCCGGGATGCGAAACCTGTCTTCCATTGGAGGGGTGTGTTGTATATGGAGTCGAGCAAGAAGGCGGCGACCCGACTCCGTTAGCGACAAACGCGTGTACTGGTTTGTAAGGTGCGGAAAGTATTCCCACCCTCGGAAAGTATTCACCACGCCAAGGGCCATAAGCCGGCTGTTCGAAGTAGTGATGGGGAGGTCAAGGGCACGTTTAACAATTTTGCGAAGGATGACCTCAAGGGCATCCTCCTCTTGCTTACGTAGGTGGAGATAAGGAGTCGAATAGAGAATTCGACTAGTTACGAAGGCGTTTGCCAGCCGCAAGGCATCCTTACTTCGTAACCCTCCGCGTTTGTTGGAAACCCGGCGGACCATGCGGCCCACCTGGTCCCCCACCTTACGGAGTTTGGCCAATGTAGTGTCTGGCCGCCTGTGTTTGTGGATGTAGAGTCCGAGTACCCGTATCTCATCACTTTCGCATATGGGACCACTCTCGAGAGAAAGAGATATTTTAGTTGTGCACTTCTGTGAGGGGCGGAGGTGCACAAATTCCGATTTTTGAGGGGAACATTGAAGACCGCAGCGGCGGGCGTAGCGGTCTACTATCGTCGCCGCTGTTTGCAGGCTGGTTTCAATATCCCCTGTGCTGCCCTGCGTGCCCACAGAGTGATGTCATCGGCGTACAGGGCGTGCTGCACGCCGGCGACACCACTCAGCTTAGCCGGCAGGTGCATCATGGCCAGATTGAAGAGCAGCGGGGAAAGTACCGCGCCTTGAGCGGTTCCCCGCGTGCCGACTAGGTAAGGACCATGGTCTCTATCTTGAATTCGAATGTAGGATTGACGATCCATTAAAAATTGGCTTATGTATCGGAATGTGTTGAGGCCACAGTCGGTGTGACTTAGGTTAGTGAGTATGATCTCATGTGTTACATTGTCAAATGGCCCTTTAAGATCCAAGGCGAGTACGCCCCGGTCATTATGGGGGCATTCGAGGGGGTCAAGGACTTCCCGATTGAGTTGCAGGAGGACATCCTGGGCGGATTTGTGTGGGCGGAATCCGAACATGGTGCTCGCAAAGACATGTTTGTATTCAAGATATGTAGATAACCGATCCCGCACCATCGTCTCCATTAGTTTGCCCACACATGAGGTGAGAGAGATGGGGCGGAGGTTATCTGTGTCAATTGGTTTGCCAGCTTTAGGAATAAAAGTGACCAAAGCCGTTTTCCATTCGATTGGCAGGGGGGTGTCCCCGCGCCAAATCGCATTGACGTATTCCAGGAGGGACTGGTATGCCAAGTCGGGCAGGTTCGTCAAAAGCTTGACGGTGACCTTATCCCGTCCTGGCGCAGTGCCCCATTTCATTTTGGCGAGAGCCGCCCGCAGATCATGGAGCTGGAAAGGTTGATCCAGCTCCGTGTTCTCTCTGCCTGCATAAGAGTACGCAGATCCACGGGGGTCTTGGGCTGTACACAGATACTGGTCCCGAAGTGTCTGTGCCAGTTGAGTCGTGTTGCCAGGAAAAGCGTGCATGGCTCGCTGCAAATGTTTTTGTGTTTCGGTTCGTGTTTGGGTTGGGTCGATTAGGGCTCGAAAGAGACGCCACGTGTTTCGGCTGGACATTTGTCGCGCGGCCGTGTTGCATCTATCTACCCAGTTGGAGTCGGCGAGTTGGGCCGCGTACTCTGCCGCTTTGTGGGTAAGCTCGGGAATTCGAGCTTTAAGCTTTCTATTGTGTTTATGGCGTCGCCAACGGCGGACGAGGCTGCGACGGGCTTCCCAGAGGTGTAGAAGGTGGTTATCCACGTCCGTGACCGCCTCTGAGAGCTGGATGTGTGTTTCGTGCGAGGAAAGGTGTGCCAGCAGCTGTTGGGACCATGCTGTGTAGCCTTGCGCGGAAATAGGTGTATTATCAAGTGAGTTAAAATTTTGCCTGAATTTCGTCCAATCTGGGATACGGGCTTGTGTTCTAGGACGCTTGAGAGGGCGTGTGCGTAGTGTAATGTTAATGATGCAGTGGTCGCTACCGAGGGTCTCCTCGGTGTTGAGCCAGTCTGCGTGTTGTATGTTGCGAGTGAAGGGTAAGTCCGGGCACGTATCCCGTGTCAAGGAGTTTCCTAGCCGTGTTGGTTATGTTCGGTACTTGTACTTGCATTGATTCGACCCCATGGGATGTGAACCTTCGCAGACCGTGCACTTGGGTTGGCAGTCGTGGCATTCTGGAACATCTTGCTGACCGCACTGCAGACATCTAGACTTCGAAGGGCAACGGCAAACATCCGCCCGGTGTCCAAGTTTCCCGCACAGTGCGCAGGATGGCGTTGTTTTCTTGTATAGGCGTACAGGAACCGCTTCACCGTAGTAGAAGACGTGAAACGGAACCTTTCTTCCATGAAACGTGATGGCCGCCACGTTAGAGGAACCTAATTTCCTCACGCTCACCACTGGTGCGTCCTGGGAGCGAAGCGCTTTCGTGATGTCTTCGTCGGAAACCCTCGGGTACACTCGTATTACTCCTTTGCAAGTGTTGTCGGAGGGGCGTAGGTAGGAGTACACTGCGTGTGCCTTGTCGCCAAGCTGAATTTCTTGAATTACCAGGATCTTTCTGGTTATTTGGGCGTCTCGCGCCCCAACGACGATGATGTTCCGTTCCCATATGGGACAAACGCTGAGCTCGGCTGAGCCCTTGTCGACGCCAGCTGCAATCTGCAAGGCGTTTCCGACCGCGTTGCTTCCCCTGAATTTGCTGAGATCCAGCGTCCCTTTAGGTTTGATTATGATCACTGCATCTTGCTTGTCCAGACGCGGCTGCGGAGGAGGCTTCCAACGCTCGACTTGCGTGCGGGGCGTCTGCTGCAGTGGCGTATCCCCTGCCGCGGTGACGCGTCCATCTGGCGTTCGACTTTTCTGCCGTGCCGAGTGGTTGTCACGGGCTGATGCGCGTTCCCACTCTTCTATCTTGCGTTGGATAATCACCTCCGTAACCTTGTCGAAAACTGGGGTTTTCGCCTGTGGCATGTAGACGATCTGCATCCCCTCCTGGTCGTATCATATCATGGTCGTCATGGTTTGCGGCACAGTTTTCCCGCGGAGCAGCGGCGGGCAGCTGAGTCTTGGCCTAACTGTTAGGCTCAGCAACTCGCGCGATCCGCTTAGTCTTCAAATTCTCGAAGGATTTGGGAAAATAGTTCAATCTGAACAAGGGTGGGTGGCCTCTTCGTTGTTCTTGAAGATTAGCCAGATGGTGTTGTAGCGCTTCGGCATATGCTTCGGGAAAGGAACATTAAATTCTGCGGAGCCGACGTGAGCCACGTGCGCTCTTCCCGACTGCTGAGGCGCGTCGTCTTAAGCGGGGAGCTGCTGGTTGTGTCACTGATGCCTTGATAAGATTTTAGGCTTCGCCTCTAAGAGTGAAACGCAACAGCGTCTTGCAACGCTGTAGGGAGTCCATAGAACGCCATCGCCCGTTCGGTTGTACGCCTTGCTCGTCGGTAAATTGGTTTTTGAGGAAAGTAAAAGTACCTGTTTCGCATATCTGGGTGGACACCTAAATTTCGCCGTAACGGAAAGGGAGGAAGATGGGTGTGAACGAAGACACAGTATTCACTAGACGCGCCTTTGTTCATTCCAAACCATCGAGCTGGCATGGCGGAGTGGTTAGCATGCTCGTCTCGCCCCTACTGAAAAATCCGGTATGAAATTTAAACCGGAACCGCATACCGGGTAATTGTACAGGATTTGCGATACCAGATTACCGGAATATCCTGTATAAAACAGGACAGTCCTGTATAATACAGGACTCTCCTGTTTTGCACAGGATACTCCGGTATCGCAAATCCTGTACAATAACCCGGTATGCGGTTCCGGTTTAAAATTCATACCGGATTAGAGGACAGCCCTGTATTCTACAGGCTAGGCCCGTATTATACAGGAGGCCCTGTATCACAGGACAAAGGCAGGAATAAAATGCTTCAAATATATTCCAGTTGGACTAAATCTGCCGAAAAACTGGGGCCATAAGTGTACATGCCAAATGCTGCAATATACAGAGCCTCAGAAACTGGTAATCTGCGATTATCAGCGACTCGTATTGCAGTCGATGTGCAATTGAGTTATTTGCTCCCAGCTTTTACCAAGTATTGGTAGTTTGGTGAGTATTATAATACATCAAAAACTCCAAAAGATGTTTATTTTTTTCGCATGTCTTGAACCAGCACACTGAGGTAATAATTTAACTCTTTGCGACGATCTACCGGCGCTGGGGTCTCTACAGGGTGCTGGCCAATGAAGTAGTCAAAAGCACCTGCAGAAAAGAAAATATGATTGGTAGTACATAATGCCCCCAGCTTATCATTTAATTGGGCACTGACACACAACATAATGCATTGAGCACTGTGACATGCAACTTACGGCCAATGGCTTGTAGCTTTTCAGGGGTCATTGGCTTCCTGCCCACTGTCGAGGCTTCTGACTTCAGGTACCGCTGGCAAGCTTGGCATGTTACGCTCCTTTCCAGGAGTTCTGGAGTCGTCCAAAGGCTGCGTCCTTGCAGAAACGCGAATCTTTGGGTGCCACCATAACTGCTGCCCACGTTGCCGAAGGAATAAAAATTCCATTCCCGAGGTGAACCTGTATGCAATAATTAAAAATGCATACCCCAGTAGCACAAACGGGGCTCTGAATTGCGGGCCCTCGTGGGCGCAGACAAGCCACAGACAAGCCAGGCGTCTCAAGACGCCAGGCCCTGAGCATTGGCAATGCTCAGTATCGCGAATGCACCTCACGCCTTCCATATTTGAATCAATAATGTATTGAAAATCTGCGTCGTAACATTGTTGGTGTGTAAACAGGTTGCTCGGACGATTCCGATGCTTGCGTGGTCATCCTCCATTATTTACGGCACATACCGCAGCATCGATGCGATGCGTGATGTTTGTTCAAGGGCTTGAGCCGCTCCCCCTCAGGACGCTTATCGATGATTGCTCTCGCACGTGTACACCACACGCCTCTGTAAAGAAAGAATACAAACTATAAAACTATTTTTAGTCGTGTTATAATGAAGGACAAGCAATTTCGGTATGTAACTGAAAGAAAATTTTGCGCTATTTCGTCCCTCTACGCTGTGCAATCTACAAAGTTTTAGTCAAAAAGACACTGGACAGTTAGAACGTTTCTGTTGACGCCGAGCATATAACCGAGACGGAGGCAGTACTTAAAGAACAGAGTGATTTAAAATGCGCACTTGCGTCCTAGCAGCACGACGTCGCCGTCATAAAATCCGCCTTCACCGCCGTGGCCTCCACCGGTCAAATGTTCACCACTCACGTCTTTCGGAGCAAAGTCATTCATCACTGAGACAAGGATGATAGTGTTCCACCATATTTGCATTGGACGTACGCATGAAAGGCGATGTCATCTTTGATCATGGATTGATCAAGGCAACACGAAGAAAGGCGCAAAAAATTGTACAACACAAACTCAACGCCAACGAGCGAGTGCCAGCGTGTTTTCACAGTTACTTTCATCGCTTGACACTCAACCCAGCCGCAGGAGAGAAGAAAAACCTGTTACAAACAAACGCAGGAAACGCGGGGGAGGACTTCTGCATAAAGTCACCGCGCAGCGACAAGGTGGTGTTGGCAGCGACCGGGCACAGTGAACAAGCAGAATCGGAACTTCTCGCCACTTCATGGAAGCCTCGCGGGGAGCGTGGTCGGGAGGGCGGCTTAAAATGCTCGGTCGTGGGTTGTAGAGTGAGCGCCTCCGCGCCGCTTCGGGGAACGGCACTGGGAGGGACAGGAGAGACACAGAGGAGCCCAAGGGGAAGGAACAAAGGCCGATAGAAAAGCCAGGAATGAGCAGGTTTTTTTTTTTGCGACCGGACCCAGGAAAAGCAGAGAAGGCGGTGAGGAGAGAAAAGAAAAAAGCTTAAAAAATTGCGCAAAGACGGGTTACTCGTGTAAGGTTTCTACAGGTGGCTTTTGTTTTTATTTTGTTCTCTCGAGCGCTGTATCTTTTAGCAAGCACGAAGCGTCGACCTTAAGGGAACACCCCAAGCTGCCGGCTCCGTTGAATTAACCTTTTCTTGTTCGTAGAAAGAAATGTTCTGGGCGATTTGTGATTAGTGTGTCTTCCTGAGAGAGTGAAGGGTGGGGCCGCTCGCGATGACGCTTGGACAAGTTGCGTTATCAATGGGCGATCACTTGACGAAGAAACGAAGAAGTGCAAAGAATTCCTGCACGAAAACTAACAATTTTCTTTCTTCATCGATGCGTCGCTACAGGCTGCCGCTAGCGAACATTAAGAAAGCTGCTGCAATGAACGCGACAGTAACAAACCTTTTTGAGCCTCTGGCGCAGTCAGCGGAGGCTCGCCATGTTTATCAGCCAGTCTTGAAGTTCTGCACTGTGAAATTCAGAGTAATCTGCGCAGGACTTACAAAGGCTGCTGGCGGATATATACTAGCCGTTTGCCCGCACACAGCCGCCCTGGCTTTGTCAGGGTGCTGCACGGGAAGCCAATATGGCGGTTGGCCGCAATTCACCTTCATGCAGCCCCCGCCTTTCATGCACGAACTGCATGTTTTGCCACTGCGAAGCTCACGCTTAGCCCTTTTCTTTTCTTAGCCCTTTCAACAAAACCGTGTATGTGTTGATTATCGCATTTATGCGCACGCTGCCCCTCCCCCCCTTCCCCTAAAAAATATCTGCTGGCGTACAACAGTCAATCTGCAGACCAAGCACCAAAACCGCAGCACATATCGCTCTGTATACAGGCTGGTATGTCCGATTTGAGCTCCGTACCGGACTAGTCTGTCCGGTTTCAGCTCCGTACCGGACTGGTCTGTCCGATTTGAGCTTCGAACCGGGAATGGACAGTCCGGTATGAGCTCCGTACCGGAGCGGTCTGTCCGGTTTGGGTTCGATACTGGACCGGTATGAACCGGTATAGCCATCAAACCGGACGGGTCTCGCCGGTATGAGAGTGATACGGGACCGGTATGAAACCGATATGTTCCGGTAAAATCCGGTTTGCCGCGATACCGGATTTTTCAATAGGGGCAATCCGGAGACCGGGGTTCGATTCCCAACTCGACCAGTTTCCTACTCCGTTTTATATATTTATCTGACCCGACTAGAAGGCTTAATTAGATTAATTCGGCAATTAAGCAATTAACTAAACTCAGTCCCACTGACTTGTGGCATCACTATACGATCCCCTTATTTCGTTGCATGGTTACTCGCGAAAGTACTGTTGGCCCAGTTTGAAATTCGTCCACTGTGACGTCACGACCGGTTCGGCCAACTGAAAAGCGTGACATTTCTGTCGACAACTGCTTACGACGATGAGGCATTAAAAGCTTCCTCCGTAATTCTCTGTCATCTCGGCGGACACCCGAACCGCACCGTACAGGAAGGGAGGAACGCCACCACCCTTTCGGCGCGAAGCTACCGGCGCTTGTATGCTGGTCCTGTAGGAGGGCTTAGAGAGTCTCGTTAAATCTTGTAAGGTGCCCGGATGTTATCGTTCCAGTGCCCGGATGAGCGGAATTCAGTGCCCGGATGTTGGCTCTCAGTCTCGGCGTGACGTTACCACACTGCCAACAACAGGAGCTAAAAGCGTTTCATGCTTAGAATTGGCTGTGGTTTATGTCTGGTTAAACCTGGAAGATTGCGGAAGCAACATCTGCTCGTATCCATATATTGTTGCGTGAGCTATAATGCCCACAGTCTCGCTCTTTCGCGTGCTCTTGCACAACCATACTGTACGATGCCCGGATGTTCTCGTTTCAGTGGCCAAATTAGTGGAATTCAGTGCCCGGATGAGTGGAATTCAGTGCCCGGATGTTGGCTCTCGGTTTCGGCGTGACGTCACCACACTGCCAACAAGGGGAGCTAAAAGAATTTCATGCTTGAAATTGGCTGTGGTTTATGTCTGGTTAAACCTGGAAGATTGCGGAAGCAACATCTGCCCGTAGCCATATATTGTTACGTGAGTTATAATGCCCACAGTCTCGAAGTTTCGCGTGCTCTTGCACAGCCATACTGCGCATGCGCGAGGAGCAAGTGACGTCACTGCGCACAGCTGGCCTGTGCGCCGGGGACGGGGAGCAGGGGACTTCCTTATCTGGCGGAAAATAAAGTTTATCATAATCATCATCTGGCGTGCCTCGCCTTCCTTTCCTTAAAATGATCGGAGTGTAAAACGTTGCCAACGTCAACGCCAATGAACACGATGAACGCTGGCTTCAGCGCCGCGTTTCTGGCACAACCTTGTCAATGCCTGCAGCTCACATCTCTCTCCCATCACCCAACGTATCTATTTTCACGATTTAGGCGTCCGCTGACCCAGAGAGCCATTATGCGCACTTCCTTTCTTTAAAATGATCGGAATCTAAAAAGTGGTCAAGGCCAACGCCAATGCACACAACGAACACCGACGGAGAGAAAGAGAGAACAGAGGTCATTCTAAAGGTCAAACGTGGCCACCGGCCGTGGCTACGCGAAAGGCCGTTCATGAGCATAGTATTGCTTTCGCAATAAAAAATTGGCTGAGGCTTACCTTGTTTAAGCCCGGTAATTGCGAAAGCAATTTCCTCTGGCTGCGCCTAGGCTGGCTGGTGGTGGGTCTTGGTGGTGCTCTTAGTAAGGGTGATGTTATGATAGTTAATGACGCTTAAGCTTCGCCTTTAGGAGTGGAAAGCGACAGCGTGTTGTAGCGCTGCCAGGCAGTCCACGAAACGCCACCACTCGTTCGGCGCGATGCCTTGCCCTTTGAACGCGACCCTTTTGAGGAAAGGCAATTACGCAGTAATTCTCTGTCATCTCGGTGGACACCCGAACCGCACCATACAGGAAGGGAGGAACGCCACCACCCGTTCAGCGCGATGACTTGCCCTTTGAACGCAAGGCTTTTTGAGGGAAGGAAATGGCGCAGTAATTCTCTGTCATCTAGATGGACACCCGAGCCGCACCGTAAAGCGGTGAGCCTCGCGCTCTTCCCGCTATGGGGCGCTACAGCCGCTCACCGCTGTTGGTAGCTACCGCCGCTCTACACTGACGGCGCGAGCTGGGGGCCCTGGGGCCCGATTCTCGATATTCACATTCGCCTGTCGGCGCCATATTGCCTCTCTGATTGGCTGTCAGAAGTGTCAATCGCCGTCAATGGGCGTGCCAATCAGGGTCGGTTACACGAGCACTTTTTGCGGCGACGTCAATTTGACGTGGCATTGAAAATGCATTTTCGTAGCGCTATTCTTCGTGCCCGGCTGGTACATATATGTGATTGTGAAGGGAAAAGAAGCTACAAGTGGTCCGCCGCGAGAGCACTTGCGCTCGACTTGCCAATTTGGAGAAAATAGCTGCACACCGGAAATGGCAACATCCTAGAATCTGATTGGTTGGAACAATATCACGTAAAGCACGTGATAGGCACACATTTTGGAGTGATGTCACAATGACGTTTCATCACGTTTACGTTGTGCCGCCATTGCAAAAAATGGCTGAAATTCGCCGCCATCATTTCGCCCGGCAAAAGGTACCCGAATCATGCAAATGAGTTAGTGAAATGTTGATTTATACGGCGTTAGGTAGCCGCACTTTAACGGGTATTTATTTCAAGACAAAACTAAGCTCACAAAAGTCTTGTTTTGATTGTACAATGTAATGGTATGGCGTTATAAGAGCACATCTGAAATAAGCAACCCTTGAGAGCGTTAATAGTGAAGGCTTAAGCGTACAGCCGCATAGGGGCGCTAACTGCTCTCCCGTTGCAAATCCTTCGCTCGCAGTGAGAAATCATCGGTCCGTGCGGTTAGTGAAGCGCGAAAATTGCTCGAATGGCGGTGCCGGCGCTGCGATTTGCTGCTCGTTGCATTCATTCGTCGTTTGTTAAATCCTATAAGTGGGAAAGGTGAGCGACCTTCGAGGTCACCGCGATGCTTTCGAGTTGTCTCTGACTAGACAGCTCGTCTGTGCAATCACCTGACGAGGCATATGGTGTGGTGGCTATGCAAGGATGCATTGCGGCGAGAAGCAGTGCCGAACTGTCGAGCTCTGAGGGGCGATCGCCAGCTGTGAAACGTCGCAGAACGGATGGGCTTTGCGCGCGTGATGAGCGGATGACACGCGGCCGAGCAACAAACTCCAGGAATGTGTCGGGCTTCTCGACGAGACATCCGTGTGTGTGTAGCGTCATTCTCATTCCTTTTGCATGCATGCTGCGAATCAGAAATTTTTATTCGGCATTTCGCGTTGCTTTTTTTTTTCATCATACTGTTTTCAGTTTTTGCACACGGCTCAAGTGGAGAAGACAAAGTCTAGCATGCTAGTACGTTGGTCGATTTCTTTGTTTTTGGTGTTGATGAATGGGAAAGGCAGCATAGGGGAAATCAGCTGGAAGGCGTCGTTTCCTTAAGTGTGGAAAAAAAAATCGCGTGAAACTGTAAAAGAATACTATACCCTGGCTTAAGCATTATGAGTGAAGCAGACAAAAGTGATTTTGCTATTCAAGGTAATATTTTCATAACAGTGTTACATCATCAGTTGCACAGCAGTCACGTGGAAATGGCCGTAGGAGGGTGAAAAAAATCACCTCTTTAGGGCGCGCGAAAAACAAATATGTACGACTCTTGTACATTTTATTTACAGGTGTGTTGTTCCTGCTGGTGAAGGTTCCAGCTCACTCGAAGTCTGTGAGGGATCCATCCATGACCCGTTTGTGTGCAATCTCTCTTCATGTGCTGCCCGCATGGAAATCGTCAAGCTGGTGAGCACGCGCTTAGTGTGTTGGGGCAAGCATTAAGGGATAACATGTTAGCCTTTAGTAAGATTGCATACGGCTAATGATATCTGATTGCATTTATATATAGTTTATTCAGCAAGCAAGAACAGTGTAAATAGAACCACATATGGAAATAATGTAAATTAATCATGTCTGTACTTTTCAGGTGACAGCGGAGATAGGTGTGCATGACACGCAGTGTTGTTCTGTGGTTTTGAATTTATCTCAGTGACCGCAATGTCAAGGTAGCCCCATTTCGATTGGTGCAAAATGCGAAAGCATGCATATACTAAAAAACTCAAGGTAGTCATAAACAGTTAAACTTGTGCCCTTCCTTGCAGTGCATTCTGTAGCGGTTTTCTTGAGCATAAAAAGACTGTAGTAATTATTTCTGTGCATCAGTTTGGGAAATCTGCCATCAAGTACCTCTAGCTATATAGAAACAGTTTTCTTTGATACTAATGATTGGTTTTGCAGTGAGCGTATTTTACATTTGTACGTAAAACTAGACTATTTCTGAACACTATGTCTAGGTCGTTGGGAGATTTCAGTGCACAGCATTGATTAGTGTGCAGGTGATGGCGTGCATCTTATGCAGATGTGGCAGGCCACCCTCACCATGGGGTCTCATGTGCTCTGGAGCCAGGATACCAGATTCATGTTTGGTCACTTCCCAGCTGGTCTGGTTACCAGCTGGGTGGCCATACCGGGCTCCTGAGGTGTCTGCAAAGGCCATGGTACAGCATGATCAAGAGTCCTCTGCGAAGGTCACCACAGCTTGCATTGTGCAACCCAACATATTCATCCACACTCAGCTGCAGGACCATGACACCTCTGGCAAGTGGTGATAATAGCAGGAGCACCAACACCTACAACAAGGAGGAGGACACAGCACCATTTGGGTTCTGCCTGACAGACCGGAAGTGCATGATCAGCAGCTGCGTGCGGCAATTGCACTCACTGCCACGGTTTTCACGTGTAGCTATGCCACAAGTAATCAGTGTACATTTGCTCTGCTTCAAGTTTGATGGCATACTGCTAGGAAGCCGGTGAAGTCTTCATCATTTCGGTGTTCTTCATTAAACTAGACCATATTGGTGGTATCCATGACAGTAGAAATCAGTTTTGTCTGGTGCTGCAGTTTTTTGTGAGTCAGGAAGTGTCCCAAGTGTTTTCAGCCTACCGTCTGCCAACTTGCTGAGTGCGTGCTTCAACACATGCTTTGGTGATTGTGAAGAAGTGCTTTCCTTCGAGTGGTGCTTCCCTATGTGCTCTGCTTGTACACAACGCACATTTTATTTGGTGCTTAAGTTCAGTGAAAGACAGGAAGCCACCAAAATGTTTTCCTTCTAGCACCAGGGTGTTCACTGCACATGCATTCACCAGTGCTTTTCTGTTCGCTTTGGTGTTTGTTGAGAGCCAGCAGTCCACAACATCCTCAACATACAGCATGGTCGCTGTGTCTCTAGTCATTTACAACATCTGTTCTTCAGGGTGCAACATGCCTTGTGTGGCACTGTTTGTGTGATAAGATCGCAACATGCTTTGTCTCATGGCATCTGGTTGCCTCTGTGTGCTTGCTTTTGACTGCCTCTTTCACAAGCTGCTTGTAGTTATACAGCAGTGAACTATTTTTCCTGAAGGAGAAGTCAGTAATTGTTTCATGGTCATTTTCCCAGATGAAAATGCAAGGCCTGGCCAGCGTCTTCACACGTCTACCCATTCCCATCTTCTAGCTCAAATTTGTACCTGTGACGAAAACCTAGAATTTGTATATTAATTCAGTTGAAGGTAAATGGAGGTATAAATTATGCAGCTGGACGTAATTTGTGTTTCAATAATAAAGCTCCAAATGGCATTTTGTAGCTGGAAGGGCATGATCCGGTTCAATAATTCTACAGGAAATGGATCATAATAGTCGTAGTAGTAGTAGTAAACTTTGTTGATCTTTCTGGGTTACCCAGGCGGTCTTCCCAGGTTTGGGATCTTTTTCTCCTTCCAGGATTTGTGGTCTGTGTTCTTTTTCTGTGCTGGGCCATCAACCTTGAATGCATGCATTGGAAGATCACTGCCCACCTGTCCTCCCAGTGAAACTCTGTTAGATCCCATTTTCATTGACATGTTTCCTTGCGTTTTGCTTCATGAAAATTGGGGATGCTGTTTGGTCATTTTATGAAAAATCCGAGACAACCTGCTCACCCCCTGAACCCTTAGTGTGACTGGATCATATCAGTGTACGTGCTGCCATTTTTCTGTTTAGCAAAGGCGACTGCTGGCTACTTAAGTTTGCGAACTAGGCAACACTAATGTGCATGTATACCACTGTCAAACGGTTATGAAAGACGGGTCTGTCCAAAAAAAATTCTTATCTTTGTAGACGCAACATATTCGTCAATGTGTATTGTTGCACTAGGTAATGATTCGCAGTTAGGCTGCATAATGAATTCTAGGATGCATGAAGTTCAGTGATGGAAATAAATTATTTTGCCAATAATGGCTTCCACAAACTTTTCACTCTGCATGTAAAAGGCACCTCACTTTTTTTAAGCAAATTGTAACACCTAAGAGGCAATGCAACTTGTCTCGCTCCCCAAAAATGTAGGGGCACACTTAAGCTCAGCATTCATGGGTATCACACAACAATGTTTATGGCTCCCTGCAGCGGTTTCTCTTCACACACACAGTCACTGTTCTTCATTCGTGTTCACACATTTATCACAGTTGCCTCAACACAGGTTCTTTGAACTCTTCCGCACTGTAGTTCACCTACATAATGTTATTGTAATTAGTTTCTCACTAATTGGCACATCTCTAGTTCACTGCAGTAATTACAATGCTAGGCTTCAAATTAAGCCAACAGCACCCGCGCATCACTCCCTCCCACTTTGTACCTCAGTAAAGTCAATGTGCCTGCATGGCCTAGTTGGTAGCGTGCCTGGCTGGCGATCCAGGGGTCATGGGTTTCAAGGCAGACAGAAATTTATTAATTTTCTGTACGTAAAATCTATTATTTTATAAAGTGAAGTAGTTTCAGACATGTGCTGACGTTTGATTCAGATTACAAATCCTCTTGTCAGTGTCTTTCCCTGCCGACATACACGCGTGAAGCACGTTTTTTGACACAATGCCGGCTGGATAACACTGGGTCTTCTGCAGAATCGCAGCCTCTCTCCTTGACAGTGGTGTGTGCAGGCTTTCTGTACCTTTCTTTTCTGGTTGCACATGGCACCCAATAACTTCTTAGCACTAATTGCTATGCCATCATATACCATACAGCACTAATGATATTACTTGGTGGTAGTCAGAAAAAAAAATATTCTTATAGTGGGAAAAAAGAATAGCAGCCTGTTTCTAACTGACTTGGTTTGGTTTCATACTTCTGCTAGAACTTAAAGAGAAATTAGCCAGCAAAGCTGTACAAGACGGTAACTTTTCAGGGGGCTTAAATTTTATGCACAGGCACTTGCAATGACTCCAATTTCATCAACATTTTGCAACCTGTTCTATCATTATATTGGTGATGAATAGCTTCTGTTCATTAATTTAACACTCTCCTCGGGGAAACTCTGAGTCAAACTTGCTTGACATTTTTCACGCTGCCTTAATCATGCTAAAAAAAAAAAACAATTTACCCTCCATGCGCACACACCACTAGGCATTTTAAGTGTTATTTTTTTTTCATGCAGTGGAGTGTAATACATACATAGAAGGGAGAAATCTCCAACCTGTCACTTATGCTCGAGCACCAGAGTGGATTTTAAATGCACATATCAGGCTTGCCCAAACAAACCGAAACCTCCTTTCCAAGGGATGGAATCACAGGAGCGATGGGAGGCTGCTCTGCGCATTGCATCATGGTCTGGGCCTTGAAGGTCACCGCAGCCAAACAGTGCCTGGTCACCTAGAGTGGCCTGACGGCCGGCGCCAACCTGTTCAACACCCCTTCAGCCACCCTCACCTGATCCACTGAAGTGGGACTAATAAAGTTATTACCAACCAAGGGCTCCTTCCTGCCAACGCGTTTCACCACAGTAATTTTGAACTGCTTCATTGAACAAATAATCTCTGAGCTGTACACAAGCTTTGTTCTCAGTACAGGTAGGCCCTTTGTTATTTGAATGTGGTAATCTACTTTTGCAGAGCAACTTTGATTGGTCCTCAGTGTCCTTTCAGACATTTGCCAACATTTCAGCACCTACATCTGGTATGGTGTCCTTCACTGAACTGTAGATGTCATATTTTGAGTGTACATAGAGGGTTGTCTATTTTAGTTCACAGTAAAGGAAAGTACTTTGAGAGTGAACGCATTTCATTGAGCATTACTCTCCTGTAGTGCACAATAGTGGCATCACAGGGTCTTTATTGCATCAGCGTATGGTGTAAATGTTGCCTAACGGCATTGTGATCCACCACTCAAAGAGAACCAACAATGGCCCTGATATGTATGTGATCAGGAGTTTGCACAGAGGGAAAGTCATGCACTTGCACATCAGGCTAGAAACATGACTGAGGCCTCTTGTAGATTGCTCGTGGAGTGCACATGGCTTGCCAAAACCAATCCACATTATCCAGTGTTATGCTGCATTAATGGACCTTCTGCCAGAATACCACTGCTTGTCTGTGATGCTGCCTCCATCAAATACTGTGGGCCATGTTAGCCTTGCATTTCATGCCCCCTTTGTGTGTTATCTTGCTGCTGTGCAATGCTTGTGCTCTTCTTGTTGTGTTGCTGTTCTTCCTTCTTAACTCACCATTGTTTTTATTCTCCTTCAGCTCCTTTACCTGACACCGAGGCATGTTCAGGCTTAATATGACATGTGCACTAGATAATACGCGTGTATGTGCATCCTATGATAATAACTTGCATGCACGTTAAAGAACCCCAGGTGGCCAAATTTTTCGGAGCCCTCCACTACGGCGTCCCTCATAGCTTGAGTTGCTTTGGGACATTAAACCCCAATAAACCAAACCAATAACTTGCATGAAGCGAATAAATCAAGTGTCTTGCACACTGCATTAGCTGTTTGTAATGTGGCATCACCCTCCACTTTCACTATCCTCTTCTATATTTGTCCCACTCCCCAATGTTGAGTAGCATATGTGAAGATATCTTTTTCCAGCCGACTTCACCTCTCTTGACATCATACGTTGCCCTCTTACAAGGAATTTTGCTGCATTGAAAGGAGCTGCCTGGTGCTGCTGTAGATGCATTACTGTTGTCCTACAGCAAAGGAATTGTAGGGATGGGCATGACAAATTTTGTTTCACCTCTCACATTTTGGTGCGTACTTGCATCACACGAGTGGTGTAGCTGCCTATATGCCCTTGGTAAGTGCTGTGTGCTCATTGTTAGACAGAATTAAAGAGATTGAGGGCCTTTTCAAACATTGAAATTAAATAGCATTATTGAGAGCCTTTTTTTATTTGAATGGAATAATGTACCTGCCACTCTACGCCATGCATTCGTGAGGTGCTTTTATATAAAGTCCGTAAAGTCTGCTTGCAGGCAGACTTAGTTAATGTTCACAAAGCAAAAGATGAGTGCCATGTCCTATTCAGATTAAGTGAAACGCCAACACTGTGAAATACATGCTTCTGTTGACAGTGGACTTTTAGCTGTGTCTTTTTCTTTAAGTACTGGCGGGAAACAATATCTCCCTATTTTGCATTCGCATTTGACGCTTTTGATAATAAGAAGTACGCGCTCATAGCGTTGCACTTGACGCGATTCGCAGTCGCGTTTCGTGCGCGGCCGCTTGCAAACGTAACCAAGGGTAGCGTTAAGTTCTATGCACCTGAAGAAGTGACACGGTGAGGAAAAGCTTTCCAACGCCACTGACGCGTTGAGGTTACGATCGAGAGCCAGCCGTTTCTCCGCCAATTCCTCTCCCCGTGACGCTGATCGCATCTCAAGTACGGAGACGCGACACGCTGCGCGATGGCTTCGGGCAATAAGCGGTCGCTCTTATTTCCGTGACGACCGGCCACAGGGTCTTTAGCGTCGCATTCAGCACCATCACTCAGCTAATGTGTGGCGAGTACGCCGAGACCGCCGCCGCAACGCATTTCACCGTCCATCTCTACGGTGCTACTGTGCTAACTCACCTTCGCGCCGCAACTCGGCGTTGTTTTTTGTACTTGGCGCCAAGTAGCAGGCGACACTTCATTTTTTTGTCGTACTTTTTTCTTTATTCTTCGATGTCGTCATTCTATTCTGCTGTTACGCATTTTCGCACCGCCCCGATTCACACGTCACGGGTACGCCCCGCTCATGGCGGATTGGCGAATATCGAGAATCGGGCCCCTGGTTTTTCGCAGCTAGTGTGACGTCACTCCGGCTGTAGCGCCCCTAGCGGAGGAGCGCGTGGCTCACCGCTGTTAACCGCTGTTGGTAGCAACGTTTGTTGGTAGCTACCGCCGCTCTACACTGACGGCGCGAGATGGGGGCCCTGGTTTTTCGCAGCTGGTGTGACGTCGCTCCGGCTGTAGCGCCCCTAGCGGAGGATCGCGAGGCTCACCGCTGTTGGTAGCTACCGCCGCTCCACACTGACGGCGCGAGCGGGATTAGGCACATGCACACATCATATGGGCTAAGGTGGCTCGTTCTCCACAGGCCCTACATTTCCCGTCCTTTAGTGAATTGCAAGGAGTCATGGGAGGTTTTGCTACGCAGCCAGGACCTCCAGGAACAAAAAGAGACCATCAGATATGCCTTCGAAGCCGCCCGGTTCCAGGGGATCTCTGCCGTCTGACAAGGACGGGATGGCGAGGCCGCCGTCCTGATTATCTGATATAATAAAGTTTTTCTAAGCCTAAGCGCGAGCTGGGGCCTGGTTTTTCGCAGCTGGTGTGACGTCACAACAGAGGTCAAGCTAACGGTCAGTGGTAACTACCGCCGCGCCACGCTGAAGGCACAAACCGCTAGCCGTATTGCTTTCGCAATAAAAAAAAACTCTGCCCCTCCCGTAACCGAGAGTAGAGTAAGCATGAAATGTTTACGGGCATAACACATTGGTTGTAGATGGTACTAGTCAAAATCTTGAAATGGGTCTAGTGTTCAACACACCACACCACACATACTGTGCACTGCTCCATGTGGATGCAATCGTTTCCTGTGAGTGTCTGGGGAATCTCTTCCACCCTGCCTCGTCAGCTGTATTCGGTTTCTGTTTGCCTTTCACCTTTGTAATCATTGTTTGCATTCCTCGGTTATTTGTACCACTTTGCCTATGTGACACTGGTGACGTCACCACTTGATTACGTCACACATAATTGATGACGAATTAATGACAAATCATTAAGAAGTGACTACTTACTAATTAATGACTGAATACAAATTAACTGCTAATTAATGACGCTGAAGCTTCGCCTTTGCGAGTGGAACGCGACAGCGTGTTGTAGCGCGGCAAGGCAGTCCACGGAACGCCACCACCCGTTCGGCGCGATGCATTGCCCTTTGAACGCAACGCTTTTTGTGGAAAGGAAATTACGCAGAAATTCTCTGTCATCTCGATGGACACCCGAACTGCACCGTACAGGAAGGGAGGAACGCCACCACCCTCCCGGCGGCCTGTTCGCCAAATGCAGCCGGTACAGCCAGCGATGATAGCGCCGCCCACCGGCAGGTAGCAGCCACATTAAGGCTGGTTATAAATATTCATTCAGAACAACGGCTTGACATCGCCGCTATGGCGCAGTGGATTAGAGGCACGTGTTGCGTATGGAAGGTCGGCCGTTCGACTCCCCTCTATGTGCTGCAATTTTATTGTTTTCTTTAATTTAATTTCTTTATTTTTTTGCCTTTTAGGTCGCAAATCGTGATGCTTAGTGGCATATAACGCCGTTTAAGATTTGAAAAAACATTTTCTGCATATTTAATACACATTATTCACAGCACTGGAATATGAGTTTTGATTTTAAACTAAATATTACATGATAAATAACAATACCTTGGTATAGACTTTTAAGCATTATTTAGGGATTTATTATCGCTTTTAGGTAAGCCCTTGTGACAATCTTCAGTCACCGTGATCGATTCACCGTGGTTTCAAGCATTGTGGCTGTACAGGCTGCAGTTGGCGAATACGCCTCCCGGCGCGATGCTTGCCTTTTGAACGCAAGGCTTTTTGAGGAAAGGAAATTGCGCAGTAATTGTCATCTCGGTGGACACCCGAACCGCACCGTAAAGGAAGGGAGGAAAGCCACCACTCGCTCGGCGCGATGCCTGGCCCTTTGAACGCAACGTTTTTGTGGAAAGGAAATGGCGCAGTAACTCTCTGTCATCTCGGTGGACACCCGAACTTCACACAGGAAGGGAGGAAGGCCACCACCCGCTTGGCGCGATGCCTTGAACTTTAAAAGCAAGGGTATTTGAGGAAAGTAAATGGACAGGTAATTCTCTATCTCGATGGACACCCGAACCGCACCGTAGAGGAAGGGAAGTACGCCACCACCCGTTCGGCGGAAAGCTACCGGCGCTTGTATCCCGGTCTTGTAGGAGGGCTTAGAGAGTCTGGTTAAATCTCGTGAGGTGCTCGGATGTTCTCGTTTCAGTGCCCGGATGAGTCGAATTCATTGCCGGGATGTTTGCTCCCGGTCTCGGCGTGACGTCACCACACTGCCTACAACGCTGGCTGAACGCATTTTATGCTTAAAATATCTCGGTGGACACCTGAAGCGCGCCTTAAGGGAAGGAAAATGAAAAGAAAATTGGTTTTAAGGAAAGGAAACGACGCCTGTCTCTCTCCTATACTGGTGGTTGCCACAACCATGACGTAAGGGCCTTAAGGAAAAGTAAATGAAATGAAAATTGGTTTTAAGGAAAGGAAATGCCTGCCTCACATATCTTTGTGTACACCCGAAAGGGGTGTACACTACAGTACATGTCTCTAAAGCAACCTTCTAAGACATTACCGTATTCACTACACGCGCATCTCCTCCTCCGCCTCCGCACAGGCGGACGGCAGAACGCCTCCACCGTTATTGTGGTGCTCCCTGTGCATTGTGCGCGAACGTCGACAGCCGTGACGTCAAACCAAGCGTAACTGAAGCTTTTCGCTTGTATATCCAGGCTTAACCACAGCTGAGCCACTGTCAATTTTTTAAGGCGGATGCCTTTAATGCCGCATCGTTGTAAGCAGGAGTTGTCGACAGAAATGTCACTCTTTTCAATTGGTCGAGATGGTCGTGGCGTCACAATGCACGAATTTAAAACGGGGCCAATTGTACTTGGCCTAGTAATCATAAAACCAATTAAAGGGATGGTATAGTTATGCTCCAAGCAAGTGGGACTGAGTTTAGTTAATTAGTAAGTTAACCAATTAAGCAAGGTATGTTGCTGGGCGAATTGGTTGGGGTACATCTTGATAAAAACAGCGCTTGCTGACAAAAGACCAGAACAAGAAGGACACACAACCGCGCTGACTAACAACTTTTATATCGGCTCCCTTCCGAAATAAAAGTTGTTAGTCAGCGCAGTTGTGTGTCCTTCATGTTTTGGTCTTTTGTCTGCAAGCGCTGTTTTTCTCAAGACTAACCAATTAGCCTAAATGTCCATTCTATTCAGACCAGAGAAATAAATGAAACTAAAGTACAGAAAGGTGGGCAAGTTGGTTATTATTATCCATGGTAAAACAGCGCGGAAAAAACACGAGGACGGAACAAACACGACAACACGAGCGCTGACTTTCAACTGACGATTTATTACGCACATGTGTACATATATAGCATTCCCGCCAAACACTAAACAGAACAAAAAAACACTGCATCATCACTGAAAATATTAAATCTACATATCTACAAATGCATGCTCCAAAAAGGTGATTTCGCGGTTAGCCAGTGATAATGAGGGCTTACTAATGCATGCTGTACCCCCTTTGTCAATGTAATATGCCTCTACTATTTCCCTTACTATCTGATCCTTATGTTTGAAGATGACGGATGTCTGATGAAGCAATGGGGCGCACGTGTGCTCAGGTTGCCTGTAGTGAAGCGCCAAATTCGAACCGGCTGCCTTGTCCAAAGAATTATGGTGCTCCCTTAGGCGTTCGTTTAGACATCTCCCAGTCTGGCCAACATACCACCCACCGCAAGAAAGGGGAATCTTATAAAAACACCCTCGATGCACTCAACCCTGCTCTCTACGTGTGCTGTGGTACAACCACCACCGATCCTCCTTCCTAGTAGGGCCTCTCGCTTCCGCTGCACAGCTCGGCAAATGTTGCTTAATTTTCTGCGAGACGAAAATACCACATCAATTTGAAACTTTCGCCCCACTTTCTTCAGACGGTGTGAAAATGCGTGGACGTATGGGATGACAGCTATCTTCCGGCGCTTTGAGACTTCATTCGCCTGAGGAACACGCTTATGGTCCGATTTGATTTTGGCCACCAACTTTTCGCATAACCTTCCAATAGTTGCCTCAGGAAAACCAGCGTGCTTAAGCCTGGAAATTTGGCCTTGCACTCCTTTCTCAATAAGATGGACACACGACTTGGTCAGAGCGGCGCGAACACAAGACAAGGCGATGCCTTCCTTTACCAGCTTAGAATGCCCGGACTGAAAACTGAGTAAGGGCTTTACGGAGCGAGGCGAATACAACCAGCAAACGTGTCCGGGCTCAAGTCTCAGCTCCACATCCAAGAACTGAATCCTACCTTGTTTAACGTTCTCCATGGATAAAGCAAGTCCATGACCATTACTGACAAATGTGTTCACGACATCCTGCGTGCATTGTTTGTTTTTTACAAAAACGAGGTAATCGTCCACGTATCTGTGTACTTTCAGTACGCCTTCCGGTAACTCTCCTGCAATTGCTTTGTCAATTCTGCTAAGGAACAAGTCACTTAGCAGCGGAGCCACGCGAGAACCAATGCATATCCCGGAACGCTGTATAAACACACCTTCATTCCATTCAACAATGGTATACCGGAGGTACATACACAGCACTTCAAGAAAAGCATCAACAGATACACCGAAAACATTGCGGAAGCGCACTTCATCATTTTCCTCACTTATACATTCTGTTTGCTGCGCTTTGTAAGAGTGCAAGGCCAAATTTCCAGGCTTAAGCACGCTGGTTTTCCTGAGGCAACTATTGGAAGGTTATGCGAAAGGTTAGTGGCCAAAATCAAATCGGACCATAAGCGTGTTCCTCAGGCGAATGAAGTCTCAAAGCGCCAGAAGATAGCTGTCATCCCATACGTCCACGCATTTTCACACCGTCTGAAGAAAGTGGGGCGAAAATTTCAAATTGATGTGGTATTTTCGTCTCGCAGAAAATTAAGCAACATTTGCCGAGGTGTGCAGCGGAAGCGAGAGGCCCTACTAGGAAGGAGGATCGGTGGTGGTTGTACCACAGCACACGTAGAGAGGAGGGTTGAGTGCATCGAGGGTGTTGTTTATAAGATTCCCCTTTCTTGCGGTGGGTGGCATGTGGGCCAGACTGGGAGATGTCTAAACGAACGCCTAAGGGAGCACCATAATTCTTTGGACAAGGCAGCCGGTTCGAATTTGGCGCTTCACTACAGGCAACCTGAGCACACGTGCGCCCCATTGCTTCATCAGAGATCCGTCATCTTCAAACATAAGGATCAGATAGTAAGGGAAATAGCAGAGGCATATCACATTGACAAAGGGGGTACAGCATGCATTAGTAAGCCCTCATTATCACTGGCAAACCGCGAAATCACCTTTTTGGAGAATGCATTTGTAGATATGTAGATTTAATATTTTCAGTGATGATGCAGTGTCTTTTTGTTCTGTTTAGTGTTTGGCGGGAATGCTATATATGTACACATGTGCGTAATAAATCGTCAGTTGAAAGTCAGCGCTCGTGTTGTCGTGTTTGTTCCGTCGTCGTGTTTTTTCCGCGCTGTTTTACCATAAATGAAACTAAGTAGGAGATTGGTCGAGTTGGGGATTCGAACCAGGGTCTCTGGAGTGCGAGACGAGCATGCTAACCACTCCGCGATGCCCTCTCAATGGTTTGGAATGAACAAAGGCGCGTCTGGTGAATACGGTGTCTTCGTCCACTTCCATCTTCCTCCCTTCCAGTTACGGCGAGGTTCAGGTGTCCACCGAGATATGCGAGACAGGTACATTTGCTTCCCTGAAAAATCGATTTACCGACGAGCAAGGCGTAGCGCCGAACGGGCGATGGCGTTCTCCCTGGCAAGTTGCACGACGCTGTCGCGTTCCACTCTCGGAGGCGAAGCGAAGCGTAACATCTCAACCACACATCAGTGACGCCTGTGATTTCCTTACGAACAGAATCGTCAACATCATCACCGGCACAAAACACACAACGCAAGTGAAGATGGGCAGGAGAGGCACTCCGCAAGGGGCAGTACAACAACAAGGGGCGAAACAACAGGTTTAACGTTTCGGTCTTGCATGTGTGTATTCCAAAGGCTATGAAGTCCAGTCAGCAGGATCATATCAAAGATCTTGGAATCATGTTAGGAAACAACAAGGTCGCGGACACTGTAGGAATTTAGGAGAAAATAGTTTGTAGCGTCCTCTGCAACACATCACAAAACAAAATCGCATTTTTGCGGTCTATAAGACAATGTTCAATTTTTTAGGCAGATTGCAAAAGGGGCAGACTACAGAAGACACAAAAACGTTTTTCCTATCGAGCCACGTGTTGACAGGTAGAGTTTCGGTGTGTAATTTATAGAAAAATGTTTTAGTGCAAGGAGGAATTGGCATTTTATGCACTCGCTTTGAAACATGAAGAACATGAGCCCAATCTAGACAGAACGATGTAGTGGGGTCAGAAATAACACCGAGTAGAAAATTGGTCTAGCTCGGGAACCGAACCATGGTCTCTGGAGTGGGAGAGGAGCACGCTAACCACTCCGCCATGCCAGCCCGAAAGTTTGGAATGAACAAAGGCGCGTCTTGTGAATACGGAGTCCTCGTTCACTCCAATCTTCCCCCTTCCCGTTATGGCCAGGTTCAGGTGTCCACCTACATATGCGAGACAGGTACATTTCCTTTCGTGGAAAACCAATTTGCCTACGACCAAGTCAACAGCCGAACGGGCGATGGCGTTCTGTGGACTCCCTGGCAGCTTGGCGGAATGGTCACGTGACCAAATATAGCTGCGCCCATGCTCCCTTGCTGTTAAGCGTCTATAAATGCGCGCTAGCTTTGGCGTGAATACTTTGCAATGCAGTTCTCTAAGGAGAAATGACAACGACAGGAAGAAGCGAGAAAGCGACAACGCGCAGAGGAGACGGCAGAACAGCGTGAAGAACGTCTTGCAAAGCGTCGTGGTAGTGGTGGCGAAACTTTGTTTCCAGCGGGTGTAGAGGAGCGACACGAAGTCACCCCCCGCTTAAACGGCCGCCGCTATCCCTTGGGCAGCGGCGGCGTCTTCAGCCAGCTGGAGGAGCTTGATCTGTGTCCCCAGGTCAGGGCTGAGCAATAGAGCCTCCCAATGAGCAGAGTCGGTATTGAACTGACTCGCGGGTAGGTACTGAGGGCAGTTCCAGATCATATGATTTAGATCGGCTTTGCTATCACAATTTTTGCATTTGTCTGAGTAGAGTCCTTCCGAATAGAAGCTACACAATTGGGGATTTGGATAGGTGTTAGTTTGAAGTTTCCGCCAGGCTTTGGCCTGTTGCTTGGAGAGCGTTTTATCTGCTGGGGAGAATCTGAGTCTTGCTAGCCTGTAGTGCTGCAGGATATCTCTGTAAGAAAATAACCTGTCCTTGGCGGAGTATAGGGCGGGTGGGCTGCACGACCCCGCTCGGCGGGACAGTTCTCGAGCTAGGTTATGAGCCGCCTCATTACCAGCAAGGGAGGCATGAGCAGGCGTCCAGATTAGGCGAATGCGCCGCGTGGGCTGATAATTTAGCAGAATCTGTGTTAAGGATGCAGCTCGGCGACAACGTTCTACTCGAAGAGTGGTTCCACGTCATCGGTCACCGATAAATCTCAACACCTGCCTGCTCAGGAACGCCGCAATGCTACCAGGCGAAGGCAAAGCGCCGAAGAATTTCCAGAAGAACGCGCACACCATTCCTTACGCAGTTTACCCGGTTTAACCAGAGCTAAACCCCTGACAATTTTTTTGGTCGTTTGGTGCTCAGCTTTCGCCGGTCGCAAGCCAGGGAATGTTTAGGAGCCAAAGGTTCACAGAACAAAGTTTATACAGCAATGAGATGATACAGGGGTTTCACAATAACTAGTACAAGAACATACAAAGTGATTAACAAGCGAATGCAACTCGCGCAAAGTTCGAGCAATGGGAGAGCTGTCTCTCCAGCAGCGAGCTCGAGGTCCAGAGGGCCTTGGTACAGCACGCTGTTGAAGCGGCACGACTCAGTGGAGCCCTGGACTGAGGGCCCACCCTTGCTCGAAGACTCAAGTCGCCAGCGCCCAAGCAGGACGACCAAGAAGTCTTCATCTCCGCGAATCTCTTGAAAGAGCAATAAAAGTTTTCTCTCTCTCTCCACTTGGGAGAGATTACAATGCAAAAGAATTATTGCACTTAATGTGCACTACCACAGCATACCACAAAAACAGGACACAAGGCATACCACAAAAACAGGACGAGCATCTTCCTAAGATTCTTCACGACATTGGGGAACTTCTGCACGTGCCCATTGCTGATGATGACATTGAAATCTGTCACCGCGTGCCAACAAAGAACTCGGATGCTGAGCCGAATATCGTTGTCAAATTCCGGCACCGCTCCAAGCGTGATGCAGTGCTGCAGAAGGCGAAAAAGATGCGCATTTCGACAGACGATCTTGGCCACTCCCCCGGCGCCCCTGTTTTTATCAATAAACATTTATCCCCGGCAGTTAAGCAGTTACTTGGAATGGCCATATCAAAAAAGAAGGAACACAAGTGGAGCTTTGTTTGGATCAAAAACGGAAAGGTGCTTGCAAAGAAAGACGAGTCATCTGATGTCATTCATATCCGACAAACACAGGACCTTCATAAGATTGTTTAAATGGAAATGGCGGTGCCCCCATCTGATGTAAATGCCGCTGTCCGTTCCAACAAAGATATCAGGCTGACATGCTTTCACCTTAATATCCGTTCCGCAAGACATAAAGAAGAAGAATTGGCTACCTTTTTAAATGAATTTTCTTTTGACTTCGACGTGATCATGTTAACAGAAACATGGTATACCTCAACGGAAGAAGTATACAAACCTGCATGTTATCAAACCTTTTTTTTGAACCGATCACACAAAATTGGTGGTGGTGTGGCAGTTCTGGCAAAATATGGACTGGGTTTCGAACTGATCCCAGAGCTCAGCATGATCAATGCAGATATTGAGTGTCTAACTTTGAAGTCTCGTAGTTACATGTGCTGTGTAATTTACCGGCCTCCTGATTCTAATTTAAGTAATTTCTTCGTTTTCCTTGACAATATCCTGGAATCCGTGAACAAAAACAGGTTCAAAGTTATTCTTGCAGGAGATTTTAACATCGATATCCTTAAATCCTCGCCTGCTCGTGCAGAGTTATTTTCGATCCTAGAGTCAAATGCACTCACCGTTTTTACAGAAACTCCGACCCGTATTACCGTCCGCACAGAAACTTTAATTGATTTATTTATCTCGAATATTCACGCAAGCCATGTGCATTCGGGTGTCGTTTGTAGTGATATTAGTGACCATTTTCCAATTTTCATGCTCATAGAAGACACTCGTAAAGTAGCGCACGATGAACCTTCCTTTACCATACAGAATATTACACCCCTTACACTTGGCGCGTTCCTAACGAGCATCACAAACATTAGCTGGGATGATGTGTACCACTCTGAGGACGTGGATGCAGCCTACGAGTCGTTCATTTCTATATTTAAAACGATTTATAAAAAACATTTCGAAGAAAAGACTGTCAGGATAAAGGGAAAAAACCGCAAGCCCTGGATTACAAAAACGCATCTAAAGATGATAAGAAAGAAAACAAATCTTTTTAAAAAATTCTGAGTACTAAATCTTTGAGTGACTTGGCGAACTATAAACAATATCGAAATAAGGTGACTGCTCTTTTAAAGCGCGAGAAAAGAGCATTCTTGCATGATAAATTTGAAGCCTGTAAGGGAAGCAGCGACGTTTGGAAAAATCTTAATCATTTATTTTGTCGTGCATCAACTGTACTTCCTGTCAGTGGATTAATTCATAAAGGGCACCATATACAAGGATCAGAATTGGCAGAAGCATTCAATAACTTTTTCATAGACATTGTTGGAAATGTGCCATCATATGACACCGTGGGGCTAGATATAAGACGTAATACTGACAGTATTTTTCTTGGACCAACTGATGAGCATGAAATTTGCAGCATTTTTACCTCTTTCAAGAACAGTAAAGCCTGTGATATTGACGGCATTCAAATAGGACCGGTAAAACATGTTATCAGTTTGGTAGCTCCCGCACTTACCGACATATATAGCCTTGCTTTGTTTTCTGGGCAGTTTCCCAAATTAATGCAGATTTCTAAAGTTAGTGTGCTTTTTAAAAGTGGAGACAAAAATAATATGCGAAATTATTGGCCCATTTCCATCCTACCAGTTTTTTCTAAAGGTTTAGAAAAGGTCATCCACAGTAGACTAACAAAGTTTTGCGCTAAATTTTCCTTACTTTCTTCATACCAGCACGGATTTTTGGAGGGCAAGTCTACTGAAACCGCCTTGTTGAAGCAAAAAGAGATTATTTTGAGTGCTTTTGAAAATAAACAGATATGTCTAGGTATATTTATAGATTTTTCTAAGGCATTCGACCGCCTTAACCACCAGCGTTTATTAAGAAAATTGGAAATTCTAGGCATTCGGGGCACTCCTCTGTCTCTTATAAAGTCTTATTTGCAGCATCGCCTTCAATGTGTAGTAATAACAAAGCAGGCCTCATCTTTTTTGACTGTTAAAACTGGCGTTC
Organism: Amblyomma mixtum; assembly: GCF_055824585.1. Lineage (NCBI taxonomy): Eukaryota > Metazoa > Arthropoda > Arachnida > Ixodida > Ixodidae > Amblyomma > Amblyomma mixtum. The sequence continues at coordinate 132,815,629 of NC_143021.1, read as the reverse complement.
CACAGGGAAGCATTTTAGGTCCGCTGTTGTTTCTTTTGTACATAAATGACATCACGAACATCGACAACACACCAGAGTACATAATATACGCAGACGATACAACTATGCTTTTTAAAGGCGACACTCCTGATTCAATAATTCCAGTTGTAAACAGTACGCTAGACAAACTGAGGGCTTGGAGTGAACATAATTCTCTAATCATAAATACACAAAAAACAAAACCAGTCGTATTCCACCCTAGGCAACGTGTAATTTCTAAAAACTTTGATTTATGCATGGGAGACTCCATTATAAACGTTTCACCTTCTGTTAAAGCACTAGGAGTTATTTTTCACGAAAATTTGAGTTGGAATGCTCAGATTGACAATGTTATATCTAAACTTTCAAAATGCACGGGTGTTCTTGCAAAATATCGCTCCTGTTTACCAGTGTCAATCAAACTCATAGTGTACAATGCACTGTTTTTGCCCTATCTCAGTTACTGTTTTTTGGTCTGGGGCAGTACCACGGAAACAAATATCCAAAAGCTTTTTCGTGTGCAAAAGAAAGCAATTCGTTTTATTGCAAACGCTGAATACCGAGCTCACACGGATGAGTTGTTTACCCGCCTCAATACCCTCAAAATTTCAAAGCTCTACGAATATTACTTAGCGACAAGGTATAAAAAATCCCTTCACCATATCCATGACAGCTTTCTGTACATGTGCGCGCTAAAACCAAATGGCCCAGCATATACTCTTCGAAATCCTGAATTTTGGTGGATCCCCTTTTCACGCACTACATATGGTCATCAAATGCTCCGCCATAGCGTTCCAACACTGCTAAATAAGCTTACCTTGAACAACGTCTGTATTGACACCTGCAATCAGAGAGACATCCGGGACATATGTTTACGATTGTAATGTTATTTATGTTGTTTGTGCCTGAGACCGCATTTTAATCACTTGACGCACTTTTTTTTATATTTGAGATCTAGTGACCGCTTTGCTTGACATGTTTTTTGTATTACTAGAATGTACAGCTTAAGTGCCAAATGTTTTGCGCTTTATTTCACACGCAAATCTTATTCGTGTTATTTTTTTTGTTTTTGTTTTGTTTTGTACACGTGTCCCCCCGCGCTGCAAGTCATGTATACGGGGGGTTCAGGCTGTTTCAAGTGGAAGTTGTTTCCACTTTTTGCCTGAACCAACCCTCATCAATTTGTGATGAAAATAAAAACGTTTGATTTGATTTGATTTGATTCGATTTGAAAGATTGGTTGGTTTTGTGGGGTTTAACGTCCCAAAGCGACTAAGGCTATGAGAGACGCCGTAGTGGAGGGCTCCGGAAATTTCGACCACCTGGGGTTCTTTAACGTGCACTGACATCGCACAGTACACGGGCCTCGAATTTCTCCTCCAAAGAAATTCAACCGCCGCGGCCGGGATCGAACCCGCGCCTTTCGGGACAGCAGCCGAGCACCATAGCCACTGAGCCACCGCGGCGGCCGATTTGAAAGAGCCAAGCAAACAAAACACAATTTGTTCACTGAAGCTTAAACGGCGGCTCGGGCGGGCAACGCCCTTATTATATAGGCTCACTCCACGTCTGGCTCTTCTTCGCGCCAAGGCAGGGGTGCACAAAGACAGTGTCGGCTGTGTAGTTTTCTTCACCTTCTCGCGCTGGGCGCACGTCATCATTGGTCAAACGCCGAGAGTTGTTTCGTGGAGCATGTGAAATTTTCAGCCGTGGCGCCGCCGCCATTGCGATAGTGAAGATGTGAAGGGCATCTCTTAGCTCACGGAAGGCTACGCCCTGTCCATCAACATCGCGTAGAAGCGACTCGGAGTGTCTGGGACAATCGACGGCAATCCCTCCGCCGCCGCCTCGGCGAGCGGTAGGAGAGGGGGGCAGCTGCACCCACAAGGGTAGTCGCTCTCCAGGGGTTCCTTCTCCCGCGTTTCACGACGCACGGCGCTGTTTTATTTTTTTTTTGTTTCTTGCCAAAGAGGGGACGAGGCTTCTTTTTTACCCTTTGCTGGTTACAACGGACCAGTCGTCGGTGACTCCGCGAAACACGGAAACGGGCGCCTAAGAGTTGCTCCCTAAAAAGGATATTCAGGGGGTCACTTTGTTGACCGAAAGTGCGGTGAGGCGGAAGCCTTAAGCGCAGTGTTGCTGCTTGTGTCACTGGTGTGCGGCTAAGATGTTAAGCTTCGCCTCTCAGAGCGGAACGCGACAGCGTCTTGCAACGCTGCCAGGGAGTCCATAGAACGCCATCGCCCGCTCGGTTCTACGCCTTGCTCGTCGGTAAATTGGTTTTTGAGGAAAGGAAATGTATCTGTCTCTCACATCTCGGTGGACACCTAAACCTCGCCGTAACGGGAAGGGAGGATTGGATTGGATTGGAAAACGTTTATTGTCAGCACTGAGCCCTAGTGGGTATTATACTAGGTGGCTTCGAGCCCATGGCTCTTGGCGACCTTGTGAGCCCACTCAGTGGCCCGGACTTGCGTCAACGGGTCTGAGCTGGCCAGTATAGCCTCCCACCGCTCTAGAGGAGGGACTGGTAGTAGGTCCGCCGGTGGCGGCGCCTTTTTTCAGCTCCATAAAATGTGGTCATATCCGGCTATCTCGCCGCATTGTTTGCAAGTAGCGTTGTATTGTGTTGGATCCATGTGTGCTAGTCTCGACGGGCTAAAGAAGGTTCGCGTCTGGAGCCGACGCCACGTTACCTCCTGGCTTTTGTCGAGCTTTTTGTCTGGTGGCGGATAGATCCTCCTTTCTAGTTTAAACTGATTGGTGTATTCGTGAAATGATATGAATGCATCTCTTGTGAAATTTGGGGACTCAACCCGGCTCACTGCTCGGCTGACATAACCTCGAGCTATACTGTGAGCCAACTCGTTTCTCCTGTTCCCCGAGTGTGCCGGCACCCATATTAGTTCAACCTCTCTTTGGTCCCAGGAGGAAGATGGGAGTGAACAAAGACACCGTATTCACTAGACGCGCCTTTGTTCAATCCATCGAGCTGGCATGGCGGAGTGGTAGCGCGCTCCTCGCACTCCAGAGACCGGAATTTGAGTCCCGAGCTCGGCCAATTTTGTACTCGGTTTTATTTATTTATCTGGTCTGACTAGAAAGGTTAATTAGGCTAATTGATTAAGAAAGCAATTAACTAAACTCAGTCCCACTTACTTGGAGAATCACTATACGATCCCTTAAATTGGTTGCATGGTTAGTAGCCGAAGTACAATTTGCCCCGTTTGAAATTCGCGCACAGTGACGTCACGACCGTTTCGACCAATTGAAAAGCGTGACATTTCTGTCGAAAACACCTGCTTACAACGATGAGGCATTAAAGGCTTCCGCCTTAAAAGTAATTCGCCTCTGCCGAGAGGCCTTAACGGTCGAAATACCCGGCGTTGTCTAAGCCACCGAGATCCCCTTTTAACCAGACACTGCGCTGCTGCACACGGCGGGGTCCGTGGTGGGGCCCTACTCACCAGCATTCCCTTGCGAATGCCCCCAGCCAGGTCTAATATGTAAGCTGTCGCGGGTTGCATATGTATGATGCATGCTCAAGTTTAAGAAGAATTAGTGTTCGTTCCCGGACCCCCGCCTCACCGGGGCAGTCGCCCTACGAACTACGCATAAGATAACGCGGTCGTTTAGCTTTGATTATGCTTAGGACAACAGCAAATTGAGCAGCTGTTCAAAATAGAAATTTTGTTCATCCAATGTTTAGTTTAATACCTCAAGTTTGAGTATAATATTATCATCCATCCAAGCGCAGCCAAAAGGATATAAAATCAATAGCTATGGAAAGCTATTCCTTAGTTGCTGTTTGGCTCCGCTTGTGCAGATGACAATCATTTTGCGACGGTTTCCCGACGACGTTGGATTTACTTTGCCGAGCATGGGCGGTAAAGGGGTTTAACTCAGTCGGATTGGTTTGGTTTACGGGGATCTAACGTCCTGAAGCGACTCAGGCTATGAGGGTCGCCGAAGTGTAGGGCTTCGGATATTTCGACCACCTGGGGCTCTTTAATGTGCACTGTCATCGCACAATACACGTTCCTCTAGAATTTCGCCTCCGTCAAAATTCCGCTGGTACTGCGGGGATCGACCCCGCGTCTTTCGGGCCAGCAGCCGAGCGCATTAACCACTGAGTAACCGCGGTGGCTTTTAACTCAATTGAAACATCAGCACTGAGGCCGGCAATGCGTAATAAGAGCCAGGAAGGGGCGTACCGAAAAATGGCTGAAAAAGTTCTTGGGGACTGCAGAGCGTGATAATGGTCATGGAATCGAAATGGTACAAAATACGAATCAGGATAAATGTCATGCAGGGTAGCGCAACCTCTGCACTGACAGCCGCCGCATATTTGCAACAGACATTGAGACAGTTGGATTGGGAAGGTTTGGGGTGTGCTGTCAGACAAACCTGCTCTGCAGATGCCACCGTCGCACTGGCTAAAGGACCGCCTTAGTTCGCCATACAGGTCCTGCTTCTACTTGTGGTGGGCAGCATCTACAATATCTGCCAATCTATCGGCGACATTGCTTCTCAACACCATGTGACACAGCCTGCTTCCTGTGCATTGCCTCCATTCATTCTTCAGGCACGCTATCAATATCCGTGAATAGTCAAAAAAAAAAAAAACTTCTGGGCTGCATCGTGGTCAACGGCTGCAAGTTCAATGCCAATATTTAAGCGCTGATGTCCACGAGACCGCTTCAGTGGGCAGGACAGCAGCGTTGCAGCCGGAATGGCTAACGGACTTCTTTTGCTGGTCATGCGGGAGGTGCGCAATTGCATTCGTTTGTGTGGGAAGAAAAGTGACGATCGGTACTTGTTGCTGCTCCCGTGGCCACGGAAGTTTTGAGCGTGTTGACTGAATGCTTCACAGCTGTCTTATTTTGCTGTTGCCTGGGTGTGTGGAAGTGAATCCTGGTTCTTTTCACACGCGTTGGAAGATCATCACCGACGATTTGAGCACAGACACGGCGAGCGAGGTGAGCAATAATGCAGTTGATGTGATATTAACACAATCGAAACAAAACATGGAAATACTTCGTATCTTGAAGGAATTACAAGCACCCCCAATCGCGATTTCATCCAGTAGCAATTATATAAAGAAAATCACGGAAGAATTACGGACTGGACAACAAAGTATTGATTCAGCCCTCGAAAATATGAATTCCAAGCTTATGGCTGATGAACGTTCACTTGAAACAATTGAAGAAGTGAAGGAGGCTATCAAAATGCACTGCCTTTGATATTGGCAAACACACTCAACTGTTGCAGGCGCGAATTCATGAATTAGAAGACTAGAGTCGTAGAAATAGTTTAGTGTTTCATAAAATCGCTGATCACGATGACCAGGAAACATGGGATCAAACGGAAAAAAAAAATGTTCTAAATGTCCTGCCAAGTACATTGACCCTGAACTCAGGCGTAATGACATTGATAGGTTTGGTTTTGGTTTTTTAGGGTTTAACGTCCCAAAGCGACTCAAGCCATGAGGGACGCCATAGTTAAGGGCTCCGGAAATTTCGACCACCTGGGGTTCTTTAACATGCACTGATATCGCACAGTGCACGGGCCTCTATAATTTTGCCTCAATCAAAATTCAGCCGGCGCGGCCGGGATCGAACCCGCGTCTTTCGAGCCAGCAGCCGAGCGCCGTAACCACTGAGCCACCGCGGCGGATTAATGACATTGATAGGGCTCATCGATTAGACCAGTGTTTTAATTCTGAATGCCTTTGGTGATTCCGAAGTTCACCAGCTTAAAACCAGAGGAAAAAAATCTGAACTGTAAAAAGGATATCAAAGCAGAAGACATTGAAGTAACAGAAGATTACTAGTTTGCCACACATCAAGCATGCAAAAAAATTATTGCCTCTCCTAAATAACTAACCGGCTCCTTCTCTTTCAAGCTAAAAAAAATGGAGGACGCTTAAGCTTCGCCTTTAAGAGTGGAACGCGACAGCGTGTTGCATCGCTGCCAGCTAGGTGTCCACGGAACACCTTCGTCCGTTCGGCGCGACGCCTTGCCCGTTGGAGAAATCACTCGGAGTCACCAGGAGGCCTCTCAAAACAGCCCATCCGCCAAACGAAGATATTGTGAACGGGCTTCAGTGATTCTGCTCCCTTAATTGGCCTTGTGCGTCTCGGCTGTGACTGTGATTTTGGAGGAAAGGAAATGCGCAGTAACTGTCTCGCACATCGATTGCGAATCAACCACGCCATGAGGGAAGGGATGAAGTTGAGAGTGTAGGAGAAAAAAACAGAAAGAGAGGCCGTAACGGAGGCCTGCGTTGGCGTCGCATGCGTTGATCACAACAACATACAGACGCGTACAGCACAGGTGCTGGGACAGTATGGGTTCATTGATATTCAAATGGTTGACACACGCACAAAATATTGCGCATACAGGTTCGCTGGGCGCAGCCTGTCTATCTCAAGCACAAAGAGGCCGCGAATTGTTGCGCCCACGCTGCCGCCCGCAGGGCCGAAGCCTTCGTGTTATCACCGGGCTCCGCGTTCTGACCAGTTGACATCTTCAAAGCTTTCGTCTGCCAGTCCTGAAAATTCAAATCCACAACCCCTGTTCGGTGTCAGTGCACGTCAAAAAACCTCAGTCCGCCGAAACTACCGAATCCCTCTACTACCACGTCCATGATAGCTTCAGTCGCTTTGGAACGTACACCTCCAGAAACCAAAACCAAAACCAAAATCTTACCTGAGCGCAAGCTTTTCACATATACTTTCATGTCTACAACATTGATGGTGCTCCACTGCCACAGCTGATGGCAGTAAATTAAAATGTTTATTAGTAGAACGCGATTGTTATCGGGTTCATTTTCAACATTCAGATACACATAATTACTTATGTACGCATCAGTAAACAAAGAGAAGCCGCTGGTTCGGTTCCGGCCGTAGCACTCGAATTTCTATGCAGGCGAAATTCTTGGCGCCCATGTTCAAAGCGACATCAGAGCACGTTAAAGAACCCCTAGGTGGGCAAAAATTTCTGGAGCCCTTCTCTACGGCGTCCCTCTTAGCTTGAGCTGCTTTGGGACCTTAGACTCCCATGAACCTAAACTAAACGAAACCAGTTCACTTCACTTCACTTTATTACCTTAAAGACCCCAGTTAGGGGGTATTACATAAGGTGTGGGTACAGATAGAATCAAACTTTATGTACGCAGATGTTATTCGTTAAATATGGCAGTTATAACATTCAAAAATGAGGATGGGCAGGTGGTTGCAGCGACGTCGTGTGGAAGGCCGTTCCAGGCTTTGGCTGAGCGAGGAAAGAATGATGCAGCAAACGTTGTGGTATGAGTCTGTGGACGGGAAACTGCAAGGGGATGACCAAGGCGGAGTGAAATGCGTGCTCGAGGGCTAATTTAGGGTGGAATACGCAATTAGCTGTAAAAACCTTATGAAATAAACACATACTGGCGATACGACGACGACAGGCAAGGTTTGTTAGGCTCAATTTCGCTTTTAAATATGATATGCTGATATCATATGAATAACATGAACGAATGAATCTAGTGGTTCGCTTCTGTAGCGATTCTAGAGATCTTAACAAATAGATTTGGTTCACAAAGACACTTCACGATGTGAAAGACCACAACGCATTCACTAGGTCCACTCTTATTCATTACGAGCCAACGAGCCTTCGCAGCGCTTAATTCGGCATTGAAGCCTGTCAGGGTGAGTGTACTTCCATGCAATAAAAAAAAAACCTTTTTAGCGTGTTCTGCATGTGCTCTCTTTGTAATCTGTGGGACCCGGGCTCGATTCCCCGTATTTGCACATGAATGTTTGTGTTCTCGTGTTACAACGCCTACAACACCGATAATGGCAATAACGCTGACACCGGCTTTTGTGCGACACGAGCCCCTTAACGCTGGTGCGTTAGTGCAATAACTTCGGCGTGAAGGACAGATCCTACATGTATGACCCTATCAACCATAAAACATTCGAGACTACCCCACAAAGCACCAAGCCGAAAACGCAACACGTGCCTTTGTCTCCCCATGCTGCATCTAGTCCTGGTAAATCCAGCGGTTGCCAAGGATTAGTAGCCGTTATCTAAGCGGCGCTAAAACATCACTTTTATTTACAGATATCCGAAGTGTCATCTAAAGACGTACAGAGCTCTGCTCTGCCTTAAATGCGCGTTGCAGTGACATGATCTTCCTGAATGAAACTTGTCTGCATGAATACATACGTGGCTGTGTAATATTCGATTCACCAAATCATTTCAACTTGTATCGTGACAGGAAATATCGGCCTGGTGGTGGCATAGTGATAGCAGTCAGTAAAGAAATAGTCATATTCTGTTCGAATAACCTCAAAGATAGAAATTATATGAGTATCTCTTCAACTAGGCTACTATAGAATAATCGTAGGCACATGATATCGACCGCCTAATGCATCTCCCACATTTGTTGCGGAGCTTCATGATGTCATTAATATCATCGTAACGCGTTACCCTTCGTCGTCTATCTTTCTGTTGGGCGACTTCAGCTATCCGGCATATCTATTGGTCCTAGCTGAGACCGGCCTCATTTTCGACACTATGCATTGAATTAACTAATGTATGCTCGCTGTTTAACCTTACCCAAATCGTTACAAGGCCTAAAATACGGAATTTACAGCAGGTAGATTGGACAACGTACTAACAACAAACCCAGAACTGTGTTACTCTGCATGCCCCAATAACCTCCATGCCACAGTAAAGCGACCATTCTCTGCTATATTTTTCTCTCAACATTCCCTTACAAAAATATGCTAGTCACGCTAACACAATACACATGTATCATCGCCAATCCACGGAAGTTTCCACGGAGTGTCCACGGAAGTTTTAAGCGTGTTGACTGAATGCTTCAATAACTGTCGCCTTTTGCTGTTGCCGGGAAATGTGGAAGTGAATCCAGGTGCTTTTCACACGCGTTGAAAGATCATCACCGGTGATTTGACCACAGACACGGCGAGTGAGGTGAGTAATCATGCAGCTGATGTCCTATAAAACAATCGAAACAAAACACAGAAATACTTTGTACCTTGAAGGAAGCCGCCGGAAGGAAGGCGCCGATTTCAACAAATCAGTAATGATCTAGGTTCTTACGTGCCCACTTTATTCGATGGATTTGACTAGTGATCGGTGAACGCGAACTGGCTCTTATTCAAGAAAAAAATCTTAGATCTCGCCATCCGCTTCATAACCACTCCCGTAATACTGCCGCTAATCTTTGCAGCGTTTGCTTATTCATGCTTCAAGGCTGCCGACACGCCGCTTTATCGCTTCCTTTGTGACGCCAGACGCGCCTACATGTATCACGATTGAGCGCATCCAGGCGGAGCTGGTTCTACTTTGCCCCAGAATGTTCTAGTAACTTTCCAAGCTTTATCTTAAATGTTCGCTATCAGCTTTAAAAAGAGCACGGCCGACAGCGGCGGGGATTCGGTTCGACGACCCCCGAGCACGCTTGTTGCTACGACGCCGCCGAGTGATTCAGTTCTTTGCGGGCGCAAGTCAGCCCAAATAAAGAGTTTCGTTTGGAAGGCATTCTCGCTGTTTTCTTGTTCGTCGGACTGCTGTCACCACTACCTGACATCTGGTGGAGTTGCTTACCTCCTATCCAGCTATGCCTCTCACGATGGAACCTGGTGAATAGTCAACGTCCGTCGTGCTTCGCCAGCCCCGTGAGCCACCGACTTTCCGTGGAGAACCACACGAAGATGTAGAGGACTGGCTGGACATGTACGACCATGTGGCAGCGCTGAAAGCCTGGGACGACAGCGCTAAGCTTCGAAACATTTATTTTGCAATGGATGGCACTGCCAGAACGTGGTTTGAAAACCACGAGTCTTCCCTCACGATCTGGGCGACCTTCAAGAAGCAGCTACTGGGCAGTTCACTAGCGTCGTACGTAAGGGAAGAGCCGAATTCCTCCTGTAGTCAAGAATTCAACGCCCAAACGAGACCGTGACTACGTATGTGGAAGATATGAAACACCTTTTCGGGCGCGCCAGCCCTGACATGACTGAGGAAAAGAAGCTCTCCTTCCTGATGCGTAGCGTGAAGGAGCAACTCTTCACGGGCCTGATCCGGGATCCTCCAACAACCTTCACCGAGTTAGTAGGTGAAGCTTCAAAAATCGAAAAGACTCTTCACGCCTGGACCCGTCCCTACAACCGACCACTTGAAGTGCTGTCTGCAAGACCCCCCCCCCCCGCCCCTCCCTCCAGAAGATACCCCTGCAAGCGGAGAACCTTCGAGATCTAATACGCGAAATTGTTCGCGATGAACTTCGCCGACTGCTGCCATCCCAATCACAGCCGACGCAGGAGACTCAGGTGGCGTCTCTCAAGGGCATCATTGGCGCGGAAGTGCATCATGCACTTGGCTCCCCGTCACCAACGACACCAAACGAAGCTACAGCCATGACGTACGATGCAGGACTACGCAATCCTCCGCCTCGACGAGTCCCCCCCAAGCCGTCTTCGACGCGCACCAGCTCCACAAGAACGACCGCCCCAAGCTCCCTCACGCCTTCATTACGAGCGACGCAACAGCTTTAGGAAATGCGACGAGTGGCGGACTCCCGACAACCGCCCACTGTGTTTCCATTGTGGCCACGCCGGGCACATACTTCGCCACTGCCCGTACAGACGCATCGGGCTGCGAGGTTTCGGCATCTACGCCCATCGACCGCTCCCTGGCCAGCGACCACGGGAAATCGACGACTACCTGCGCAGAGGGGAGTACGTGTCTTGAAGCTGCCTTGTCCGCTCCCTGTAGCCGTCCACCACACGTTTTGCATCACCGGGCGGCAGCTGCGCCGCGGGTGTCCGGGGAAGGTCCCCTCGCCCCGGTAGGGGAAACTAAACAAATCAACCTGTGGAGTAAGGTTGCTTGCCCATGAAACGACGAAGATCCTCCAGCGATACGCCGTATGAAGACACCGCACTCACTACGCCGACGACGCATACAACAACCTCGACCACGACGCGAACCGCCTTCAAAACTACGCCGCCGTCAAGAAAAACTCCGACCACACGCTCCACCCACGATTCACATGCGCGACGAAGCCGTAACCCGACGCCGAGGACGACGTGCAACTTCTGAGCCTGGACATCTGACTTAGCAGTGGTTATCGACGGCCGGAAAGTCACCGCTCTAATCGACACAGGAGCCGATTATTCGGAGATGAATGGACCATTCGCTGCGCAGCTGAAGAAAGTAACGACCGCTTGGGACGGCCCACAAATTTGCACCGCAGGGGGCCACCTCATTACGCTATCAGGGCGATGCACCATGCGAGTGGCTCTCAAGGGAAATTCCTATCCCGCGACCTTCGTAGTGCTACGGCAGTGTTCCCGCGAAGTGATCTTGGGCATGTATTTCTTTAATGACAATCAAGCGATCATCGACCTGCAATCTAAGATGATCACACTTTCCACGGATGAGGCCATCCCGTCGATGAGAACTCCGGAACTTCACTTTCCCAGTCAAAACGCACTACAGGAATTTACGACAGAAAACTTCTGTAGTCTGTCGTATTTTGGGCATGTAGTATTTCTGTAGTCTGTCCTCTGTAGTCTGTAGTGTCGTACTTCTGTAGTCTGTCTTCTGTAGTGTAGTATTTCTGTAGTCTTTCTGTAGTGTAGTATTTCTGTAGCCTGTCTTCTGTAGTGACGTAATTCTGTAGTGTCGTATCTCTGTAGTCTGCCTTCTGTAGTGCATTTGTGTAGTGTGTTGTATTCCTGTAGTCATTACCAAGTACGCTTTATTTGTCAATTAATATGCAGCTACAGAGCAGCAGTCTGACTCTGAACATGCGATGCATTCCTGCAGTACAGCCAGGTATAAAAACACCTCATTTGGAGCAAATCGACTATTCATTTACATATATACAGAATTTTTCTTCAGCAGGTCTCTCTTGTTCAGACTGTCCTAGGTGAAGAAAAAGAACAGTGATATATATAGTATGCATACACAACAAATGCATGCAAATGTTACAAAAGTCATACAGTGGAATCTTGATTATGCATTCCCCTTTCATGCAACGATCCACATTTAACATCAAATTGGCACGGGCCCGACGTAAACCCATAGGAATAATGCATTAAAGCCTCAATTATACAACTGAAGAATATGCACACGCCGCTTCATACGATGGCTGGCGGAAACCGTCCGGATTGGGAGAGACATTGGCATGCAGAGCATTTTATTGACAGAAGTGACGTCAACCAAGCTGTTTCCAGATAGAAATCAAGATGCAGACGTGCATGCAACGTGTGCCCAAGTGTACCATGGCCTGTAATGACGGTTCTGCCGACGGCTCAGAATGAGTCCGTGCATGCAACCCGCATCTATCAGTGCGAGGCGGTCCGCCTGGCCCGTTTTTCCGCGCGCTTCACTTACGAAGACGTTGCGGGAATAAACTGCACGTTCATACCACCATAAAGTTATTGTAGAGGCGGTAAAAAGAGTAGACATTTCTGTGATCGCTGGTGGCTAGTTCAAAAGCGCTTCTCGCTACACCTTGAGTAAAGCACATGTTAGGCCTACAACACCAAGCAAGCGGTGTACTGTCAGCCGGCAGAACGCACATCACTGCAGAAATCGTGCCAAAGGTGGACATTGCGCTTTCTTTTTTCCTTTAAGATACGAATTCTTAGTACAGATACTGCTACCTGCTTCTGCATAGTGACAGCGGTTTTAGAGAAAGTTTGAACAGAAAGACATGTCGCTGGCATGGCCGTATACTGTGCGCTGCACATCTCCGAAGGGTTGTAGTAGTCATATTCCTGGCGCGTCGTTCCTATTTTTTCGAGATTCATCCGACATCTACTTAACGTGCAGGAACAGAGCGCTCGCCTGCCTTGTCTAAAGCCGCCTCTTCCACGCTGAAAAGCCTGGCTGCGTGCGGTCTCAGAACAGTCTGCTAATGTGGTCCATAAGTGCTGTTAACAGTCTAGAAGTGTGTGATGAGAGGCTAGTTGGTAAGACATACTGAAGACACAAAACTACGCAGGAAACAGGACACAGAAAAGAAGCAGACAGGACGAGCGTAGACTAACAACTGATTTATTGGTCGAAAACAACCTTCCTTCAAGAGCAACGCATGCGCAACCAAACTTAACGCCCAAAGCAAAAGTACACAATCTTATCAACCTAAAAAGTCAAGTTCCTTCTTATACAAGTGAATTGGTGCCTCGCTAACACATTTTTCCGCACCGTATCTAGCAATTTGCCAGGCTTCAAAGATTTCGCGTGCCTTCTTGTCCTTCGCGCAGCCTATAATCTTCGTTTGCTTGAAAAGCGGCGTACAAAATACTTGTTTCTTCTTGTCATTGATCTTACAAGACTGGCAGTGCCTTGCTAAATGCTGCCCACCGTGCTGGCTCAAAGAGTTATTATGCTCCTGAAGGCGTTTATTAATGCAGCGCCCCGTCTGCCCTACATATACGGAACCACAGCTGAATGGGATCTCGTAGATAACTCCCATCTTACAGGCTACAAACTTAGGTCTGTGGTTGACTCCGCACCCTACTTTCTTTTGCAGGTTATTGTTAGTTAATCGGCATAAACGAGACAGTTTACATGGGGTGGAAAAGAACACGTTAGCACCAAATTTCCCTCCCACCTTCTTCAAACCGTGCGAAGTCTTGTGCACATAAGGAAGGACTTCAAACTTCTTCCTCTCACTTTCAGTGAGTTCTTGCTGGTTTTGCTTCAACCGTAGGGTTTTCAGCAAAGATTCTGCAACAGCTTTCAGAAGAGAAGGAGGAAAACCCGCAGAGTAAAGCCGGTCTACTTGACTGGAAAAACTACGTTTCACATGTGTGGGCATGACTTGACAAGCGAAGATCTTAAACATGAGGTTGCGATTCCCCTTTTTACGAGCTTTGAGTGGCAGGAATCATAAGGTAGAAGAGCCTTCTTAGATCTTGGTAAATAGGCCCAGCATAGATGGCCCCCTGTATGAAAAAACAATTTTAAGTCTAAAAACTGTAAAGAAGAGCTTTCCGGGAGCTCAAAAGTAAAATTCAGATTAGTGGCTGTAGATTTGAAGGTCGCTAAAATTTCATTCACAATCATTTGTAGGCTATCGTCAGGGTTAATATTCAAAAGGATTAGGAAATCGTCAACGTATCTGACCACATGCGTGATCCGGTCATCAGTGAGAACGCACGAAAGTTCAGTGTCAATTTGAGCTAAAAATATCTCAGTTAAAATAGGCGCCACGCTCGAACCTATGCAGATACCTCGCCGTTGTACATAAAACTTGTCCTTAAAAGTTACAATGGTAGAGGAAAGATAGAGTTTCAGCAATTCAAGAAAACCATCGATTGAAATGCCGCAAGTATTCTGGAAGGACACAACTCCCGAACGTTCGATGCAGTCGCGGACCGCCAGGAACAACTTGTCGTGGGGCAATGAATAGAACAGTTCTTGGTTGGTTTATGGTTGGTTTATGGGGTTTAACGTCCCAAAGCGACTAAGGTTATGAGAGACGCCGTAGTGGAGGGCTCCGGAAATTTCGACCACCTGGGGTTCTTTAACGTGCACTGACATCGCACAGTACACGGGCCTCTAGAATTTCTCCTCCAAAGAAATTCTAGCCGCCGCGGCCGGGATCGAACCCGCTTCAATGTCTATTGAGAAACCTGAGTTGATACTTGACGAGTTCTCACTAAACATTTTCACCAAGCTATCAGAGCTACTGATCTTGTACGGATCTTCAGGTGTCAGGCTCTTTAGGTGTCGTTGCAGGTACCTGCTGACAATTACTTGCCAAGTACCTCTTTCCGTCACGATGGCTCGGAAAGGACACTCCGGTTTGTGGCTCTTTGCACTGAAGAATACCGTGAGAACATGGACCTTGTTCTTGTCGACTTCATTCTTCAGGCGTTCAAGTTTCAAGTTCTTGAGAAGGGCTACCGCCTTGGCCTTGGCTTCGTTTGGCTTTTGAGTCGAAGGACGGAAGTTTTTCCTTAAAGCTAAAGAGGCCTTCTCACCAAATAGCTTCTCAGGCAAGACCACAAAGCCGCCTTCCTTATCAGCCTTCATTAAAGCAAGTCCGGAGTCATTAAGGCAACCGGCTACTCTCCTCAACAGGGAAGTGCCGTCCTTTTTCTCTTCGTAACCATTCCGCACAGAGTCAATGCCTTCCAATAAACAGTGTCCTTTCTCTTCACCCTGCACCTTCTCTGCTATCTTGTGAGCCGAAGCGAGAAGCTCGTGCTTCTTGAGCGGCACTTCAAGGCAAAACTTCGGACCCCTACTCAGAACCTTTTCTACTTCGGGTGTGATCACAGCCCCTCCAAGAGCAACAACAGGAACCACACCAACCTGCTTTTTGGGCGCTGTAGGTAGGCTCAGCCTAGTTTTGTTCCAAAGGAATTCGGTGCTTGCCTCAGCCAGCCTCTTGTAGTCCATCAGTAGCCTGAAGCCAGCAGGTCCCGTACCCTTCCAACTGAAGCACACAAGTTGTAGCCAGTCCATCAACAGGCGAACATGCCTCCAATATTCGCTTCTTAGAATCTTCGCCATCCACTTCCAATGACCTTCTGAGCAGCCCAGAAACCCGAAAAGACTTGAAACACCGGGTGGACAGACGTTCTTCCTTAGGCAGAAGCCCAAGACCCTTGCTTCGTTCGTCGTAGCAGCGATGAACGTGGTGCACAAAGCGCATTGCTCTTCGAAAGAACGTTGACATAAAACAGAGCCCCATGTAGAAGAAATGAATTCTAGAAGTGTGTGATGAGAGGCTAGTTGGTAAGACATACTGAAGACACAAAACTACGCAGGAAACAGGACAAAGAAAAGAAGCAGACAGGACGAGCGTAGACTGTTTCCTGCGTAGTTTTGTGTCTTCAAATGCCTCCGGGTCTACTCAAGGAACACGCATACTCTTGCAAACAAATGTGTAAACATCTACCACTTTGGAAGATATAAAACTGGACACAGCTGAGGGGAATCTCGTACATGCCCGTTGGCGGTACTTTTTGAATGCCTCATGCCATGTGCAACGGGGGTGGTGTACACGATTCCTCTCAGCTGTGGTCGATTTTATACCGGCCAAATTGGTAGATGGTGAAACAATCCCTTGCAAGAGTATTAGCATTCCTTGGGTAGGCCCGGACGACCTTGCCTGCCTGTCCACTGTCCCAGTTGTAAAGACTGTTAACCTAAACTGAACTGCACACTATTATTGGATGAATAAAGGGCCAGTTGGAAAGAAATTCTCAAGGCTGTTACCATCCTGAGGTCGAAGCCAGATAGGTGGGTTAGCATGCCTTCTGTGTCCATTTTTCAGAAAGAATTAGAATTTGTTTCCCTCCCTAGGTTGTTTTTTCAATGATTGTTTGCAGATTACATGCGCAACTGATCCATATGAGCACTCATTTCTTCAATAAATGTTCAGTTGTCGTACCGCCTTGTGTTTCGCCTGCCTTTGTCCCATCCTGTTTTGCTGTTTTTCTAACGATTTCCAACCATCTGGCCTACAAGCACGTCCTTCTAAATCTGCAAGTCCATTGCCAAAACTGTGACCGAAAAAAGCCATGCCACCCATGTTCGAAAAAGTGCCATTGTGTTAAAAAAGCACCATAATAAGCCGACATGACGAACTGGTGGGAGCCGCCGGGATTTTGAGGCTCGAGGATTAATGGGCAAGAACACCCTCGGAAAAAAAGATTGCCTTTCTTCAGGATCTGTTTGACCTAGCCCTGGTTTTAAAAACATCTTGCATGCCTTGACTTTTCTGCCAACTCCTCTATTTTCGCGTGTTTGTCTGCTTTTATCTTTAATACTCATTGAATTTCATCTTTTGATATTTTATCTCTCTCGTTTTTACAGTAGCTCATCTTCCTCCTGTAGCCATGTTAATTCTTGGCTTCACCTTTGTTGCTCATGTGCATTTATTCCCCTTTTATTCTTTCAGTTTTTTAGCTCACTTCACCTTTGTAGACCAATTCTTGTTTGCTTGCCCAATCACCATTTTCTTTTCACCGCATGTTTTTTCTTGCCATTTTACTTTTATTTCACTGCCCTTGATCTGTGTTTGCGTGTAGTGTTTTAGTTCCGTGTTATCAGACCAGTACTTAAAAATTTTGGTCAAACCGTTCCACTGTTTCACGTGCTGGTGGTCTTAAAAATGACTTGCTTAAAACTATTCCTTTAACCTTGTTATGGTTTCATCCTTCCCTGCTCTATAGTCTTGGTTTCTGTTTCTAGTTTGTGTTGTTTTCCCACTATTGGCCACATCACTTATTGTTGCCACGAGTGCATAAAATTGCCACCTGGTGGCGCCTGTGTTTTGGTTATATATGCAGTGTTTCGGTGATTCTGGAATAAATCTGTAGTCAGCACCTGTGCCCTCATATTTTTTCTTTCTGACCCCAGTCTGTGTTTCTAAGCTCTGTCAGCCACAAAGGATCAGCACCAACTAGACCGACAGCTTGTCCTATTCAAGCTCAATGCGTACTTTTCAAAGAAATGTTATGGCGAAAACACTGTACTTACAGTAAAGCCTGCTTGACTGAGCGAATACCACTGGCAATTCGCAAATTCCCAGCCTGCTCCTGATTGCTGGCTCAAGCCGCATGCAACTTTGTGGCTTGCCCGACTTCCACGCAACTCTTGGTCCCTTGAAACTGAAACATAGAGGGATGAGTGAGAGATATCAGATTTGATATGCTTGCATTGCTGCAATGACTAAGAAAAAACGATATTTTCCATAAGAACAATTATTATTTCACACTAGCTTCGCAGAGTAAACCTCGTTTATCACGACCTCGTTAACACTGACATACTGCACAGTCCCAGCATGACTGCATCTAGTTCTATGGTGTCATATGCTTGTTAGCTATGAGCCCTTGGCCTTGCACCGGTTAATACAGACAACCTCGGAACGGGCATTCAGCTCCGAGCTTTTGAGTCATAGATACTCACAAGCTCAGTGGTCCCAGGGGTTCTAGAAATATTGGCAGGGCTACACAGTAACAAGCATTCCGCACCACTTGCTCTCGCTTCATTGCAAAAAAACTCTCACAGCAGACCTGTCCTCCATTTTGCAGTGTGAAAATAATCAAATTCAAAGCATGCGCACAAAATGTGGACCTCTCTTCGAACAGAGCTTCATAAATACGGGTATAATTATTGTAATTAAACCTACCTACAGTTTTCAATTTATCCTAAAATTTTATGCAACTCGCCGAGCAATAAGCATTAAAAAGGAATTAAAATAGCCAGCACTGTTTAAACAATATAGCTACGAAGAAATACGAGACGTATCCACTACTCTCCAGTGGTTCTTTAGCTTCATGCATTATCAATCTACACTTTCTTACAGGCACATTTGCACGCGAAACTTGGGTTTAACCCAATCTTGATGAATCTTTCTGGAATGCAACAATCAGGAGAAACCAGTTTTACTCAAAAACAAAGGGCCCTATACACTGCATCACAAGGCCAGCTAGGCGCACTTAAGACTACAGCCCACAAGTCTCCAATTTGCCTGTCCTCTACAAGTTGCAGGATCCCTGTCCGCTGCTTGTCGAATTTCACTATCCCGCCTTGCTAGTTCTCCCACTGCCCTTCTGAAACTCTTGGAATTCTGTTGCTCTAGCAGATCATCAGCTATTGTATTATTTTTTGTTTTAGCACTACACACTCCATGCCAACAATGCTGGATAATGTACTTTAAATAGGTTTGTAGAGCGTGCAAGTGGCTTGCAGCTTGACGAATAGGTGAGAAAAAAACGTGGAGCCTGACAAACAGGTGTGAAAAAAACGTGGGTTATTGATATCGTAGCCGAAATGAAGAGGAAGAAATGGGCTTGTGCAGGAGATGTAATGCAAAGGCAAGATAACCAGTGGTCCTTAAGAGTGATAGAGTGGATTCCAAGGGAAGGCAAGCGTAGCAGGGGGCAGCAGAAAGTTAGGCGGGCGGATGAGATTAAGAAGTTTGTGGGGATACGGTGGCCACAACTGGCGAAGGACAGGGTTAATTGGAGAGACATGGGAGAGGCCTCTGCCCTGCATTGGGTGTTAGACTGATGATGATGACAACCTGGTGAATTTGCCTCACAACCGCTGCAGCCTGATATTTTGTAGAGCAGCACAATGGCCTTCATTTTTTGAGTGGTGAAGTATTCAGCTTTTTGTTTCATCCATGAGTGTAAAGGGAAGACATTTTATGTTGCACAAAATGAAGGAATTACATGCATACTGGGCTTTGGAAGAATGCCCTGTGGACATTACAAAACACTGCCATCCTTGCTTTATCTCTGCCTGGTAACAAAATTCATTATTCTCCAAATACTTTGGACAAAGACAAGCTGCCGTGCACTCATTCGAGCTCAGTGGACTTTCCCTCAAACCAATCTTCAGTAAATAATATCAGGATTAGGCAAAAGTAACTGTAGTGTATTTCAGTGAGTCAGTGCCTTTTACAGAAAGTTTTGGAAACAGAAAAGTTTATGAGCTTTGTGAGCACATGATGATTGCCCAATCTATTTACATAGTCAAATGGGAAATTTGCCTTCCTATTCAATTTATGCACATTCAAACGATATTTACCGCTGTAGGCCACATCAGTTCTGTACCAGGTAGCACATGCCAAAAAAAAAGCCTCGATAGCGTAATAAGTAATGTGTGGTTGAGTATAGAACTTAAAATCTAGGCCATATCTCTTGGATCTAATCTTGACATATTTGTGCATAATACTATACTGCAGATACAAAAAGCAAAGCAATAGAGAGAGACAGAGAAACTTTGCTAATGAAATGAACAAAATATTTAGCTGGCACTTAAAATCACTGACCTGTTACTCAGCATGAGGAAGGAAATAAGAGGGAAAGACGAAGGAAAACAGGTGCAGAAAATTGTTAACGTTTAGAAAATAATAAATTTAAACAATTTTTGGAAATGATGTATCCATTACTTTACTTGGTTTTAAAGGGTTTAATGCCACAAAGCGGCGCAGGCTATACAGGGCACTATTGTAGAGGACTGGAAAATTCTTTAGGTGTGCTGACATCACACGGTACCTGGGCCTCTAGCATTTCGTCTCCATTGAAATGAGACTAGTAAAGCTGGAATCAAAACTGGCTGGAATCGAACCTGCCTCTTCCGGGTCAGCAGCCAAGCACAATAACCACTCAGCCACCATGACGGCTCCCATTTGGGGTGACATGCATCAGTGTGGTGACTGACGGGGCTGACAAAGTTCACTTCAGAAAGGGTGTGCATTGATGAGGTTATATAGTTCAATTCTCCCTATGCCACATAATTAGACAGATGAAAATTTATTATGAGCATATGCTGCCTATGGCAGGCCAAGAGATGTAAGACACAAAGTATCTGTCCATAAAATGAAACCAAGAAGAGCACAATTTCCTGCTGTGAGTAACCACTCCAGTATCCAAAAGGATAGCCAGCTTCTTTAAAAAATGTATGTCCTGCCTATGTCCATTTATGATTCCCGCTCAAATTTTAATTCGCATTTATTTCCAACCAACTCAGTTATCTCCCAATCTCTTATCATTAACCCTATGATTTTCCTGAGTGGTTCACCGCACTGTTCTCAATTTTAAGCCTTTTATAAAGTACCCCACTTTTCCCGACAGCTTAGCAAAGGCAAAGCAGCTTAAAATTTCTTTTTGAGCATACTGCAAGGTGCTGCTCGTAACTTCTGAGTGCATGCCTAAGGCAATACACCCCTTTCTTATTCTCCCAACCATTTCTTTCAAATGTTCTATATCTGTGCATGACCTGGCCGAGGTGTATTCTGTTTCGACTTCCAGTACCTTACTGCATTTCATAAAATGGCCTCTTTCCTGATTATTAAGTATTGATTTAGCTCTCATTTTCACAGTGAGTATTAATGTCCTCAATCATTTGCAAGAATTCATCACTTATACTACAACTCACCACTAATACTACAATAACATGAAATCAAATATAACTGAGCGGTTCTCCATGAGTCTTCGCATTTCCTGAACCAACCCGCTGCTATGCAGAGAGGGTCACCTCGTCTAGCCTCATCACATGTTGTTCAGGGTATGTGGGTTGTGCAAAGTAAACAACCGTTGATTTCAGGTCACTGCAGTCAAAACTACAAAGTAGCTGGTGCAATGAAATGTTAGTTCTAAGAAGGTCTGCTCGTTTTTTTTTATGCGGGCCCAAGTGAACACAGGCTAAACTGCATGCTGTTTGATGTCAGTGCAGGATAAAGATCCCCAGGTGGCCGAAATTATTCTGCAGCCCTCTGCTACGGCACCTCTTTTGTTCTTTAACTCCCTCCTTTATCTCTTCCCTTGCATCATGGTTCAGGTGCTTATCAAGATGCGAGAGAGTTACTCTGTCACTTCCTTGCCTCAAAAACCAATTTAAAATTTTTCAAGGATACTTTCAAGAACGTAGAGGTACAAACTGTACAGTATAACCACATGCCACAGCAATAAACCAGCAATACATCTGCGCTGACAGGAGCTTGCCAAGTACGCTGCAAGGATGCTATGCCACGCAAGATTTGGTGTCATCATACAATGTTACTTTACTGACTGACATTTCAGTGTACAAGCAAGAAATACCATTAGAGTATTATTGTACAGCACAACGTTTTTAAAAGATAAACGAACATTTTGTTCCTTTTAAAGGACACACATGCATAAAAGGCAACAGGTGTGGAATAGTCACTGCACCTGAAGCAGGCTCAATTTTATAATAACAGCGCAGTGTCAAAAGCTACATGAGCGGCTATATTTCGTAAAAATTTGCAGTTCATGTAATAAGCTGAGGTACTGCTGTAAAGTGCATGTAGAGTTCTGCATGCATTTTTAAACACAGCAGTGAGCCTATGTTGAAAATATTTTTCAAAACAGGCAGGTAAGGTATGCGTAACTGAAAAAGATAATTACCATGAATGGCTTGGAGGGATGGCACAGCTGAAGGCAGGAAGCACGCATGGCCCAGCAGATGCTGGCAGCTGGCAACTGCAGATAAATACGTTCCGACCAACAGCTGTCAGTGCCAGTGACAATGTCATGAATGACGACAAAACAAACTGTCGACTGCTTCAGAAACTAAAATAAGGTATTAATATAAGAACACAAAAAGCAATGAGGTGGCCCATGACAAAATAAATAAGGAGATTGTATGTGAAACACCCATACACATTCTTTGAGTACATTTACATGACTGTCATAACCACATTGAAAGATGAGCTGGCTGGAATACCGCTTTATTTTTATGCATGATGAAAAGAGCCCAACTATTCGAATATAGCATGCGCAGGCTTTAGTTAATTACTATTAGGGTGCCTTGCACCAGCGTCTAATGTATTCTTAAATTGAACGTAGCACCCAGTCGACCAGTTTACCTTGCATAAATGAGAAGAGAGAATGCAAAACACATGCATTCAATACCAAGGAGCCCGATATCTCACGTCACAACTGATCATGATACGAAAATTAGTAGTGCATTTAACAAATTGCACACAAATAAAAACAGCAAAACATTTGTCGAGTGGTAATGCAAGTAGGGGCAAGAGCAAAAAAAAAATACCGAAGAACACTGGTGAGTGAGGTGCAGGGAGGTCCGTGGGTAGGGTTCCGTGCCTGGGAACAGTTCCGAGCGCGGAGAACTGCTGCCGGCAGTCAACCAAGAATAAATAAGAGAAAGTGAAAATGAATAACAAACCATCACCAAATGCGAACGACCTGAAAGCGGGCCGCATAAGCGAGGCATACAGCAAAAAGCTTGAAATCCCAAATAAGTGTGCAGTTGCATCCCCAACAGTTCAGTGCCCTGGAGGAGAGGAAGCATGGACGCCTACAGTTCAGGGAAGACACAAGAACGACCTAACTGACATAATATTTCCAAATTCTGTTCCAATGGGGAAGCACATATAAAAAGTTTACAAATGACTAGTACATATGCGCCAGCCTTCCACATGCGATCACTGTCTTCAAAAAAATTTGCATGACGAATATAAGAAGTAAGCTCTGATCCGATGAGCACCAACACCGAGCAAAATCATCCGTCGTCTGTTCGCAGTTCGCCTAGCGCGAGTGCTTCATCGCGCAGCCCTGCCGCTCACAATAATCTTCTAAATAGCACAAATCCATCCGATGGGTACCAGCCGCGAGAATCACCCGTTGTCAGTTCCCTTGCCTGTTCTCAGCTGTCCACGCAAAAGCGCTCTCACCCGCGGCACTGATCGTCGTCTGGTATCGATTTATTCTGGTATCGATCTGGTAATCTGGTATCGGTTTATTCAGGCTCATCTGTTGCATTCTCCCCTCAACAGTACTGCTTGGCGTTTACTACACACCCTCGAAAAGTGATGCAAACCTCTCCGGTCACCTGCACAACATTAATGATGAACTTACTGACACCTACCCAAATGCCTGTATTCTTCTTAATGCTGATTTCAACTACACAGACATTGTTTGTCACAGCTTAGCTAATTCCACAACAACTTGTAATTCACGGGCGAAGAACTTCGTCGCCACCAGATTTCAAACAATTAGTCTATCAATTAAGCTCGTGTTACAAGAGGACCCCCAAACTTAATACTAATACTAATTAACAGTCCTAATAATAACAAAGGTAGTAACTAATACTAAACCACTTAATGCTAATCAACAGCCCTGAGAACCTATCATTGGCAGGTCACCTTCCTGAAAGCAGTGATTATAAAGTCATACATGGCCTATTCTCAGTTACCTATGCACAAAAATAGACATCCGGCAAAACAATACGTCTGATTTGTTTGGTTTATGGGGTTTAACGTCCCGAAGCCGCTCCGGAAAGTTTGACCACCTGGGGTTCATCTCTGCGATAAGGGCAACTAAGAACAGATTGAATCATCTCACTAATATGTTTGTCCCGCGGATTACTTTTCGACTTAGTCACGATAAATC
Source organism: Amblyomma mixtum (assembly GCF_055824585.1). Classification (NCBI taxonomy): domain Eukaryota; kingdom Metazoa; phylum Arthropoda; class Arachnida; order Ixodida; family Ixodidae; genus Amblyomma; species Amblyomma mixtum. Next base: position 132,791,678 of record NC_143021.1, on the reverse strand, counting down.
ATGGTTTACACGGCACCTAAAACGCATAGAAAACAAAACAAAACGCTTCTTTCGCGCAGCGAAACGCAACTATATGCCTGCTGCTTGGAAACAATACTTCGAACCCGAAAAATTATACATACGTTCCGTACGTAGCACCGAATACAAATTTTATAAAGATGACTTATCGAGCCTATAAACAACAATCATAAGCCGTTTTGGCGAGTTTTCAACCTTAAACACTCTCGCTATATTACACTTGCACACTACTTATATGAGGTGGATATTAATCAGGATTGTGCATAAATATTTAACGATGCCTTGGTATATGTTTTCAGCACTGAAATTGACACGCCTCCACAGTTATCATCCGTTAAGTTTGAAGCCTTCATGTCTCATTTCACTTTTTTTCGAAGAGGGTATTTCATCGATAATGAAAAATGTGAAACTTTCACCGTCAGCTAGAATAGACTTCATTAAATCAATACTGCTGAGTAACTCAGGTCAGGAATTATTCAAGATGATTGGAAAACGCGAAGGGTGGCTCCAGTGAACAGATCATGTAACAGAGACTCACCGTCGAATTACCTCCATATTACATCAAACAGCATGCCCTGTAAAATGATGGAACACGAAGTTTACTCACAAATTATAAACCATCTTTGACTCAAGTGAATTATGTCATTATTCGAAACACGGGTTTTGTATGGGCCTCTGTTGCTAAACACAACTAGCGCACTTCCTTGACGACCTGCACCGTAACCTTGAGTGTGAGACGCAGATCACCCCCATATTTCTTGAAGAAAGCTTTTGATATGGTTCTTCGCCGCCGTCTACTGTTAAAACGTGCTGAGCTGGACCTACATACGAATGTTATTAAATATATTGAAGAATTCTGAAATAATCGTTTTCAAGCCGTCTGCGTTAACTGTGTTAAAGGGCACTTGTCTAAATCTCTCCAGCTTACGTAAGGCGTTCCGTAAAGGTTTGTCCTTGGTGCCCTCCTATTTCTGTTATATATTAGTGATTTACCATTGCATGATTCCTGGAGAACTCGAACATTCCCTGATGATTGTTTCATTTATCGCACAGGTAATAACTATCATGATCGTCACGCTCTTAAAATCTTAAGAGCATACTAAATTTGTGCAATGAATGCCTCATTTCCCTCAATCCTACTCATGTCCTTCACAGGCCGTCAGAATCCCTACCCAATTTCGTTATTCTACTTTAATACACTAGTTTATTAAGTAAAATTATGTAAAAATCTAGGGGTCACTCTTTCTTCTATTTATAATGGCCGGATTATATCATTGTTGAACCGAGCACTAGACTTTTTAAAGCGCTCGTTCAGTTTGCTCCACCACATCTAAATGTCTCGCTTATTGATCACTTGTAATATCCAAATTCGAATGTGTATCTGCCCACATCCAACATCAAGCATGCCTAATCACTGCACTGGAAGCTTTAAATATTAGGCCGACCGATTCATTATTCCCGCGTATTGTCCTTCACTACGGCGTCCCTCGTAGCCTGAGTCGCTTTGGGATGTTGAGTCCCCATAAACCATTAACCATTCAGCATATTCATACGACGTCTGTGTCTCATCTTTGCAAGCAAAACCTGTACTTCCATTCCTTTCTTTACAGCGCCAAATTAAAAGCCACATTCTTTATCACAAATTTTTTATTCTCCTTTGAATCAAGCATCGTATATCATAGCCGTAGCACGCGTATCTTATCGCGCCAGTCATCCACAAGTTGCACGCACACCATCGCATACTACTATGTATTCTGGCTCGTTTTTTTTTTTCGAGCAGCTATGGACTGCAATCGCCTTCAGTATGACATCGTCACTATAGCTTCATCACCTGCTTTTCAGCAACATATAACTGATCATTTGAAATGTTAAATGATCATCGCCGTTTGCTTTCCTATAACAAAGTCTAATCCAACCTCTTATGAAAAAGCCCCATGAATGAGGGCCTTTAAGGGTGTAAAATTGAGCTGAACTGAGGTGAAATTTCCTAATGCAAACTTTAGTTACCTCCGATTTGCTGATTTGATTAGCCCGTGCAGAAATTAAGGGGAAAATTACAGCGCATCGACCTGTACCTTGAAGTTGTATAATTAGTTTATGATTCGAGATAGATTGTGACCATGAATAGATTGTTTCCCAACAAGGCGGACAGGTTGCTCTCAGCTAAAAAGTTCGTTTCTGACATATATTTCCAAAACTATAGGCGGCTGCTATAAAAACTACCATCTATGAATTCTAACGTTCTGCAGTCGCTGTTACAACTTGCGCTATTGAGGACACAGTGGCATCCCGACCGCCTGCCATGCTAATTCTGTCTTGTAAAGCGTGCCATCTGCGATGAAAAATCGCCAAAGAATTTCTCATGTTTTACCAGCCGTTCGAGTATGAAACAAATTTCACATCCACATTGTCGCGCAATACAAAGTGGGCATCTTCAAAGACACCATGCGGAGGAGGATCGCGGCCGCTGCTAAGACAGCGCCAGTGAAGTGCTGACATTGATACGTTGCGTTGCAGTGCAGGTTTGGGCCTGTGTTCGAACCACGGTGTAAGAATATATTTAGGTGTTGACACTGCGCTCGGCGGCGCGACCAGGACTTGTTCGCCGCTCCCTGCGCTTCTCTCGAACGCTGACAGATGGCGCTACGCACCCGGGGCCCCTAGTCGCCGAGCTTCGGCAGCCGTAATGCAGATGCCACGGGATCTTTCGGTGCCGCTGCGTGTACGCGTGCTTTGTGAAGTGCGGCAAGACAACGAAGGATTGAAACTGCTGTCTACACCAAATAATTTTGGGCTACTTCGTGTTTTTCTTGCTGAGACTGTATGAATGGGCGGAACAGCAGCGAGGACGCAGCCCTGTGCTGCTTCCGAGCTCGTTATCGAAATGCGTTCATAGCAATTTTTTTTTTCGTTCATCCGCACGACTGCTGTGAGCATAGTTAACTACACTGCCTCTTAAATATAAAAGGTCGGACTCAACGCGCCCACATTTGGCCTGAAGAACCTACGCGTGCATTCAAACATAGCTTGAGCAGTGTATTGCGCCAATGCTGCGAGATGACCGCCGTGTTGAGAACATGGTTAACTTCGGCCACCTGGAGTTCTTTAATTTGCACAGAAACCTCAAGGACGTTTCCGCATTTCGCCTGCATCAGAAATACTTACTCCGCAGCCGCGAATAGAACCCGCGCTCTTGTGCTGTATTGCAGAACGCCACTGCCGCTATACACGCGAACGCCGGGACCAAAACAAAAATCCAAGTGTCCATTTGCGGCTTTTTAATAGCAAGTGCAGTCCACAATTAGGTACGCGAAACGCAAATAGTTACTGGAAATGCCACTGGCGTTGTTTCTGCCAATCTTATCCCTCAGGTCGGCACCGATGATGCTGAGTGGTTGTCTCTAGCACTAGGCCCGAGAACGTAGGTGTAATGCCGGCTGCGGTGGCCGCGAAACAACGCAAAAGGTGCCCGTGTGCTGTGTGATGTGAAGAATCCTATGTGGTCTAAGTTTGGAGCCCTCCATTGCGGCATCTATTAATGCCCATATGACCCTTCGGGACATTAACAGAAAAATTTGCTTTTTTTTTTGCTCAAATGCGGCCTGAATAGCCATTCTGTTGAACAAACAAATTTATTACTACAAGTAGCCTCTCTGAGAGATGTGATTTCCTGTAGTCACTAGGTTACGCACAAAACACAGTGAATCACAACCTACTGGGCTACTTTCGTGTAATCAATAGCCAAGACCGTGACTGCAATTGTGATGATCACTGCATTCGTTTATTTGGACGATACACTGAGCGAATCATCCTCTATCATCTAGGATGAGCACAGCTTGGCCTGTTTCTTTTTTTCTTGACACTGCTTTGTCATGACTGCATTGGTGTGCTTACAATGCTGCCTCATACGCATGCTGACGTAATAGTGGAGGAGCTGTGCGAGTACTTCTTCCTTGTGATCAGCACATGGGAATGTCATCGTGTATGTATCTATTACTGCGTCTATGGTGTCCCAGTACACCATGTGGCAGTCTGCATATTCAACAAAAAACCGCTCCGTATGCTTTAGAAGGTCAAATATGTTGACGTTAGGGTGGGTAAGACCCCCTCTGGTCTTCACATTTGTTAGAGCTGCTTCAGCAAAAGAATTATTTTTTACGCTGAAGGCTGACAAGCAAGCAGCGCAGCTGGTAACTCTTCGCATCTTTCTGCACAAAAAACCGGTGACATAATAAAGTATGCAGTCTGTAATTTGCCCTCCGTCTGATTTGTGTTTCCGAACGATATTTTCACATTCCCAGTCTTCTACTGAAACTAGATCGTCTAGCTTTTCTTTAATTTGATTGATGAATCCTGGGCATGATGCCACTTTGTCGTCTGTTCTAATGAGGGCCCTGAAATATGACGCATCCAGCAATGGTTCCTCACCCTCAACGACTTTGCAATTGCCATACTTCGGAGGTATAAGGATACTGTAGATCGACAGCGTCTGGTAAAGCTGCATAAAGGTGGGCATCGAAGGGTGATCATTCTGGCTTCCTGCCAACCGTATTTTGCCAAAGAACCGCTCGATAGGATCTTGGTTCATTTTGTTGGTTAGGACATATTTGAAGTTGTGGCAATCAAGCAGCACCTCACAAAGATCCAAAGTGGACTTCAATGTGACTCGAAGTCCCTCGCAAATGCTCTTTGTCAAGAACATGTCTTTTATAATGTTGCCACTTTCCAGTTCTCTTTCCCAGCTGTCCAGCCAGTCAATTCCATGCTTGAGAATTTCGAGGTCTCGGCTGTTCGTTGTGATCCCTTCTGCTGGAAATCGTCTGTTCAGTGCATCAAACAAATTGTTTAAAAACAACGTGAATTCTTGAGTTTTCTCGCTGCCTATGAGTTTGCGGATACCTTGTTCCCGATAAAACTGAATACCCGCCGCCATGGAGCGGCTAAAGACTTGGGTGGCTAACTTCACATGCATCTTCTCACAGTTACTCGGGTATATGTGAGAGTGCGTTATTTTCGGGCAGACTTTTAGGCCCCCCGCGTTGGCAACGTCTTCCATGTAGACTTCAGCATAGTACTCCCACTTGATCCACTGTCCTTCGTTTTTCAAGTATCGCTGCTGCTTAAGTCTATTTCTCACACACTTAAACAAGTGTGGAGTGTCAGAAAACGCAAAAACGTTTCTTTCAGGCTCAACTGGGTGCGTGAACGAGTTGCAGCTCTCCTTGAGGCTTCCATTAACACCTAGAATGTTCCACATGCTCCTGTTTGTTGACGCGCCATCACAGACAAACCCATGAATCTTTGCACCGGCTTCTTCGAGCATCACAATAGCTTGGAGAAGCAACTGAGCGAGAATGGAGCCTTTGGTTGCATTTTTTGCTGCGAACACCCCTATAGGTTGAGCGTAGCTATCGCCAAAAGGACAGAACATGAAAACGAGGGCGTGATCAGCGAGCTCATCAGCGTTTCCAGCGTCTGTTGCCAGCCCTACATATGTCATTGTGCGAGAATTGACACGTTTACTTTTTCTAACCTGCATTTCATCGAACATGATAATCCCATGTCGCTTGAAGTCGTCCATTTTTTTATTTTCCTTTTCAGAGCAGAAAAGAACTTGCTGTCAAATCCCTACTTAAATCCCACCATAGAGACATACCGGCGTATTGTTCGGACTGACGGCAATGCGAGCACTTCGTTTTCCATCAGGAACCTGTAGGCTGCTGGTGACCTGATATGAAGGAGCAAGCAAAGCAGGACCCAGCTGTCCGAGTATCGTCGTCCCTTCTTAGAACCAGTCTTGCCAGCAGCCACACATTCCTTTAACACAAGCTGCTGTGCCTCAGTAAGGTTCGCATCACGAGAAATGCGGTCAAGTGTTTCATCACTTAATTGTTTAAGCTTGGCTTTGCATTTGCTCAGTTCCGCCTCAAGCTTTCTTTTTCCTTTTAGAAGTCGCACTTTGGACCTGTAGCAGGAAATTCTTGCCTTCCGCAAAAGGTCAATGCGGGCTTTTTTGGAAGGGCTGCTTAAACGACGAATGTGCTTCATTTCTCCTCTCTTCTTCATACGGGAGTAATGTATCCGGAGTGTGTCTTTCAATCTTTCGCAACGGTCGCAACTTGCTTGTTCAGAAAATAACATGCAGTTTCTGTGCCGCCACACGCCACATGCGTCGATATATGCACACTCGGGTTGGATGTTGTGGTACATCTCGCCACCGGTGCCACCAGCGCATACGTGCAGGTTGTGAAACTTGTGAATCACACTCTCCAAGTCGCTTAGGCCGCAAGGAACAACATCGCCGCTTATGGCGTTGACAGTTATAGGGTGACCATAAATGAAGGCACGCAGTGACAGCATTCCGCTGGATGAAACTGTAGCATCTAATGACTTCCTCAGGAAAGGTGCCTGGTCGCGTTTCTTCGCCAAAGCCACTTCCGTGAAGACTACAGCCTCCACACCAAAGCTATCAACAACTTGTGTTGCCCACGAGGTTCCTGGAAGTTGAATGCTGGATACATAACTCGAGAGACAAGAAAATGTGAGCGGTTCCTTTTCATCTTGGCCGCTGACAGACACTCCCTCGTGACTTTCCTCGACTAATCCGAGGCTGCTGCATGCTGCCAATGGTGCTTCAGTCTGGACGTGACACAATCCATCTGGACCACCCTGATGTGGACTCGTGCGGTTGTCCTGACGAAAAATGAGAGAAATTATATCAGTGGAAATGGATTTAAGGTATTGTTATAAAACATATGCTACTATCAAAAGCAGCCAAACCCAAAGCTACAGGCAAAAGTTTCGCGGACTGCTTCAAAAGCTAAGGGCTTAATCATGCTGTATGTTAACAACAGCTAAATTATTTAATGTCCTGGGCTGGGCAGTTACTATTAACCTGTATTGCAAGCAACTGTATCTCGTTATCCAGGGGCACCTATAGGTATCTATGGCATGCCGGGAGGACCGATACGGTTAGCAGAAAGTTATGTACAGGGAACACTAAGCACCTAGAATATTAAGTACCCGGAGCAGTGCAGAAGAGAACAAACCTTAACGTCATGAACGCCAAGGAAGACGGAGGTGGCACTTGAGGAGGTGCCTCCAAGTTCCATGGTGGGAGAAGGGCACGTTCCTTGATCACTCCACTCACATGTCTGCAGTTTCTTCTGAGGGCTCGATGATGGATCGGTGCCTTTTTGTTTTTCACAGACCGTCCCAACGGGCAGTGCGACAGCGGCGGGAGCGGGCCGCTTGCTTGACTGATCGCCACACGTGGCCGTAGACTGTCGTTTTCTAGGAGGCTTTCTTGACCTTGTCGGTTTTGTCAGATATTTCGGACACCCGGGAAAAATACTGCTCACATCATTCGCCGACAGCACCGGGATCTTCTTCGGTACATTTAAAAGTACCTTGCCATTGAACTCGGCATAGTACGATTTTGATATCATATGCTCGGGAAAGTGCTTCGCGCAGACGTGGTCGCTCGGTTGCAATATCCTATCTGCTCTGGGAATTGCCCGGCGCCAAAGTTCTAAGCGAGCAGGCTCCGACGGAGCTTTAAAAAGTGAAACTTGATCCGGACAACTCCGTTAGCCCGAACTGCAGTTGGGTACGAAGCACTTCTTACCCATAATTGCGTCTAGCAGACTTCTGGACCCGGCTGAAGTTGACAGGTGTGTCACAGCAACAAACAACAGATCACAGACACAATGCACATAGGCCGCGACGACCGTCCATGGCGTCGGCCCGCGCCACCACGTGCGTTTCCACAACTGTCAATCCGGCTTGTGCCAAACCGCGACACAAAAAGCTAGTTCTAGCAAAATTTGCTCGTCCACGATGGAAGCTGACGACGTGGAAGCTGAGATCGTGGTGTTCACAGCTTGTGATGCACTCTCTCAGCCGAAAACATCGACCAACGCAGCCTAAAAGGGCACCTAAAGCAGGGCACGCCGGAGAAGAGAATATACGGCTCTGGGCACGCCGCTTGCCGCACCGAAAGCGAAGGGCCTCTGCTCCGCAGCGCCCCCGCGCCGCTGCGGTCGGCGCATGTACTAGAGGGCGAACACAATCTGTGCGCGCTCTCCGCCGCGGCGGGCGGCCAGTGTCAACACCTAAATATATTCTTACACCGTGGTTCGAACACGGTACGACCATCCCTGTCGATACTTTCTGGAGAGGCTAAAAAGAAAAGAACGGGTACTTTGCGAGGAAGGATGCGGCAGAAAAGGTGCTAGAAGCGCCATTTTATAAAGATTCATTATGATACGCAGCATAAAAACACTATTCATCTCAAAATTCAAACCTTAATGCTTATAGCAGAATTTCGCCTATTGAAACCTCAGAAAGTAATAACCCCAACCCTTCAGCGATGCTCATCTAGAGAAGAGTGGTGCGAGATGAGTATCGGCTTTGGCGATTTTTACTTCGTGAACTTCTTACCGAAAACATTACTTCCTGGTGCCTATGCGAAAGCCCGTACTCTGCCGGACAAGTACTTCACGCTAACTTCGATTCATCAAGTGGGACATGGGGTCCAAAAAAAGACATCGCGAAATGCCTTGAAAAGTGATCACATGTTGCTGTAGTGCGCTTAGTCCGTCGGTCCGTCCGTCCCAATCACCTCTGCTTGAGCGAGCGTAGGTAAGGCGTGTATAGGTGAGCGGAGATTTTGTCTCCGGCAGAACTCGCCCATACGCTGCCTTCTCGCAGTTGCGCCACGCTCCGTTCGGTTGGCGGCCGGTGTTGTGACATGTGCTGGGCTCGAGAATGGTTTGTACCGGTTTAACGTCCCAAAGGAACTCAGACTATAAGAGAAGCCGTTGTGGAGGGCCCCAAAAATTTCTACCCACCATGGTTCTTTAGCATGCACTGACATCGTACAGAACATGGGCCTCGAGCACTTCGACTCCGAAATGTGACAGCCACTGCCGGAATCGAACCCGCGTCTCTGTGGCCAGCAGCCCAGTGAGATTGTCCACGTCGGGGGTTGTCTTCACAGTATAAACCGTCTGCCGCCTAGAGGAACCCAGGATTTCTCGGCGTGGAAGCACAAGCTCGTTGCCGCCGCCGCCGAGACCCTTACATTCGCGCCGGCGAAGCAAAGATGCGCTCGCATTTTGCATTAGTGAGAATGTAATTGTCCTTACAAAATTTTTACGTATATAATAAAGAGTTTTTCTTGCAACTGTCTATGATTCTAAGGTGCATCTTTCATGCAATGAAATGCGTGCATGGGGATCAGTATGCAAGGAATGTTGGCATATGTATTGCCTGAATAATGCTCTGAAAATGTCAGCTGCGTCGTTTGAGATAAACTTAGCACCTTTGATATGTCGACACACATTATCTGTATTGTACGGAATGCTGTAACTTGTCGTAGAGTGTATTCATAGAAATATGTATTTTATATTGAAATTAATGGAAAGGGTATATGTGTCAATACAACCATAGAAAACATGTTCTCTGTACATTGGCCCAGCGCTGCGGTTACCATTGTTGACCAGCAGCGCAACCCATTTTAGTGTACCACAACAGCAAGAAAATGGTGTATGAAAGCTAGTAAATTGCCGGGCGCGGACGTGCGGAGAGTAGGCGGACAGTGATACATGGTGGTAGATTAAAACAGACCCTCGCCTGATGCATTTTTTAATATACCACTGTGCTTCACCTTGGCAGGCACAATTCTGTCGAGCTCTTGAATACAACATCTACCCAAATCCTCTAGCGGGCCTGTTCTTGGACCAGTCTGCGCGTGAAGCTTATTCCAGTTGAACACCCCTGCACCCGCGTGTTTTGGTCGCTCGTAACCATGGAGACTAATAAGCCGTTATTCGACCTCCAACCGCTATGTAAGTTATTGAATAAGGGGTTGCCGCTGCAGCTACCGTCTGTAATTCGTGGTCGCTCGAAGGTAAAGAAGTCCCTCATTTTTCTTTCCTCATGATTCACAGAAATTTCTAATAAAGAGGTGCCTTTTGGGTTGAGGCATAATGGCTGTCTCGACGAATTCCTTCCCAAACGACATGATGCCATGATGACAAAGTTGCGTAGTGTCGCAAGGTAAGCTTAGTTTACTGCGCACGAAAGAAAAATATGCGCACTGTGATTGCCCAATATCCACCACTGGCATTTCGTTCCTCCAAAACACACGGCCGTTACATTAGACTCGTGCCTTTATAACCAAGAAAGAAAACATTACAACAAGGTCACGAATTTCTAAGAAGGCCAATAATTTCTTGAGGATATCCGAGAAGGTTAAGAAGAATGTAAATTCTAATTGCGCACTGAACGTCGATGCTTGATTAAATAAAACCAGAATAATGCTTCCGGATTAGGGAACTCGAGCAGAAATCCGGCTCTTTCTAGAGACACTGGCAACTGCGCCATCACCGCCCCGCGTTTCTTCCTCTAGTGGCTGAACTCTGAGGCTTTTATCGGGCACGACGCCGCCTCGGCGCTTTGGCTGACCATGTTCACTTGTTCCGCGCTTACTGTTTTCGCGTGCTGCTGGCGCCTCTTGCGTGCGTCCCTTTGAGTGCGGCAGAATGCGAGCAGATGCCCGACGGCTACATAAAGAGGCCGGGATGATTCAGCTGGGGTGAGTTTAGGGATGACTGCCGCGGCGCCACGGCTCCCAAAAAAAAAATGAGGGAGTGGCTGGCTTTGGGCGATGCTCAAATGACGCATGACGATCACAGGCCTGTGTGTTCTCACCAGAACTCTACGCAGGTCGCCGGAATCGTTTATTGCACGTGAAGTATGTGTGCAGTAAAGCAGGCCGCTGCAGTAGTGATAAAAAATAATAGGAGTCATTCATTACTTGCGACAGGAGGAAACAACATGGCGGACAGCCTTCAAAATAGCGCTTACTAAGCAGGTGCCGTGTAAATTGGGAACACGTACAATTCGTTTGGTTCACTCATCCCATGCGAGCGTAGCAGGGGACGGCAGGAAAGTACGTGGTCGGATGAGACAGGCACAGGACTCAGCGAATTTAAGGTGCAAGGGAGAGGCTTTGCCCTGCAGTGAGCGTAGTCAGGCTGATGGTGACGAGGACAACTGAGAAGTGGACTGTGGCAGACGCAGTTCACGCATGAAGGAAGCTTGTGTCTTACACAGGCAGTAAAAGTCCGGGTATGAACAATACAGACCATTCACTCTGATACTCGGGCGTGGTCGCGGAATAGCGCGCCATTGAAGAGCATCAAAGCTGTCGAGTGGTAGGGGTTTGTGTACTTTAACACCCCGAGGCTGCGCGTAAGGTGCGGGAAAAGCCGCATTGGAGGATCCAAGGTTCAGTGCAAACGCAGAAACGATATTACTTGGACTGCGTTACCGTATTGAAAGTACAGGTGCGGTCATAAGTAAACGGAGCACGTTGTTGCGTTCGAAGTGCAATCACGCTTTCTCCATTGGTAATGAAAAAGCGTTGTTTGCCTACAAGAAAGCCCAGAAACCTTCGCTACCAGCATGGGCGTTCCACTGCTGGAAATTTCCACTGCTGGAATTTTCCACTGCTGGAAATTTCAATTAGGTGACGCGTGAAAAATATTCGAAGACAGTTGCGCGCTCCGATTAGTTTTGTCCGCCCCCGTACCAGCTCTACGCCTGCGCTAAAGCCACATTTTTTAACCATGGGGTATTTATTAGCGCGCACGGACCCTGCGATACTTGATTTCGTATTTTACCCGAATCGAAATGTGTCAATCTTTGACCTGCGACTGTAAAGTCAGAAACGTGGGGCGAAATCCGCTCAAAACAATCCCGGAAAGAGAAAGAAATGTAGAACTGCGAGCTGAGAAAATACAGCACAAAGACACGAAGAAAACGTAAAGCGCATTTGTTCCGCAGTTTTTGTTTGAAGACAGCATTAAATTTCAGATTTTATTTCAGATACCACGTGGTTACAGACTCTCAATAAAAAAAAATGGCTTGACAAGAACAGCCTGCTGTTGCACTGATATACTGACACCGCGCTCAAGAGATGCCCTTTCTCTAAAGAAAACGGATGCACGAAGCAAGTTTTCTTCGCGTGCAGGGTATGCCGACAGATACAGGTCAGCAGGAAAGCTAGCCTTCCTGGCCGACAAAATACGTGGAGGCACTGAGACAAGGCTCTGTTCATAGGCGTCCGCGGCGTCCTCTGGCCCAGGCTGTCTATCTACCCTTTAAGTTTCTTGAAGTGGCCAAGGTCCTGGTGACAGTCATAATTTGAGTCGTCACAAGCAGAGCGAAATCTTATCTGGCTAGTGGGATCGTACTTTGAGACTGTAACTGAATTGTCATGTGCGTCTGTGCCGCCACCGCATTGGTATAGATACAATGTCCTGATACCAAACAAAAACTGTTCTGCCATGCTTGCTGTCGACCACCTTCAATTTGACCTGATACCCAAACTATCACGAGCACTACCTTGCAAGGTAAAGACACAAATAGCTGTAGGTTCTTTCACGAATGTTATTACGAAACTAAAGGTAGAAGCAGACAATCTTTAGTCGACTGCACCGCGGCTGATTATTTTCGAACGGATCAACCTGCGGGCAGACATGCGGGAGGAGGGCAAAACCGTCGCTTTCCGGAGGCAATGCAGGTGTACAAGAATTCATATTGTCGCCAAGCTCAAACGCAGGATCACTCTCCAATCGGGGAAATCGCTTTCCCGTCTGCCATGAAAAAAAAATGTCTAGTAGGTGATATGCGCAGCTAGGCACGAGCACGACACTGAAGCAAAAGAATAATATCCTCAATCGGAGAAGAAGCTGCCAGGATGGAGTGAAATCGATAAGGAGGAAAAAATATTCTTTCCAACAACTAGTTCTCGTTATTGTTACAAAAGTAATGTTTCAGTGCCACATGATTATAAAGAAAACACTATCGGCTATGCTTTGTGTGCCAGAATTCCGAGTGAGCAAAATGCTTAGATATAATATAATTCAGAGATAAATATCTCTGCATAAAATATAATTAACGTCACACAAACAATATGGCCCGTCGAATACGCTCCTCTGGACTGAGGTGCAGCATCTGACTAGCGACTTCTATTATGGTGACAGGATAGCGTTGATCATATTACTAATGAGTGCTATGCGGCTTGCATCCACTCGTGCATCGATGACCGCTAGCAGGCTTAAGTTCTCTAGTGTCGGTTCCAAGTGCAACACGTGGAGATCGGTCAGGGCCATTTCCTCCTCAATAACGTCCCCTTCCCTCTGGTTGTGTACCGGGCCAACGCCGCCAAACACGAACACTCTTTCGCCAGTGATGCAACAGCCGGGGAACCACCTGGCAGACGGACGAAAGCCATGCGCCTTCACTTCAGTCCAGCACGATATCTCAGGGTCGTACTTGTGAATGTCTGCAAAGAAAGTGTTCTGCAGTCGGTTGTGCCCTCCAAAGATGTACAGCTGTCTTCTGTAGACAAAGGCTGAATGCCCGTATCGACCCACGGGGGGAATGCCTTGTACGTGCGGGCGCACCCAGGTCGAGGTGGCCGTTTCCAGATAGTATAGAGAGTTGATGCTTTCAAAGCGACCGGTAAGATAAGGGTGTGCTCTGACTCCTCCCCAGACATACATGCGGGTCCCGATTGCAGAGGCTGTGTGGTAGGACAGCCGAGCCAGATGCTCTCCATTGGTGGGGATGCGATGCCACTCCATGGTATCCAGGTTAAGCACGCTCACCTCTTGCGAATAATCCTTGTCACCAAAGATATACATGCGCTGACCCACTACACAAGCTGAGGTGCCGCGACGCGCTGTCAGCGCTACACCGGAAACTTGAGGGCGGCTCCAAGTCATGGTGCTGGTGTCGAAACGATACAGGACGCTTCCCGACTGCGAGCCGTCCTGGAAGCCCCAAAGATACGCGCGGTGGCCGTAGGCGACAACGGTGCAACGGAAAATGTGAAGTGGTCCACCGTCGGCCGGTAGCTGTGTTTGCACGATATCCCACCGCTACGTTGCAGGATCGAAAATGAACACGTCGACGAGGTTGCTTAAGGGGTGAGGGCCGTCCGCGTGAAAAGAATCGAACGAGTAGACCTTGCCGTTGATGGAGATGGCACTGTCGTTGACCCGCTCTGGAACATCGTTCAGTCGCACAGTCCACATGTTGTGCAGGCAGCCAGTACTCTCAGAAACGCGGCTCGATTGTTGCAGCGATTCTGCCGGCGTCAAAGGGCCTATTTCTGAAGCAGCGATATAGTGAGCACTTTCCGCCGCACGTGCGGTCGCAGTAATTTGAAGGGTGAATATATGTGTCAGATATTACAATATTCTCGCTATTTCATGATGCGTAAGTGGACGAGCACTTACAAAAAGAAACTATAAAGTTGCAGTCGCCATGCAAAAGAATGCAAAAAACGTCATAACGGGCATAGCAGTGGGCAAGAAGGCGCTTCAGTGATTTTGCAAGCGTGTTACTGAGCGAATTACTTTCTTGACGTTGCGAGCCACGTCCTTAATGCTTACTAGTTCACTCGTTAATAGGACCCATCATACCGAATTGCACTGACACAGACTAAATCTTAGGGGACCTTATAATATTATGTGAACGATATCTTGGTGATATTCTGCTGAGAATTTTTTTTTCGAAAATAACACTTTTTTATTTTCCCACCGTTACCATGTTCAATTTTAGCATGTAGCAGTGCTGATTCAATTGTTATGAAGCGCCAGCCCATTCACATCGTGAGCAATAACCTATCTGTTCGGCTCTATCCCGGTAAATAAAAAAATGGCACAAGAGCGGATAATTAAGAATTGCTGTTTGCTTCTCGCAAGGGGAGCCAAGAATGGCCCAGTAACCGTACATATTTCTGGAGAACTGGCGTCGTGTCCCGCGATCACAGTGCTTTTAATAGTAGTGCAAGTGAAAAAAAAATATGATCGCTAAGTTTTGCTTTTATTCGTGAAGCTCGCACAATTTTTAAGCAGTTGCTTTGAATAGTAAAAGATATTTCCTTTTCTAATATCGCACAAATGGCAAACAACCGCTGGAGACAAGCTACCAGCATCTATGCTTGATATATAACATCCATGCGCAGCAAATGAAATTCATTCACACGTGGAGAGCCTGAAAAGAAACAGGAAAATACCATTTTATAAGAGTTCAACAGGTGCGGTGGTGACAGTGATTCTTATGCGAACATCGCAAAAGCTTGTTCCAATTCTCCATTCATGACATTTTACGTACACCCAATCGGTAGCTTGCGGTTACTTCCAGCTCTTAATGCTGCCTCTCAACGGCGAGTTCTTCCCGGTCTGTCGCAGAGAGCACAGTGCTGTGTGATGCAGTCGCTACATCTACTAAGGAACCAAAACGAGCTTCAGAAAGCAGCTTTCTTTTCAAAGACGCTCTCTTTAGAAGGGGCGTTATCGCAGCCTCATCCTTCGTGTCGTACTGCCGCCGCACCGTCTGCAGAAGTGGGAAGGACCGAACCATGTATACAACCTGAGGCCGATAAGCATCTAGCGTCCCTGCACTCCTCGCATATAACACCTACTTCAGGGGGCAGTTGGAAGTCTGTGGAAAAAAAAAAAACGTATCAAGGTATAAGAAGATATGCTAGTCATTCCATCTAAATGACTGATATTACGATGGAGACTTTTACTTTTAGTGCGATAGCGCCTATAGATGGCATTCCTCGCCTTTGTGTTTTGTTTCCTGCTTATCTGAGATCATGAAAGGCAGTTTACCAGTATCCCTCAATAGAAAAGCACATAACAGCTGTATCTTGCAGACTCACCTATGGGACAGAAACGCGGACGCGAACGAAAAAATTCTCCCCCAACACTGCCACTGCGTTCGACTTAAGTGCGTTAGCTACGGGAGCATCAACTGTTTACATTGGTTTTCTCAGTAAACGTGGAGCAGACCTAATCCGGACATCCACGAATGTTTCCTTTTCGAAAACATCTACTATGGAAAGCCGTCGCGTTGGAAGAGCTTGTTATTCGGTGGCATAGCGGGTTGAGTGCTTACTCAAGCGCAAATACTTCGTGCCTGGAGAGAACGGATGGAGAGAACGGAAAGAGTTTGTTATTTTGTGCGAAGTAAGGCAGCTGGCGATTGGTTTGCACCGCAGTTGTGCTTCCTGCACAAACTGTGCTACGATTGTGAGCAGCAGCTGAGCACTGCTATCGAGAGGTTGCGCACGCCTTTTCTTCTTCTTTGGTGAGCAAACTACGAAGAAAACATTTCATCACTTGGAGCAACAATGAGGCAATCATGTGCTTTTGTACAGTGAGCATCGTGGACCGCCGTCGGACAGCCGTTTCGTCCAAGCAGGACGAAACTACCACCTGACAGTATTACAGGTACGTTCACTATATAATTTTACACGCTAAACCGGATGCGTTTAATTTAGTATTTAAACGGATACAACGCACTCCTGACTGCTGTGCGACTTCGTCCGCCGTACGCAGGACACATTCACTGCGAGTGCCGTGTACGCACCGGTGTTTGGCTACGATAGAAAGACGATCTGTGCGCAGAAGGCGTAAAATCCGACTTCGATGGTCATTTTGAGTACTAAATCTTGCTGAAGGCTAACATGAGCCACTGGTGTGATTACAACGATGTACCTCTGTACTCTCACAATGAGCGAGTGTTTGCTGCGGCGGTGTATAAACGCGGCTCCTCTTTCCAACTTATTTATAAGTGTTGGTTTCTCAGACCGCATATATTTGCTGCCTATGTAAAAAAAGACAGGAGCGATGATCGCCTGTGACGCTGCATTTTTTTCTAAGTTACATTGGCGATTATAAAATTCTTGGGATTTCAGAGCGGTTTGTATGTTGTGCCTTGCATTTGATATGTATACAGCCACACAGTAACATAGTGAAACTAAAGCTGCTGGATGTTCTCTTGGTTTCCATTTATTGTTATGCGTCCAGCAAAACTTTATTTTAGTATGCACCGTAGAATTTGAGCATAAAAGTTAATATGTATGCAGACTTCATTTCATTGCATGTGCTCGGTGTTGTGAACGTGAATTTCTAACACAGGAACGCTCCCAAGGATGGCGTCCAGGCCTGCGTCTCAACGAGCCTGCGCGTCGTCTTTGTGGAGAGTGTTGCGCGTTCGGCCGGTGAGCTACAGAGACGCTCCCCAAGGACGGCGTCCAAGCCTGCGTCGCTCCGAGCCCGCGCGTCGTCACCGCGGAGCGCGTTGTGCGTTCGGGCCGGACAGCTACCGGAACGCTACCGGGGTTGACGTTCAAGCCTTGCAGGCCAAACAACCACCAGGACGCTCCTGATTGGACGAAAAGGGGCGGGAGTCTGTGCCGACTCTATTTAAGGGCTCCTGTCTTCTTTGTCTGTGCCATTTCCTGTTGTTTTGCCTGACGAAAAGGGGCGGGAGTCTGTGCCGACTCTATTTAAGGGCTCCTGTCTTCTTTGTCTGTGTCATTTCCTGTTGTTTTGCCTCCTGCCATGTATCGTGCGTCTCGCTGCTTGTAAATATGTAAATACATTTACCTTTTTTTCACGCTGCTCCTTATCAAACCCCCGTCTCTTCATTGCTCCGGCCGGTCGGCGACAGCGGACCCGCGTCCCGGCGACATCGGAGAACCCGCGTCTCAACATCGGCTAACAAGCGAAAATTTTAAGCATGTAGAAGTCTTCTTTGAAGGGTCAGTTCGTTAATGTTTGAAGTTAACGTGGCGCGAAAGGGACACGGGTGGAAGGAATGAGCAAAACGTTAACTCCAGACTTGAAGCTTGTGTTGTAAATATCACGTGGCCATTGGTTTCAAGCTCTCAATGCATGTGTACGAGGTCTGTTAGAAAAGTATCCGACCTTTGGCCGAAGAAACAAAAATGGCATAACTGGAGCGTTAGAAACCTAATTACCTTCAAAGTAGTCTCCTTGGGACTCAACACACTTCTCCCAGATGTGCTGGCACTGTTGGAAGTATTCCGAAAAGGCCTTTTTTGGAATGGAGTTTAGCTCAGCTGTCGTTGCAGCCATAATGTACACTCTTGTGTGAAATCGCGCTCCTTTCAATGACCTCTTAATTTTGGGAAACAACCAGAAGTCGCAGGGGGCCATATCGAGAGAGTAAGAAGCCTGCTGAACTACAGGGGTCTGGTTTTTCGCCAAAAAAGTCTTAATCAAGTGCGAAGAATGTTCAGGAGCATTGTCGTGGTGGATGCGCCAATTTCCTGTTGACCGCAACTCCGGTCTCTTGCGCCGCACAGCATCACGTAGGCGACGGAGGACATCCCTGTTGTACTCTTTGGTCATTGTTTGACCCTGGGGCCTGCGTACTCGTGGTGTGCCACACAGCGAGAGTCCAAGAAAGCAGTCAGCATCACTTTGACGTTGCTGAACATATGGCAGGCCTTCTTTGGTCTTGGGGACGTGGAATGCTTATACTGTGACGACTGGGATTTGGTTTCCGGGTCGTATCCGTACACCCAAGACTCGTCACCAGTGATTATGGTGTTGATGAAGTCGGGGTCACTCTTTGTGGAATCCAGCGTGTCCTGTGAGACTTCAACACGAAGCTGCTTTTGCTCCACCGCGAGCAGCTTCGGCGCGAATTTCGCCGCAACTGCCTTCATGGCGAAATCTTCGGTGATAATGGAATGTGCGGAAAAACTACTGATGTCCACCTCTTTTGCATTTTCTCGTATAGTCACACGACGGTCCCGCATCACCAGAGCGTTCACTGCGGCAATGACCTGGCCATTTCGGCATGTTGATGGCCGACCGGAGCGTGGCTCGCTCTCCACCGATGCGCGGCCATCTTTAAACCAGTTGTGCTATTGCTTAATTTGTGTGCTGCTCTAAGCATCATCACCGAAAACCGTCTAAATATTCCGAATGGTTTTCACTTGGCTGACTCCCCTTTTCTGGCAATATTTGATGCATTAGCGCTGCTCCTGTCGCACCGCCATTTTGCTTGCACTGAAAAACCGACGAGAGCACTGCGCACTGCTTCACTCAAACGCTGCCTCCCAGCGACTGACGCCATCGGCAGGCGGGAAAAAATTCGTGCATGCGCACGACGGTTCAAGGTCGGCTGATGCAAACGCGCTTGTTTCATATCCATCAGGTGTTCGCAAAAAAAAAATGTCGGATACTTTTCTAACAGGCCTTGTATTAATGAGCCAAGAAAAAGGGGGAAAATGCAGCATCATGGGCTTCGTATTTAAGCAATTTTAAGAAAGAACTGCAATGTGTCAGATTCTGGAATCTTGTGCGTAGGTGACCAAAGAAAAATAAATAAATGGATGGGTTAATTGTATATATAACATGCATGCTGTGTATGGTGGTGTTTTCAAAAACATGATGTGAAAAGGTCAGTTTCATTTGTAATGTAGATCCAGGCACGTAGATCCAGTTACAAATTACACATTCAAGGAAAGCAAGGCAGTAAACAATGTGAACGCTTTTTGCACGATAAGTGTTAGCCACTTGCTGACATTAGTTGAGATCATATATAACGTATACATTGCTCTTTCATTTTGCCGACGACAAGCCTACGGCTTTAGTCATGAACAAAGTGGAGCTTTGGGCTAGTTGGAAATACTTTTTACAGAAAGTTGCAAGACCGTACTCAACATGTACGCAACAAGGTATTGTTAGCGCTTCCAGCCTTGTCCCTACAGGCCCACACTGGGCCGTCCCTACCAAGCGTGAGAAAAAGTAGCTAACACATTCATTACAAGTTGTTCATTAGTGCTGTTTCTTCGGTTCATGCACTGCCGCACCGCTCTTCGAGGCTCGCCCTTTAAGCTGCTTTTATTCTCTCATATAAGCTACAAATTGGGCTCATCAATTGGCCTCGTGTAAACACACTTCCTCACGCCGACAAAATATCTACAATAAATTGCTCACGTCTCGTATGTTTTTCATCACGAGTTAAGCGAATAAGCTTAACAAGGCGACTTACTGGTCCTTGCAGGCAGATCACTTGCAGGAGGTGCTTCTCGTGGCAACGCAGATATTAAAACTATAAACTGTCGCTTCAGGACGCCGCATTGGAGAGTCCGAAACTAAGTTGTGGGTTCTTCGACCTGCGCTGGCATAGTACGGCAGATAGGCGCCTTTTCCAAGGGAGTATTTACTGCCACACATAGTACATAACACACAAGTTGCATGAGCCTACTCAGCATGTACGCAACAAGGTAGTGCTAGCGCTTCCAGCCGAGTCTCTACAGGCCCACACTGGGCCGTCCCTACTAAGTGTGAGAAAAAGTAGCTAACACATGTATTAATATATTTATTGGCATAAACTACTTTTATAAAGCATGCAGCATAATTAGCTTGCAAGAAATAGCTCAAGCATACCAATGCTTGACTAAAAAGTAGACGTAAGTTTTTTGCATGAAAACTGAAATAGCCCAAGTTGGAACATGATTTCTAGATCTGCATGCATAACAGTTATGCTATAGAGCAGACGAGTGAGGCTAAAAGAGGCGCTCGTCATGACATATATGACGGAAGCTACCAGTCACTCCCGTCACGAGTTCCGTCAGCTACTATTGGTCATCCAGCATTCAGTTCAAGCTTATTTGCATGCAAATGCTCTCAGGGAGGGCTTGAAACTACATAGTACGCTAATGTTTCGCTTGGATTAAGTAGAGGCAACCGGAGCATTCATGCATGATGGCCAATGTGAAAACACCCACCAATGCCAGCACTGAATCAGATTCACTTAGGACTGCGCCAATAATATACAAGCTTCAGAGCAAATGATTACAAAGTGCACTCAGCCTTCTCTTTCTATGGAATGATTGTTCAGTATTCATTACCAGTGGTTTGCTGCTGCTATTTCTACCTCATGCACTGCCGCATTGCTCTTTGAGCCTCACCCTTTGAGCTGCTTTTAATATCTCTCACACAAGCAACTAATTGTGCTCATCAATTAGCCTCTTGTAAATACACTTCCTCACGCTGACAAAATATCTACAATTTATTGGTCACGTCCCGTATGCTTTTCATTATCCTTTGTTTGGTGCGGTTATGTTAAAACCACTAACAAACCTGACTTGAAATTCTCGCATACACTGAGGAAGTGAGTATGCTTCTTTGCTAAATGAATAACAATAACAGTAACCTATCGGTACATCCTTTTGCACTTTAGTGACGGCCTTGTGGAGAGACCTTTCTTCTTCTATTGCACTGTCGCTCTCCTGAGCACTTGCTACTGAAGCTGCTTGTATTGACCGGTTATTTTGGTAGCCCTCTTGAAAATGCTGCATCCCTTTGGCATCCCTCAAAGGTGTCGTACAGTGGACAAGAAAAGCCTGTGGACCACGCATTCCTCGAACGAAGACTATAGCTCTGGAGCGACGGTGAGAGTCGTTCGAGTGCAGACGTGCGTCGCATGGGATCCCCAGATTTCAACCCCCACGGACTATATCGGCCCACTGGGCCACCAACTTTTGGTTGGATTTGAAAGACCTCACAAGCTGGATCACCCGGACACCGGTTTCAAGACGGTAGGACCATTTTTGGCAGTTTTACCGGACTTTGAAGCCCCGCGTGGCTCGGGCGACTATTTAGCGGGAAACGCTCGCTGCTAAGCCTACTTAGGCTTAGCACGACTACGGCGTTCGCGGCAGCCAGGCCCGCTCAGCGACAGCGATGCAGCCTGTCACCGCCTCCCGTACCGCAGAATGCCCAGATTTTCAGCCATCAACGAGCAGAATAGCCCAGAATTTGTTAGAAGCACAAGAGGTGGACGACGCCTACCTCGACGTCTCCGACTCCGAGATTTCGGCAGGCGGGGGAATCGAGGACTCCGCCATGCAGGAGCAGCAAGACACCCAAAAAGAAGACGAGGCAAATTGGGAATTGGCCCTGACCAAGCGCCAAAAAAAAAAGCGACAGAGAAAAAACGGACGGAACGCCGCCGCAAACGCTGCAATTTCCCCGGCCGCTCAAGGTGACCTCGGAGGGTAACCCCCGGCCTCTACGCCGACAGCTGGCGCACCAGCTGCCGGCGCACTGAAAAAAGACGGGAAAGTAAACGCAACGGAAGCCCAGGCGAAGGTTGCCCCCGCTCCCCAGGGACGATTTCAAGATTATTTTGCGACCGAAGGGACTTGTAGTCAAGTCGCTCCAGCAATTCCAAGTGGCCCGGGCCGTAGCCGCGGCATGCAACAAGTTCGAAGGAAGAGACCTGATCACCAGGCTCCGTACATGATCCAATATTATAATCGTGAGCACGCCGAACGACGAGGCCGCCCAGCTCGCGAGACGCATCACTAGCCTCAAGATCGAAGGACGCTCATACGACGTGAATGCTTACGTGGCCGCACCGGAGGACACCCGGCGTGGCGTGTTACACGGAGTTGACTCCGGAGTGACAACGAAGGAACTGAAAGCCGATTTGTGGACGCGCACGCAGGGTGTTACCATCCACAGCGCTCGAAGACTAGGCAAGACCAAGACAGCTGTCATCACTTTTGACGGACCCATCACACCGAAACATGTCATCTACTGCGGAGCTGAGTACAAGTGCTACCCGTACCGGCCGACAAGACAAATCTGCTACGTTTGCTGCCAACCAGGTCACCGCTCCGGCGTGTGCCCCACACCGGACGCCAAGGCTTCCAAACAGTGCGGGATGCAAAACCCGCCAAAAGACCACCAGTGTAGCCCGAGATGCCTGATCTGCGGAGGCGACCACGCTACCGGATCGAGGGAGTGTCAAGACCGATTAAAGAAAGCCAGGGAGTCGCGAGGCAAGGCCAACAGCGGCAACAACGGCGGCGGACGCGAAAGCAGACGCCGCAGCCGGAACGACCGTGGCAAGAAACCGAGGTGGTTCAGCTCGGAGGGGGAGTCCTCCCAGAGCCGCTAGAGATCCCGGGCGTCACGGAGCAGTTCACGGAGCCGGTCACGGTCCTTTCCGCCCCTGCCACCCCCGGCCATCAAGGGAGGGAGCCAGCAGCAGCAGCAGAACAAGCAGAAGCAGACCCGAAAGAGCGGCGGCGTCAAGGTGAGCTGGGGAGCCGAAAACCCCTGGTTTGCTCCGCACTCGGGAGGGATAACTAACAAACAGAACACAAACACAAACAGCAACCGCGAACAACCTAGACAGGAGGACGCGGAGAAAACAGCGCTGAGACGCGAATTAGAACTATCACGCGCTAGGCAGACAGAGCTAGAGCGCCAAATAGCAGAGCTCACGAAGACAGTACGAGACCTTAAGTCGAACAGCCCTCCGCAGCCACAAACATTAGCAATCCAAGCCACGTCGCAAACAGGCAACGAGGATCTCACTAAATTTAAGGCAGAAATCCAGCAAATGATGCAGCAGATGATGCAGCAAGTGCAACTACAAGTCACAGAACTCCGGAGCGGCATCCGCAAGCAGAAATTCGCCGATAATATTAGAGAAAAGGCCTACCACCGCCCCGCGCTGGCAGCCCTCGCCAACTCGGCCACAAACAACACTGAAGCTTAAATATGGCCAACAAAACCTTTGGCAACCAAGAAACCCTAGACGTATGGCAATGGAACGGCAGCGGCTACCGCAAGAAGCAGGGCCTCCTCCAACAACACATTCATACACAAGCACCGCCCGACATCATAGCGCTTCAAGAGACGGGCACTACACCAACACTGGCAGGATATACGTGCTACGAGACTCAAGAGAAAGGAAGAACGGCAACACTAGTCGGTAAGGCGCTCATCGCCATAAACCATGACAAGATTGCCGACACCGACGTAGAACACGTTATACTAGAAATTATACCAAAGAAGAAAAGAAAGAGGGGCAGCATCTTCATTGTGAACGTATACAGTCCTCCAATACAGAGGAAAGCAAAATTTGACGAACTTTTCCATGGCGCACGCAAACTAGCAAAAAACAACACGCCAATCATACTAGGAGACTTCAATGCCATGGACAAAAGCTGGGGATACCAAACAGCTAACCCAAAAGGTAAAGCACTAGCAGCGGCAGCAGAAAACACTGACTGCAACCTCCTCACAGACTCAGACACTACAACAAGAATTCGAAACACCGTCAGTACCGACACCTGCACCGACCTGACATTCATACGGGGAGCGGAACAGGCAGTGCGGGAGAACCTGTTAGAAAATCTGGGCAGTGACCGTTACATACTTAAAACGCAAGTAACCTCAGACAGGCTAAAGCGCCAGCTGGGATCGGCAAAAATTGCGGATTGGAGCGCTTTTCGAGAGGCATGCGACGGGAATCTCGCCGCGAACGGGATCCAATCGATAGAAGAGTGGGGAAACATGCTGAAAGAAAAACAGCGCAAGTACAATAAAGAAATCGCGCGAACGACGCAGACACCCGAGGTGGACGCCAGGCTGCTCAAGCTATGGGAAGCTAGACGCGGGCTCACCAAGAGGTGGAAGAAACAAAAGTACAACAGAAAACTAAAACTTAAGATCGCAGAAGTCACAGCGAAAGCAGAGGAGTACGCGGCGCAATTGGCAAGGCAAAACTGGCAACAATTCAGTGACGCCCTCAACGGACTTTTGAGCACATCGAGGACGTGGCATATACTCAAGGCTCTCATAGATCCAACAAAAACCAAGGCAGAAAACAACAAAGCCATCTACCGGTTAATCCACCGGTTCGAGGGACCAGATTCAGCACTCCTGGAAAAAGTACGCGTTAAGTGCTTAGGGGACACACACCCAGCAGCTTACGCAGAGCGCTATCGGGGAAGTGAAAACGACACCCTGGACAGACCCATCACGCGAGAAGAGGTCTACGCAGCGATTCAAAACACAACCAGAAACACGGCCGCGGGTGCAGACAAGATCAATAACGCACTCATCCGCAACCTCAGTGATGAGCTTGTAGCGCCCGGCGACGCTATAACGCGCTGGCGCTGAGATCGGCGTTCCCGCGCTAGAGGAAAATAAAGATGGACAGCGCGTGCTGGGCGCGCACGCCCGGCACGGGCAGTTCGGAACGAGAAGCCTGCCACGCTGGTCGTCTCTCTCTGGTGCTCCGCTGCGACCCCGCAAACCCTCTACAGTGGTGACCCGGCGAACCGTGCCTTCTTTCCCAGCGGCGTCCTAGCATGGCGTACTGGCAGCACCCAAGTTTCGACCCGCCGCTCCCGGCGTTCCGGCCTGCAGGCGTCGGCGGGTGGTTCGCGCAACTGGAGGCTGCGATGTACCTGAACGGCATCACCATCCAGCCGTTCAAACACGAAGTCCTTTGCGGCATCCTCCCGCCCGATCTCCTGCGTCGGCTCACCTACTCTGCCTTCGGCTGCCGGCCATACGATGAGCTGCGTGCGGCCGTCTTGGCGGACTTCGGCGCCTACTACGTTCCGCCGCCGCTCTACGACGCAGCGGACCCGTTTTCGCCGCCGCCAGCCTCTGGCCCTGCTCCGGCCTCGCCCGCGCCCACGCAGCCTTCATCAGAATCCGGCCCGCCTCAGCAGCCCTTCGCCGCCCCGCCGCCACTCCAGTCCAGCGTCTCCGGCCCGGCTTCTTTAGCACCGACCGCACCAGACGCTGCCGCATCGCTTCCGGCAGCACATCCTGCTACCCCTGTTACGCTAGCAGCACTGTGCGACGACTCCACGGTCCCGAGTCCGCAGTCATTCCCTCAGCAGCTCGGGGAGGTGCCTGGCCCACCGCGGTTCGCCACATCAGCGAACTCAGCGACAGATGCGCCCCGCGCCAGACTGTTCAGCGCCTCCGGCCATACCGCCTCCCATATGGACGATACAGCGTCTACGGCACAGCCCGGTGAGCAACTTTTCTCATCTGCAATAGTGTCGCTGTCAGTTGAGCTCTTCCTCGACGAGTGCCCCATTCCGCCAACTTCTGTACCCTACTGCGTAGCATCGCTGCCAGCCGAAATCTCACCTGCCACCTCATCGCCCATTCTGCCAAAGCTGTCAGTCACTGACATGAGCGATCGTGCTAAAGACGAAGTGATATTGCCACCTCCGCAGCATATGCCGCATACCAGCCCCACTACCCCAGCGGCCACACCGCCTGCCCAAGAGGCCCCACCCCAAGCCCCCATTACTGTCAACCGCTTCTCGGAGTCTGACCCTGGCAGCTCGACACTGTCGCAGCAAGCGTCTGCTTTGGTGCCTGACTTTAGCAACCTTCAGCACCGAATGGTAGAGCTACCCACACTGAGTAGTGCAGCAAATGTCCATCCACCAGCTGTGTCTGTTGCTGTCAGCCAGCGTCTGATGTAGCAGTCTCAGCTCCACGGCCTGTCACTGCCACAACCTCCTGGCAGCCACCTACAGCCAACCATGCCCACACGCGCATCAGCACTGGCCAGTCGCTCCGGACTGTCACTCTCGCTTCGCCTAAGCACCTGGAATTGAGCCCAGCAACTTCCTCCCGCATCGTCCCAGCTGTCACCGTTGTGTCGATGGTCAAAACACAGCTGCTGTCAGTCCACGGAGCCGTTTCGCCCACTCCAGCGCTTGTGATGACGTACTCGGTGCGCCAGATTCCCACCGACACCAGCTCCAACGCCCCCACACCGACGACACTTGTGTCTGGGGGCAGCACTACAGTTGGTGACGTCCCGACCATGGCCTCCCCTGCTCCCATGTTCGTTGTCAGCTCGGCACCCTGCATCATTCGCCCCTTGCGCAGCAGCCAGGGTCGTCCACCTGAGCCGGCGCACTCCACCCGACTGCTCTTCCCGGTCCCTGACTTGAACTTACCGGACCTTGGAGCGACCCCGTGGGTACACTGTTACTCTAGCTGCCTCCTTGGCTGCCGTGGCTACTCCATCTCTGCCCCGTCGGAACGTACATTCCGACGTTCCGTCTAGGCGGGGGGCCCTGTAGCGCCCGGCGACGCTATAACGCGCTGGCGCTGAGATCGGCGTTCCCGCGCTATAGGAAAATAAAGATGGACAGCGCGTGCTGGGCGCGCACGCCCGGCACGGGCAGTTCGGAACGAGAAGCCTGCCACGCTGGTCGTCTCTCTCTGGTGCTCCGCTGCGACCCCGCAAATCCTCTACAAGCTAGTCGCAGAATTAACAGACTTTCTCAACAAACACTGGGAAGCGGAGACCGTCCCCGAGGAGTGGAAGCATGCGGAGGTTGTCATGATTCCTAAACCGGGCAAGGAACTACAAATTGAGAACCTCAGATCGATCTCGCTCACATCGTGCCTAGGAAAACTGTACGAACGAGTGGTGACGCTGATACTGCAACAGTACATGGAGGACAAAGAACTGTATCCCCACAGCATGTTCGGTTTCAGAGCAAAACTATCGGCCCAAGATGTACTACTTCAAATCAAAGAAGAAGTGCTTGGGAACGTCCCCAAGAGCGGAGAAAATATAATAATGGCATTGGACATCAAGGGGGCTTTTGACAATGCAAGTCATGAGGCTATCCTTACGGGCATGAACGACCTGAACTGCGGGAGGAGAATCTACGGCTACGTCAAAGCCTTCCTCTGAAACAGAACGGCAACGATTGGCCTGAAGGAGCTCAGATCAGACAAATTCCTTACTCCAAATAAAGGAACACCTCAAGGGTCGGCCATCTCCCCTACGCTCTTCAACATAGCCATGATTGGCTTGGCAAAACAGTTAGAAGCAATCGACGGCATACAACATGCCATGTATGCCGATGACATCGCCATCTGGGTCAACACAGGCTCGCTCGGAGAGAAAGAAGAGAAATTACAAAAGGCAGCCACCTGCGTAGAGAACTACGTCAGAGCAAGAGGGCTAGCATGCTCCACCGAGAAATCAGAGCTCCTAAGAGTTTGGAGAGGAAAACAAAATCGCACAGTCCCCACTAGCGACGACTTAAAGTTGAACGTCTACCTCGAGGGGAAATCGATACCGGAAAAAACACTCACAAGAATCTTGGGGATGTGGATACAGTCAAACCAACGCTGCACTCACACCCTCGCCCTACTCAAAGCATCCACTCTACAAGTGGCCCGCATGATCACGCGCATCTCACACAGACATGATGGCATGCGAGAGGAGGACACACTCAAGTTGGTCAGAAGCCTGGTAGTCAGCTGAGTGACATACAGCCTCCCCTACTACAATCCCATCAAGAGTGAGGTACAACAGGTGGACGTGATTCTACGCAAACCCTACAAAACCGCACTCCACCTTCCTCACAGCACTTCAACCGAAAAGCTCCTAGCCCTAGGACTACACAACACTTTCGATCAATTGAGAGAGGCACAACTAGTGTCCCAACTGCGCAGACTACAACAGAGCCCATCTGGCAGGGAGCTCGTAAAGAAACTGGGCCGCGCCGATCAAATTCAAGAGATACAGAGGACAGAAACAATCCCGGACGAATATCGCACCACACTAAAAGTAACGTCAATACCCCGGAACATGGATCCTAACCTACACAAAGCACGCAGAGAGGCAAGGGCTGAATACCTACAAAAGACATTAGCACCCCAAGAAACGACGGTATACGTGGACGCAGCCACATACACCAGAACAGCGGGGCAGCACAACAGCAATGCGGTAACAACGGTGATTGACTCGACCCTCCGCGAGATCACCAGCGCATCACTACAACACTGTACGATAGTCGAGGCTGAGGAAGCGGCCGTCGCTCTAGCGGCAGCGGAGGGCTATCGATCTAAACGGTCTCTAAAAATCCTTACAGACTCACAAACAGCATGCCGCAACTACCTATGCTGCAGAATAGGGCACAGAGCGCTCCGCATACTCCGCTCTGGGGACACGCCGGGACACGCGGGAGTAACAGGGAACCAAGAGGCCGACAGGATAGCTCGAGGGTACACTTATTACCGAGCATCCAACGTAGGCGACCTCGAGGGGAACGAACCTGTACCCCAAGGATATTCGGCGATTCTAAATTATTACAAGGGCTGCAGAAAGCGGTATCCACCACCGGACAACTCCCTTAGCAGAGAGGACTCTGTCGCGTGGAGGCAGCTGCAGACGGGCTCCTACCCAAACCTACACGTACTCAACAAAATGTATCCAACACAATACAATGACAAATGCCATTGGTGCCAAGAACCCCCAACGCTGTACCACATAACGTGGGCATGCCAGAGAATAAGCGTGGTACCAGTGATAACAAACCCGAGTGCGGAACAATGGGAGGGAGTGCTCTCTAGCGATCGCCCGGTCGACCAAGAAGGTCTCATTCGGCGAGCAAAACTGGCAGCAGCATCCAGCGGAGCCCTGGACTAAGGGCAACCGACCTTTGAGCAAGATGGATGAAGCCATCTCAAAACCGCCGAATACAACCGAATCTAGAGCTAATAAAGTTTTCACTCACTCACTCACTATAGCTCTGCTACGAAGTGGCCACGGGAGACCAGATTACTGGTGGTAGTGGTGGCAAACATTTATTGGCTCTTCACAAAAGGAGGTGTGTTGGCCCAGGCCCTATTGGCCCAGGTCCTCACAAATCTTGGTAGAGCTCCTAATCCAAAGCCTTAATGGGCCCCGCCGTGGTGGCTGAGTAGTTACGGCGCTCGGCTGCTGACCCGAAATACGCGGGTTCGATCCCGGCCGCGGCGGTCGAATTTCGATGGAGGCAAAATTCTAGAGGCCCGTGTACTGTGTGATGTCAGCGCACATTAAACAGCTCCAGGTGGTCGAAATTTCCGGACCCCTTCACTACGGCGTCCCTCATAGCCTGAGTCGCTTTGGGACGTTAAGCCCCAATCAACCAAACCAAACCAAACTCTTAATGGCGTCTAACGCCGCTCGCGCCCTTTCGACCAAGGTCATTTGGGACTGTAGGTGAAGGCAGTTGAGCAGCGCCGCCTCCCGTGCCTCCCTAGAAGGGTGTGAAGTGAAGGAATGGTATGGGTGGGGATTGGAAGGGCAAGCCCAGACCACCCGGAAAACGTCCGAGAATGTCGCTCCGCACAGACTGCAGCCCCCATCAAATTTGATGTTGAAGCGTTTCAATACCGCCGGGCACAGCATTGGGAAAATTCGAGATTTTGTTCTTTGATCTTCACAGGTGGGGCCTCAAGTAGGTGACTAATAATAGAGCTATCGGCTTCGTTTGAGGAACACGTCTCCACAGACTTCTGTCCCCAACTGTATATCGCCTTCTCCACCTTGAAAGAAAAACATCTATAAATATTGTCACGTTGTAGTCACGGAAATCCAGCAGTCAGGAAGACAGCAACAAGCCTTGCAAACGAAGCTCTTTATTTGGGCTAACTTGCGCCCGCAAAAGAACTGAATCACTCGGCGGCGGTCATCAGCAACACACGTGCTCGTCAGTCGTCCAACTACGATTGTCCGCCGCTCGCGGCAACGCACAATTTAGAGCCGGCAAGGAAACTTTGAGATAACAGGACAAGATCATCTACAGTAATCTAGAAAAACGTAGATGCAGCTCTTCATGGCTGTGATCAATCGAGATTAGTTTTGTGAGGACGGACAGATGGCCGAAATTATGCGGACAAAGAGAAACATTTTGCCCATAAATGCATTCGCGTGGTAAAATTTATTCACAGTTACACCCGTGGCAATGCAGACGACCAGCGCAAGCGTGTTCATTTTGCGCTTTTGCGGCTCTTGCAATCTTAAATGCTGGGCTACGCATATTGTGTTCTGGTTTTGGCAGCATTAGAACGAGGACTTCACATTCTTAGAAATGTGCAGGCGCGACCTTCAGCATCTGTGATCGTGCAGCACGTTTGCGGTAAGCTTTGTGAGAGTATTCGTCCAAGTATGAACTCCGGCATGGGTGCAGCGTTCACAGCGTGACACTCCCCCTCGGCTACATACATAGTGCTCCCGCAAGCCGGTTAATGTGACACGTAGCCGCTGTTGCTGTATCGTAACTGCTGCGGCTACTACTGCGCAGGCGCGATGAAACAGCGCCGTGCGATCATTTCAGTTTCAAGCAGTTTGACGCTATATTGTTGTGAACGCCAGTCCCTCCTGGTAACGACGAAGTTTGGTGAAGTGTGGGTGGACGCATCATCTCGAGCGCTGCAGTGCAATGTCCACGTCAATTTCAAGCTCCATGCTTTGGCTTCCAGAAAAAATCTTTTTCGAAGGTTCATATTGAAAGGTACAGTGAGAAAGAGACACAAGACGTACAGAAAGAGGACACAGAGAGGCGCTGACTGGCAACTAGTTTTTTATTATGAAAAATTACACATTTTAAGCAACTCTGTCATCTGACAACAAATCGAGAGCATTGCACAGACACCTTGCCAGGGGAAATTCATTATCATCACACTAAACCTACTCGAACAGAATTCCGCCTCCTCCCTTGAATTCTCAAAGACAAAATAAGGAGTTATCAAGGAACGAGACCTCTTTATCAACTAGCATAAGAGAAGGCTAGCTTACACACTACGACTGTCTTTTTCGGATAAAGAAGGCCACCATGAGTTCGCTTGGTGTTCTATCTTTGTGCCTAAATAAGATCTTTGTATTAGGTACTGAAGGGCGACTGGTCTTGGTTTTCTTATTTTTATTTTTCTTCCCATCTTTTTCACATTCGCGACAGCGGTCTTTCAAATGAGAGTAGTTAGTATCGGAGAGAGATTTGAGATGTTCTCGCTACGAATGTTTATGCATCTTCCTGTCAGCCCTATGTATACTTTGTTGCATCGCCTGACATTTAAGGCGAGCTTCATCGCTAATTCCAGCTGTAGAGAAGAGTCGATATGCATTAAGAGGTAAAAATATCGCTAGTTCTTTTCTTTCTTCGCTATTTATCAACTCTGAAGGGTTGCTAAACAACACAGGTATCAAGCGAAAATAAGCTTCTGACTCGTCAAAAGCGCGTCCTCCAACGTTCACACTGGCTGCCTCGGAAGTTCCTTCTCTCGTTGAACTGCCCACGGCCCATCATTACCACGACGGGGGAGCTCCTGGTGTACTTTGGCCACTCCTGTCCACTTGGCAGCTCAGGAACGCTGCAAAAAGAAATGGAGCCTCTCGAATTAGTTCCGTAATAGACCGAGTAACGATAGTCAGCGTCCCAAGCAGTATCGAATTCCTTTTTTACTTCAAGAAATGCTTCGGCGCGGCAGACGGCGACAAAACGTAGAAAATACACCACAGAGCGCCAGCTAACAACTGATTTTATGGAAACCCGCGTCAACGAATATATTCTTTGCACTAATCAACAACAAAATAAAAAAAAGATAACATGCAGTGAAGAGAGCACTAGGTACAAAATGATTGGCATCCATGGCACGTGTGGCACAAGCGAACATCGTCATGCCCCAAATCTAATCATTTTGATAGAAACTCTAATCCTCTCTTGGGAAGCGTCACAGACGGATTGCTCCCGCATTTTGTCAACGAACGAAGAATGACAGCTGCTTCAAAAATTTCTCTTTGAAGCTGGTGTTTTCTGCGACTTAAGGGGACAGGGTAAGCAAAAAAATCTGAAAGATATGAATTTTAGTTTTTTGATAAATATGAAATTAGAGTCTTTTCTGCATCGTTTGATGTATCACACTTTATTCTGTGCAATTTATATCAACCTGAAAAATCTGTCTGAAAGCAAAGTTGTCAGCGACACACCCCCTTTACGAGCAATGTGTTTTCTCCATTTTTACTATAAACTAAAAAAAACTACAACTGTTACTAAATTTAGCTGCAAGAAAAAGCTCTCTGGCAACCATCCAAGCTCTCTGGCAACTATCCAAGCTCTCTGGCGACCCTCCAGAACCCAAACGAGTCCTTCAACAATGTCGTATGGGAGTGTGCTCAAAAAAATGTCTTCGCTGGCCTACAGACATTAGGCATGCGGACTAAGTCCGGGCAATAACGCTGTCCGCTGGCTGAAGCAAGTCGATCGGCGTCGAATTTACTTTAAACAGGCACCTGAAGCAAAACTGCAGGAAAAGAAGCGCCAAGCTCTCATCATCTAGGTGATGATGACTATGCAGCTGGTGCCTACTGTATAAACTGGTCAAAAAGAGTTGGCTAAGTCGAAATCTAAGAATAGAAGGTTTTGTTTACTTTAAACTCCGTTTTCTCAATACAAGATTTTTTGTTAAGGTTTGGTTTATTGGGGTTTAACGTCCCAAAGCAACTGAGGCTATGAGGGACGCCGTAGTGAAGGGCTCCGGAAATTTCGACCACCTGGAGTTCTTTAACGTGCACTGACATCGCACAGCACACGGGCCTCTAGAATGTCGCCTTCATCGAAATTCAGCTGCCGCGGCCGGGATTGAACCCGCGTCTTTCGGGCCAGCAGCCGAGTGCCGTAGCCACAGAGCCACCGCGGCGGGGGATATTTTGTTTCGTCGCTACCATTATTTTCGAAATGACAATAGATATAAAAGTGATTTTTTCTGTGTATACAGTACATATATGTGGCAATTTCCTGTACCAAAATTGTCAGCGTGCAAATGATATTGTTTGTTTTAAAAAGAAATATATACAAAACTTGGTCAAAATCAGGGTGTAGAAAGTAAGAAAATCACTAATAATTTTATTTCTTGTATATTATAAGAATTTTGGTACAGCGGCTAGAAGATGGAATTCTGAACAAAATGAAATAAATATCTTGCTGCTGTCTTTATTAGTTGCTGAGAAAAGTGTACCACAATATGCCCCAAAATACATGGGAAAGATGGCGCTTACCCTGTCCCCTTAAAATAACACTTCTAAGCTATATTCCTTTTTTACTTCTCTCCTCGGTCACTTCTTGATACTGCAAAATATAATGCAGACGATAGTAGTGCCATTCTGGTCATTAGGGTGATTAGAAGTGGCTTTTGTCCTCCAGCGGAGGCATTCCGACTGAAGATAGATTAAAATTAGAATGTGAGAAGCATGAGTAGTCTAGAGATAACTGGCCGGTATTTCGAACTCCATTAATGACAGTAGTCAGGCGATCACGATGGTACGGAACATGAAGCTCGCGATATAAGTTTTGGTATTCGCAATGTTTGCGAAGTATAAAATGCGTTTACACTCAACAAATGTGGCAGCAAAGAGCGGATGTCGGTAACATACTGCCTACATCGCCAACGCTACGTTCTGCTAGCTGTTAGAGAATGTGCTAGCCACAAGGAAGTTGTACGATTGTGCTGAATTACGGAGTTGGTGTGAATGCATGTTTGAAATATTGCGCGCGAAAAAACGATGAGTAAGAAAAGCAAGACAAGCACCGAAAAGCAAGATTGCACACAGCGCGCGTGTGTGTGATCTTGCTTTTCGTGCCGTTCTCCATTTTGCGCCGGCATTTTTCAAAATATACAAGCCTCTTCTGGTGGCTTCAGCCGCACAGTTTCTACAACCCACCCAAATTAGCTTCCGTTCATTAATAGGTACTGAATATGGTTTCTCTGTGTTTCCATAATAATTTTTTTCGTCAAACCGCGGCCACCGTGTACGGGTGTGGGCAGAAGTAAGCGAAGCACTGCGATTTCGTTCTAACATTTCTCATGCGTCGCCTAATTGAAATTACTTGCTACTCTGCGTGCATGTTGGTAGAGGAAGCCAATGCTTCATAGACAAAATATGTTTCTACATACACAACAAGGAAGACGTGATTCCACTTAGAACGAAGTCGCGTACTCTGTTTACTTATATCCGCATCTGTACGCACTGTCCTCTCTATGGACGTCGTGTAGGCAAATGCATGTATCAGTAATGCAGCCATCCTGGGTTCCATTCACGTGCTGAGTTTGCCTTTTAGAGTACGCATTTCGTAAAATCTTCTCTTGAAGGCAGATTTACAACGTGCAGTAGAGTTGACGGGGTCAAATCATTCGTACCGCTTCGTGGCGTACCCGTTGAATCGGCCCTGTCACCATCATTATTTATTATAGGTTTTATCCATCTTGCATTGCACTTGCATCAGAGTCCTTTTTTTTGTAGGGTGATGACATCATTCTGTGGAGCACTTGAAGCGACTTTGAGACTCAAGCCGCCGTACTGCAGTCAGCCTTTGATTTCTTTTTTGTTCATTTTGACCAAACACATTGCTAGGGTCTTTCGAAGCTCTTACAATATTATTTTGCAATTTGATTGTTTCAGCACATGTCACAAGAAAAAGCCATTTCGAAAAAGGAAGTTTACCCAACAGAAATCCGATGATAGTGAGACCTGCGGAAAAACACATGCTGTAGTCTTGCATAGTAAAGTACGTGTACAGTATAGAAAATAACATTGATTAAGAAGTGGTGCAAGCAGTTCCAGAGCATAATAGTTCAAAGAAACAATTATGACAAGTCGGAAAGAAAACTGCCCAGACATCCAAAATTAAAAACAATCTCGGGTCGCTAGGAGAAAAAAGGAGTAATGAATGTTGCGAGTATGAAATTTATCCTCAACTAAATGCTGTGAATGTTGTGTCGTTGCATTTTATTTAGCTGAAGAAACTGAACCGCGGACACTACTAAAGAAAAAAGAACTTGGGGCGCGAGTTCCGGGTGCGGTTATGAATAGTGGTGAGATTTGGTCTGTTTAAGCGTTCAGTTGGGGAGTCATTAGGCCCATAGTTGTTAAAAATAAATATGTCTGCTTCGTGCTGAACTCGTTTCATTATTTTATGCATTTCTGTGTGTACGGACACCAACCCACGATGATGTACTCAACTTAAGTACGTACAAAGGCAAACGGGATTTACAGTTCGAGAGAAAAATGCGCAGAAGGTCACTAAACAGCGCGAATAAGAAAAGGGATGAATGCTGTTTTCGCAAGGGTTTATCACTTTGTAAATGTCTAAAGAAGTGAACTCATTTACCTCGAGTGCTCGAAGCCAGGCGGAACCTGTTCTAAGTTCATCCCCTTAGCAAAAACTAATACGTTTGGAATATACGGTGGGCTATTTAAATTGTATTTTAAACATATTTTGTATTCATGAATGCACTAAAAATATGTAGGAAATACGTTCCTGAAATTTCATGCTTGGTATTCGAAATATATTTTGAAAATGTGCCAAAAATACCTCACTTAAAGCATACTTCGAGCACTTTTCAAATACGTGAAAAAATATGTATGCAGTTTTAGCATCTTGTCAGTGTATTAAAAGTGTATTTTCGGAAATATGAAATTAATTCATTGAAAGTATACTTCAATTCTAGAATACGGGCAGCCCTTGTAAACGTATATGTATGTAGTTTTAGCATCTTGTCAATGTATTAAAAGTGAACTTTCGTAATTATGAAATTAATTCATCCGAAATATACTTCAATTCTAACAAACGAGCAGTCCTTTTAAACGTCTTTGCACACTTCTAGCTGCCGTTGAACAGTCGAGTGCTCGAAATTGCGTTTCGGGAAATGACATTTGCGTGTCGTCAATGTATTTGAAGTGTACTTCCGTAAATACGCAATTAATTCGTCCAAAGAACACTGAAATCCTAGCAAATTGGCAGTCCGCATTAGGATGTTTGCAGCGCACTACAAGCTGTCGTTGAACAATCTAATGCTCAAAATCGAGTTTCTGGATCGCATTTTGGTGCTGGCCATCTATTTAAAGTGTACTTTCGAAAATACGCAATTAATCCGTCTGAAGTATATCTAAATTCTAACAAATGGGTTGTCCGCGTAAACATATTTTCATTACACTTCAAGCTACCGTGGAACAATCTAGGGCTCGAAATAACGTTTCAGCGAAGAGTGAAAACTTTCCCTTTCTTGTCATCCTTTCGTTTATGGTAACCTCTAGCAGGAAGGTGATCACCACTTATACCCCTGCTACACGGGTGCTTCGAATGCCTTCCAACCGAATGTCATCTAACGATGCTACACGTGACTTATACCCCTGCTACAAGGGCGCTTCGACTGCCTACCAACCGAATGTCATCTAACGATGCTACACGTGTTCTGTCTAAGGGAGTGCTTGAAGATAATATTACGCCAATGAATATTAACCGCGTCAGCATGAAATTTCCCCGGTAGTGCGCCGATGAGGACAACTGCACTCATACTGTTGTTTACATCGCTTGTTTACATAACATAACATAAAACGCAATCTGCGCTTTCGTTCTATTGAACAATCTGTTTTCTTTTTTACTAGTTGTACTCGTGCTTGTTTACGCAGTGCGACAATGTGTGGTAAGCGATGATGCGATTGCACGCCTGAGAAAGCCGGGCTGTTGGCATCGCGGAGGACTGGCGCTTCTCGCTTCTTGTCCCTGCTTTCTCCGACGTGACCAGTACTTTTTTTAAAACTACTTTATCTAGAAGTATGTCTGGCGATTGTTATCCACAAGCTAGCGACGGCGACGACTGCTGCTGGCCGTAAAGCACGGCTCGGCAGTCTGGGTCACACCGGCGATTCCCGTTCATCGTACGCGTGCCCTGCGATGTAAGCAATAGTTGATTTCAGGTCACTGTTGCCAAAACTACACCTGGTGACTATTTGCATTCGCTAAACCTTGTGATTCGCTCTTCACAACCGCCGAAATCACAGATCCAACCCTGCGAACTCGCTGGGCCTAGTCGTCGCGGAAGGGAACAGAGCCGTCGTCGACTGAAATTGATTTGGCAAGCGCTTATCGCTGGTGAGTGTTCAGGTGTGCACAAGTGAAATATAGTCGTTCGTTTCGCTCATTTAGAAGCGCGAGCATATACACACCGCCGCCTCATCACCGTGCTCTCGCTCAGCCGCCGACAAGGCTGACCGTCCGCCGACCGGATTCGTCGGTGTCGTTGGCCTGAAAAACGTGTCCCTCTAGAATCATATTATAGTAAACTAGGTATTTCACTATAGTTACATGCTGTTGTTCAGCGTGATATATACTGTCGTTGTCGGACTAGTGTGACCGCCGTCGTCGTCGTCGCTGTACACTGAAAACGAGCTGAGGCTTTCGAATGCGTTTCGAAAGTGTCGTGCAGCACCGCGGCAGTCCGTCGAGTCCGAATGTCATTCCTATTCTCGAATGTCATTCCACTCAATGTCATTCGAACATTTCTGTGTGAGAACGTGATAGCATTATACCAGCAAAAGCGCCTTGGGTACTTCTGGGTCCGAATAAGCCAGCGGAAAGGACCCCGTCTGGCAGGGCAGACCGGCTCCCTTACACGCGCATGTATCTGTTGGTTGACAGCTCGACTCCTGACCTGTGCCTGACGCAAGTTTCAACTAGCAGTTCCGTTCTCAATTAACCCCAGATTCGAACGCGACCAGTAGGGTACTTTTGCGATAATTTGGCAGCCCACAGAATTTGCGCAAAAAAAGGCCTCATCGTGCAAAATAGTGCGTCGCTTTCGCTGGGTATATATACGGTAAGCCAAGTACAGCGCTTGTCGTAGGATTTGTTGTTTGCTGTGTCGCTGTCGTCTTGGTATGCTGTGTGTAGGTATCTGCCTTTTCATTCAATCACGTGACCTTATAATATGAGACTCCTGTTGATTAATGATAAATACCCGTGTACGATTTGTTCTCCAGTTGAAGAATTAACCCGTGTCATTGCATGGAGCCGCCCAGTAGACTTTTTAAGCCCGAGTAAACATATTTGTAATGGATTAAATGTATATTTTTAGTATATTTCTAATGTATATTTTTATTATATTTTTAATGCATTATAAATATGCTAAGCGGGCAAAAATGTACTTTTCACATATTTTTAAGAACGTTTAAAATATTATTCCTCGTATACTTAGAAAGCATTCGTATTGCAGTTTAAGCATAGGGACAAAAAATGCGAAATAAATTTGAAATAAATAGAATACGTTTGAAATGCATTTTTAGCACATCCTCTTTTTCGCTAAGGGTCGGCACAGTTGTGGCTACTTTGCACGCCTTATCTCGAAAGGTTGTTGTCAGCTTAAAATAGAGCATGGCCAAGAGCGGAGGGCAATCTTTTGGACGACCGCTGTGCCCGCTTGTGAGTATCAGCCCCGAGTTACTCAGTTCTTTTGGGCGCGAGTGAGCCCAAGGATCAGTTTCTATTGGAACCCCACTTTGCTGCCTTCGTGACGGACGGAATGCCAGCACCACTACATGAACATACACTGCTTGGGCGCAGGGACTGCGTCACGACTCACTACTCGGCTTTATTTGCTCGCCAAACCTTCTTTTTATTTTTTTACCCAAATTTTATAATTTACATCCCCCCCCCCCCTTTTGACCCTAAGGAAATAAAAAAAAAACACTTGAAAATGAAAAGCAACATATGGCACCTTAGATGACGAGTGCCTTTGAGGATATCCTGGGTAAAATATCCCTTATTTGGAAATTAAACGAACAGCTAATGCGTTTTTTCCGATCGAGTTAACCTCCCAGAAGGTAGCCATTCATTGCTCAAAAGTGGAAGGAATTAGGGCAGACACAATAAAGGAAATGCTCAACCGGCGTGAAAGCCTAGCGTAGGCGGTGCATCGGGCTTTAGCGAAAATTTAATCTAGTCGATATCGGCGCCAGTCGGTGAAGATTGCTACAGCCGGAAGATTGAAACTCTAGCAGCGTGGTTTTGTGTATCTAGGTCTCAAGTTGAAATTGAATATACTTTTTAGTAGTACAATAAGAAGAAACACCATCAAAAATCCAGAAAAGCCTGACGAGGCCTGCGCTACCTTAGATAGCTCTACTAAAAGAAATTATAAAAAAAGTGATCGCAGTGCACAGAATAAGGAAAGATCGTTGCAGTGGTCTTACCAAAAAAGTACAAAAGTTTTTGTATGCATAATATTTTGTATCCGTACATACAGATTTAGCCGATTTTTAACACAAGCTCGCTGAAATGGCGCCCAACAGTATAAAAGAAATACAGTTTTGAATTACATCACTTCCAGGTTCGTGGAAGTAATGACAGAACTAAAGAATGACGTTAAAAAGCTGAAGTCATCGTATACAGCCATACAATTAGTGTATACGTCAGTCCAAATAGGAATGGGCTTCATCAACGAGAACTTCGAACAAATGAGTACCGAACACACTCCGTAAAGGAATTGAAGAATCAAAACAGCTGAGCCTTGAGTGCCAGACTGAGAGCTAAATTCTAAGCAAAGAAGCCAGGGACACTTCCCACAGTTACAGGGCTAAGGACAGGACAAGAGAGGACGACAGGACACAGCACTGACTCGCAACTGAAGCCTTATTGGCAAACTAGTCAGTATAAATATTTGCCGCCCCTCTGGCGGCCAGATTTGACAACGAGAAGATACAGTTCATTCATACGAAACATCGATCTTCAAAAAGCATTGGCACGTGTCAACAGCCACATTAAAGATAAGGTCTTTCTTTCTCTGACAGAGCCATGGAAAGCACACAAATACATTCCTCGTGAAGCCGTGTTGTCATCAGTGCCTTGATGATTTCTCTCGCCAAAGCATCGCGGTTTCTTCCATTTATAGTGCTATCCTGATGACATTCATCTTTCTTGCAGGCTCCTCAGTACTTTGTCACGTGCTTTGTGGTGGCAACACGTGAGACGATCTTTCAATAACGCACCAGCCACTTTAGCCGGTGTACTTCTTCCGACAGGACACACAGGCAACGGATAAATCACTCTTTCCTGGCAAGAGACGAAACGTTCAGCGTGCCTCCTCGAGCAGCCTTGAGGTTCGCTGTTCGAGGAATGCACTTCCCGGAATAGACTACACAGTCGCATAAGCGCTGCAAAGCAACGTCCACTCCCGCACGCTTCCCAGTTCTCCTCAGGTTGTGTGAAACCTGGTGCAGGTATTCACGACAGCAACGTTTCTTTTCTTTTTTCATTATTAGTTTTTCCATTTATTGCTGTCCACAACTCTATCAGCAGTTTTTCTTCCACGGAAACCCTAACTTCTGAAGGGTAACCGGTCTGCATTAGGCGACGTACTTGGTTTTGAAGCTTTGCTGCAGCCTGTGCTCACATGTCTTTTGCGCTGTATTGTTAAAAATGAACAATTGCTCTTTTCACTGGCTTCGAACATGCTGATGAATATGGAAAAATGGGTTCTTGAAAACGCGGCTCAAAATCCTAGCACACCTGGGATGAAGTGAAATGAAGCGAGAGGTCTAAAAAACCTGTAAAAAACAATGAACTGGTACTTCGTTTCTTAAAACAATCCGATTGAGGCAGGCATACAACTTAGAAATGGTTTGTTAATAAAGGCTTCAGTTGCGAGTCAGCGCTGTGTTCTTTCGTCCTCTCTTGTCCTGTCTTTCGCGCTGTAACTAGGGAAGATGGTCACCACAACTCGCCCACCCAGCAGCTTGCTTTATTGAACTTCATTTCTCGTACAAAGGGCCCTTTTGCATGTGATATAGGTCCTCTTTATTTTGTGCCAATCGATGCCTGGGTATTTTGTTGAGCTATGCTGACAAATTCCTTTATGTGCAATTAAGTGCATGCTTTTGAGGTAATTATTATTAAAAGTGTAGTAAGTATGAACGGTGGCCTATCGTCTAGTTCTCGTCTACTTATGCCTTGGGCTGTACTCGGCATCTAGCCTCAAGCATTCCTTCTTATGGACTTTTAACGAGTCAGCATTACTCGCCACGGTTAACGATTTTGGCGGTGTGTTCGCGTGGTCCTTCAGCGTCACGTAAACAGAAAAAAAGTTTTATGGGTCGCATTCGAACTGAGGAATTTTTCGTGGGATGCGAGTACGGAACCTCATAGCCTCGATGAGTGCAATGTTAGTTTGTTGTTAGAGGGGAACATAATCTGTGCGGCAAGACAGAAGCATTTGCGGCGGAACTTTCAATGACGTAAACCTAGGTGGCGTGAACGAAACGAACGTGGAGGGTGTACGCAAACTCCGCCTCTGTTGACGCCATGAAAGGCCACTACACGCTCGCTTATAAACCATTCCGCGCACCGCCTAGTCGCGTCGACCTAGCGCCAAACAGTGATGAGGCGATGGAAAAAAAAATAAGTAAATTGTACAACAAATGAATATGTTTTCAATGAGTAACAACAGGACTCATTTTTGTTGGCCAACCATACGTGGCCAACAAAAATATAAGTTTGCCTTTTAAAGACAACGAGAATTTGTTCTGGTTTCATAGTATATGACAGGATGGCGGGATAAGTGCCTCAGAGAGAGCACACGCTAATTCGTAGTGGCTTGTTAATGAGTTCGCAAAAGCTGTGCTCGGTCGCGTGGGCACTCTGACGTTTAGTAATATTTAAGATCGCCTGTCTTCAATCTTTTTAACTAAACATATCAAGTTGAATTCACTTCTGCTATTAATGCTTAAGAAAAACAAGGATGCGGAGGATGGATTTGTGGGTTGTGAGGCTGATAACCACTGCCACCTCAGCCTAACTTACGTATGCAGAGCGATGCGGCCGAATATATATCCTGTTTCCATTAACGCCAAAAAAGCAGTGAGAATCGCACAGCATTTCTAGCAAGCACCCTGTGTCCATACCAGTTTTGCAGAAGCCTACTGGCCTTATGCGCGCCTTTCTGTCTCTCAGAAGACCCGCGCAGAAAGGCCTGTCTCAAAACAACGCAGTTTCCCTTCCGAAGGCATTTTCAGACCCAAAAATAAGGCAGTGGCCATGCTCGAATCGATGCCTGACCAACGTTATCTATTTCTGCATCTGTTTTCCAGCAAATGTAGTCTTGCTGCTGCAAACAATATCCGGCGGACATAACTGAAGAAGCAGAAGCGCGAGGGTTGGCAAGCACCCACACCCTAGAAATCCCCCGCCGTGGATATGTGCCAGTAAGCCTGAGGACATCATCATCATAATCATCACGCACCCGCTTTCGGCGAAGGTTGCTAGCATCCGCACGAAGGCTTTGCTCATGCGCCCGTCGGGCGAGTCAGGCTGCTGGTCGTACTTGTGGCCAAAGGCGAATGCCAATTCGGAAGTGTGGGGAGCGCCCGTCCAGCTGGGGAAAGGTGCCGTGGGCGACTTGTGGCTGAAGACGTAGGCGTAAACATTGCTGCCCCTCTCACTGTGCTTCTCAGCGAGGAACCGGAGAGGGCAGTTGAACAACCGGTCCGAGAGGTAGTCGATGTACTGCCTCCTCAGAGCATTGCCGTCGCCCTCTGGAGCGTCGGCGGTGTACTGAAGGATTATGTCATGTGCGTCCGCCTTCTGCCATCGTGACACGACGGCATTAACAGCGTCGGTGAGACCTTCTGAGGCGTCGAGGTCTTCGACCAAGAGCTCCGGCTTTGCTGAGGCCAGGAACGAGTACGCTGCTTCGTCCGAGGTGACGCCCGCTAGGATGTCGACGGATCCAAAAAAACCTCGCTTGATTGCGACCAGCGGTATCCTTGGCAAGAATGAGTCGTGATAGGTGGGCAGAAATGCTGTGATCTTCGGCGATGTGCTTTCGGCGGCAGCTCGAACCAGTTCCTCTGCCGACTTGCGTCTGAAGCAGTCTACGACTTCATCTGGGTTGGACGAGAGATTCTTGCTCCCTCCGTTAGAGCAGCCGACGATGTCGCCTACTCTGCTGCCCTTGACCATGCTTTCGTGAACCGTGTCCCACAGGTCTATGCTGTACATGCTGCCGCTCATCAGCACCGCTCTCCT
Source organism: Amblyomma mixtum (assembly GCF_055824585.1). Classification (NCBI taxonomy): domain Eukaryota; kingdom Metazoa; phylum Arthropoda; class Arachnida; order Ixodida; family Ixodidae; genus Amblyomma; species Amblyomma mixtum. The sequence continues at coordinate 132,748,321 of NC_143021.1, read as the reverse complement.
GAAAAGCCCCTCGCTCATCGGGGACAGGACGTGAGCGTGTGTGCTCACCGCACCCGCACTTTCGCCGAACAGGGTTACTCGCTGAGGGTCGCCACCGAAGTGTCCGATGTTGAGCTGCACCCACTGCAGGGCCATGACCTGGTCCAGGAGACCCACGTTGCCCGGCGCCTGTGGAGTGTCGGCGCTCATGAAACCCAGGATGCTGAGGCGGTAGTTCATAGAAACGACCAGCACGTCCGCCATGGCGGCCATCGCGGCACCGCTGTAGTTCCCCTGTGTGGCGCTGCCGGAATGGAAGCCTCCTCCGTGGATCCAGACGAGCACTGGCTCAGGGGTGCCGGACTGGACGGCCAGGTCGGGGACCCAAATGTTCAGCCGCAGGCAGTCTTCGGTGTAGGAGACACCGTGCATCCCAAGCCTGGCATTTTCCACCTGCATGGCAACAAAGTTCGATGCTAATACTCCCACATAATGGTGTAGCTCTACAGTGACACCTGAAACAATGCATTCATCATGGAAATACATATTTCATAAAGAAATAAAATCTCGGTTTCACACATATTAAAGTTCATTGAAGAAATTATGCGCTACGTTCCGCCGATTCGTGCACATTCTCACCCTCTCACCCCCCCCCCCCCCCTGCCACCACACTGTCCATTTCACAATAATCGCAACTATCGCCTCGTACGAGGTAAAAAATAACTGGGCACTCATAGAAACATCGCAAACTACTGTTCAGAAAGCATTGCAGCTATTGGCAGGAATGTGATTTTTCCCGTTCTTTTTTTTTCTCAAAACAGACAAACATTTTAACACGAAAATCTCATTTCCTGAAGTAAAAAAGGGGCACCGGGCAAGCGACACTGCAGTTGACAAGAAATTCGAAGCGGACGTTCTGTTCAGTCGCCCAGTCTCACAGCGTCACTGAAGTTGTGCGCGAATACGAGCGCGTCAACGACAGCAATGTGCGAAGCGTTCTCAGCTGCGGTAAACGCAGCGTAGTGGTGTGACTGGCTCAGCACCGGAAGAAGAGAGTCTTGCGTGGCCGTGCGCGGCCCCTGTCCTTCATCGCCGGAAAGCGGCACCAGTCTCTGCAATGAGCCCACGTGGTGTCTAAGGCGCTTTTTTTCTTAACAATAAATCAGGACAATGCGTTTGTCCTGCGTGCTTCTTCTTCTTCTTGTCCCTGTCTTTTTATTACGCTTTGCTAAGTTCAACATGTATTACCAACTCGCCCAACTTTCTGCACTGCTTGAATAAATCAGTGTGGCGCAGACAGCTCAATTTCAAGGCAGTGATCATGTAGTCCCCTTAGGTGTCCTTGCATGAACGCAGCTACATACTAAAGACAACGGCAATTCTTAGGTGCTCGAACTTATACTTTAACTTTAATGCAGCCAAAGTTGTTTCAACTTTTGCTCAGCCATATAGCCTGCATTCGACCATGGAATATCCGTCAGCCGTTATTCCTAAAACGTAGCGATATAGTTTAGACTAACGTAAGCAGTCGAATTAATCTAATTCAATGTTTAAAATAATTGCCAGGTGGAAATTGTGCGAGGTTGAAAAGTGGAATGCGGCTATAACCCTCTCCACGTTCAGAGTACAGGAGGGTGCAGGGCAAGTGCGAGAGGGAATGCAGACAGTGCTGAGAGTTGTGAGGAGACGGGTGACCACACAAGGAGTCGCTGATCCACCTGACCACGGTTAGACTTCCTCTTATGGTTGGCAGCCTTGATTCAATGGCCGAATGCGGGGATAAATGGCCAAAGCAAAGTAATAACATCATTCGCTGTTTAGTGTTCCAAGGAGGTGAGTTTAGGTCTAGAATTTTTTTAGAAAATTTTTCATTCGCTTTCTACACACTTTATCCTAGCAAAAGACAGACAGAAAGCAGCCGTGTGTAATCCTGACAGTTTGCCACGTGGTAGGACACCTTGTTAACTAAGTAGAAAGCGGACTTATCAGAATTCCAGCTCAGTAGATCTACTGCAGAGCAAAATCCTGTCCGATTAATTTCAAACCAATTCTGTCCTATTCCTGCGACGCTCCCCCTATTCCTGGAAGCCTTGGAACTTCATTAGCAGATTTGTTTCCTTACTAATAAGTATTACGTTAGCCTTGCCTGCACATCGACTCCGCTAGTATAAATGACCGCCGGTTACCTGGACTGCGTAATTAAGACATAGTTCTACCGAATTTAGTTTTCTGATAACAATAAATCTCGTTTGTGGTCTCTCTTCCTCCGTCTTAAACTTATACCCGTCATTTACATTTCTACGGCTGGCTGGGCTACCTTAAATTTATTTGTTTTGTGTTGGGTTTCATCGTGGACAAAGAGCTGAGGTCTAATTCACCTGATACGGCGATAAAAGTGTTTGATAAATAACTCTTAAGTGTGTAGCCTATTCTGTTTCGGACACTAGGTTCCTTTAGAATTAAAAAGACACATACAAAAACTATATTGCGCTCTCGCCTATGACGCACTCTAGGATGGAATAGAATGTTACTATTGTAAATCCTGCAAAATACGGTTTTTGTAGTTGATGAAATTTTAAGCAGGGTATTAAAATGTGGTTTACCGCAGCGATTTCTCCTCATACTTCCCAGGTAGGCATGTTTTGATTCATTAGTTCGAAATTGTGTTTAGAATGCGTGTTTTCAATGCGAAGCTATTATTTACCACTTCAGGGAAATATCGTTCCCGACTAAATAACGTCCATGTTCCAAATATTGCGTTGATCAGCTGTAGCCTATGTCTAACAAGTTTTTCCATGTGAACTAATATATCACACAGGTGTCACTGTACTAATTTCGTGCAGTGATTGCAGAAAGTGGTTGCTGCAATGAGCTCCTTGTTGTGAGCTTTTTTAGTGAACAAGCTTACTCTTTCGTTCCTATCAATTCCGATACGACTTTGTACCCTGCCGAAGTTTATACCACGCTCTTGCCTTGTCACTGTGAATATATTATCTGCGATAACGCGAACTACGGGTATGGCAGCATTTCTAGACTTTAAAGCTCTGAGCATGCTGAGAGTCAGTGCATATTTAACAGCCTTTAGTGCCGCCATTTATTACTATTGCAAAAGTATTTCTATGCTCCGTCAACGGAGTCGTGTGAACAAAAAAAGTGTCCGCAAAACGTGTCCGCCACACTTGTGATCTTCTCAGGAGAGGTAGCACCAAACGAATGGTTGCAACCGAAAGAGGATGATGTGAAGATGCTAAAAATATATATCTGTAGGTTGATTATTAATTACAGCGAAAAATTTCGAAGGAACGCCGAAATAGAGCCGACGTCGATATAGTGATGGACAGGAAAACAGCCACAGACGGCAAAATATAGCAAAAATAAGCAAATGAGTAAAAATCAAGTTTGAAATGAATTGAAATGTATATCATGAGTGATAATTACCTGAGTAATAAGTTTATTTTGACTTAGAATAATTAATTAGTTATCATCAAAAACCACTGGACCTTTGAATAGTCTGGACGGGAATATAGTAAGTGGGCGGGAAAGCAACCACGGTGCCAAATTCAAAAAACCAAAATGGTTCAGTGAGATAACAGAAGGTATAATCAAAGTAAATAAATTGATCTTTTACTGAAGCCTAAGATAATTGCGCTAATTAAGTTGTTAAATTAACAAACAAAAAGAATATGATAAAGACAAGCAAAGAGAGGCGACGAGTGCTGAGAAGGCGTCAGTGCTTTCGCATTCTCCCAACCTGAGTCGCCGCAATGATCTCAATTTTTTTTTCTCTTCGCTCACTGCCCGACGAAACATTTCAATATAATGAATGAGGCACATGCGGGTGGTATTCTTTTTCTTTCTCAGTTCACCTCCGCTACTGTGCTGGGCTATGGACGAGGATGGCACTGGTGAATACTGGAAAGTTTTATTTCAACTAGGGAATAAATGTCCCCGAAAGCACAGCATTGGGCAGTCGTCACCGTAGCTCAGATGACAGAGCTTCGGGTGGAAAATTCGGAGGTCGTAGGTTCCGATTCCACCTGCGGCATGTGTTTTTTATTCTTCTTTCTGATTATTTATCTTTAAAAGATTAACATGATTAATTTCGCGTTCATGAACACCACAAAAAAAAGGCAATCGCCTATACTCTCTTATTTTGGGTGACTATTGCTTTCCGTCATGTAACTAATTACGAGCTCCTCTTTTCCCTTCCATTGTCTGCTCAACAACTAACAGGGACATGGATTCTAAGAAGTCACTTTGATTCCTACTCAAAGCTGGACTTTCCCATTCTGTGATCGCATCATCTCACATTCCCAAGCATCTCCACATTCTGGACGACATCGGCAATGAAGTGAAGTAGCAGTCACTGACCATAGTCGAAAAGTTTTTCGTTTTTTTTTTCGACTATGGTCAGTGACTGCTACTTCACTTCATTGCATCACCATGCCTGACCAGACGGATTTCCGTCGAACTCTTGACTAGACGACATCAGCATGGGTATGCAGTCTAAAGTGCGTTTAAATTTCTTGTATCTCAGTTTTCGCTTCTCAGAGGGCAGTTCCTGTTCTCCCATTTGAAGAAGATATTTATGACTCGTAAACTACTTCCTTCTGCGAAATGTGCTGTTCTATGTCAGCGCACTTCAATAACACCAGGTGGCCTAAATTAATCCTATGCCCTGCATTACGCCTAACCTCATCCTGTATATGCCGCTCCTGTACGTTAAACACCACAAAATACACCTCGATAAATAGTACATGTACCTGTTATTCCTAGGACCTTTGTCATAGTCTTTTATTGCTTCGTTGCCTACAGGCTTCCCACTTATGTTTGGGATAAAGTGACATGTTAGTTGCACTGCGCACTGCTTTTTTTCATTACTCATTCTAGATATAACTTTATCATAGGAACTTCAGTCATATTGCTATCATGACTCTGTGTAGGTGCGTTGGCCGGTACAAACCTCCAGGTGATCTTCAGAGTAAGCTGAATTAAGACAGCTGCCACCATCTGGATTAATGATGAAAAATTCGATAATATTGCCTCATGTGTCCTTTTTCATCAAGGCTTCCACACTAAGTGTTTCCCACTACACTACTCAACAAAAATCAATTTGATATTTTTAATAGTTTTTACATCAGGGGCCCCTCAACGGTACTTCTACAGCCAATGAGATACCTGTAGTCATCAAGAAATGATCATCAGTGGATGTCTCTAGTGAGTGATAGTCTCCCAGCGAGGCGATGTGGGCTGGAATTCTTCGATAGACTTGAAATATACGAAGTCAACATGGATTTTGCAATTTCGTATCAAAGTGCCTTAAGGGCAGCTGGATCGGGATAAATGGTGTGCTGTACAGGTGAATATGTCTGACGGCCAGGTATGAAACCAGCTGAACAAAGGCAAACGCGTTCCATATGACGGCGAGATCGCCCTGAAATTTTTTTTTTACATTATTGAAATAAGATCTCATGCGTGAGATAAATCTAGCTGGAACATTTTTAATGGATAAAAGAATGCCTACCCCCCTCAAGCCTCCGTATATACTTCTTCTGTTTATCCCTCAACATTATCATAGTCGTATGAATCAATTTCTCACATGACGCCTGATAGCTGTATGAATAGGACGGGGTAGGCTAGTTTCTTTTGAAAATGATTTTTGCTTTAAACGTTGCCATGTTCACTTTCGAACGTCAGATTTTGCATATCTACATATTCTTAGATCACCCACTGTCTCACAGCTCACAAATCTACCGAGGGCAAACAGAGGGTGGTTAAATGGTATATTCATCTATAAGCATGTGTGAAACGGCGGCACCTGAGTGCCCAAATTCTGTTCGGGTGAGGGGGTTAGCTTCATCTAGTCTCTTCAGATTTTCCGGTCCTGAGGTTGAAGCTAGCGTTCCAAAGCCTCAGTGGTCCCCGGCGCTAATAGTCGGGATAAGGCAGCAGACCTGGCGATCTTCTTCAGTTCATCTTATGGGGAACAGCGCAACAAAGGCGGGGCACACAGAAGAAATTCGCTGACTAGCGAATTGTATTGAAAGAGTGAACATGGAATATACGCAGGAAAAAAACAAAACAAAAAACCTAGCCAAATGAAACTACGTCATGTGGGAGGCACGATAGTCTATTTCATTGTTAATCAGTCTGAAAGTGCGTCACCTACCCTTCCGTGACATTTATTAACAAAGAAATAGACTATCTTGCCTCCCACATGACATAGTTTCATTTGACTAGGTTTTTATTGTTGTTTTTTCCTGTGTAGGGGTGCGTTTATTAGGCGTCCTCAAGAGACCGAACCGCCGTGCAGGATCTGGCAGCGTAGACGGGCGTAGCCAGCACCAAGAGAGCGGGGCAACTTCGTCGTCGTCAGGCGCAGCGTAGTGTCGGCGCATAACTTCGTCGTCGTCAGGCGCAGCGCAGTGTCGGCGCATGGCGGTAGCGGAACCTGTCACAGTTGGCACACTACACCTGCATATATTCCACGTTCCGTCTTTCAATAAAATCAGTTCCTAGTCAGCGCATGTCTTCTGTTTGTCCCGCCTTTGTGGCGCTGTTCCCCCTAAGATGAATACTTACCAACTCGCCAAAATTTCAGCGTTACTCAATGTGAGTTCTTCAGTTCCACTAGAACATAGATTTGCTGTGCTGGTGCCAATTCCAGCAGCACCACGATTCGAACAGCGGACCTTTGTCACGGGAGACACAGCTTGTTTTTCATGCAGCGACTCTCAATAAGCGATGAATTCGGGTTTAGCTCGGCCGCACTGATAGTCGGGCACACATACCGCTTCGTATCCTGGCAAAATACAGCTCGAAGTCTCCGTCTTGTATGTGGGTTTGTCTCTACATTTTCAGCTTATCATTACGCGGCCTTATTTGTCTACCACCTCTCTCTCTTCCATCCGTGCATACATCTCGGCCGGTTAAATCTGACTTCCTCTTCGCACACACGCACTAAAATGCTTGCCGTGGTTTTTTAACTTTAGAGGGCATGATGTACAGGGTGTTTAGCCTAAGATTTTACAGATTTTTAAACATTGACTTTTTGAGTCCAAAGAACGTTTTTTTCGGCATATCACTGTCAAGGGTGAAATACATAATACAGCTAAGGCGTGTTCACTAGCAGGCTTGATAGGTAATATTGAATAGTTAACTTTTTAGCTCTAATTTATACTCCTTAATTATCGACAGTCGTATCGAACACGGTAAGTAATATCCTTATCACTTTTTACAATTTCGAGAATGCTTTTACCCTCGGTGCTGTGGTCCAAAAGTTTTTGCCTGCACTGCGCCAAAATAGACGCGCTTTCAAGAAACTTACGACCACAGAGAGCTTTCCAGTGCACGTAACTCGCCGACAGCGATTTGTTGGGCCGAAGCGCCGAGGTTAATCTTGTTGTAGAAATTCTGAAAACGGTTACGGAGATTATTAGCGGTAAGCTACACGCCTCTTAGTAATTGGGGAACTTAACAGTAATTGTTAAAAAGCTAAACATTATATATTGGGTAACCAGTGCTGCTGTTAGCACGCCTTAGCTATAATTTGAGGTAGTTCACTGCTGAAAAAACTACGCCGAAAAAGGCGCTCTCCTAACATAAAAATCCTATTTTTAAACATTGTGTAAAGACTTTGGTGGAACACCCTCCACATCATACCCTCTATAGGTAAAGCAGCATCGCCAGCATTTTAGTGCGTGCGGGAGACGGCGCAAAAGCTTTTCACTCAATCCACAGCAGCGAATGGGCGTCCAAACCCAGACTCGGTCTGCTAGCTTGTATTCCGCGTTGCGTCTTCGTAGGTTGTAGGGTCTGGCGTCGGTCCGCTGCTGCTTTTTGATCCGTAATCGGATTTCTTCTTTGTGTTGAAGGTAAGCGGCGATGTCGACGTTATCTTCGGTAACGTTGGGCAGCATGGCGTCTGGCGTGGTCGTGGCCTCCCTGCCATGAACGAGTCTAAAAGGCGTCCGTCATCCTGCTGCTCTCCTGCACTGCGGTGTTGTAGTCGAAGGAGATGTAAGGCAGGATGACGTTCCAGGCCTTGCGTCCACCATCGATATTTATGGCTAGCATGTCGGCGGCTGTTTTTGTTCAGGCGCTCAGTCGGTACGTTGGTCTGCAGATCGTATGAAGTTGTCCTCAGGTGGCTGGTTTGGCTACAACGCAGGATGGCTTGCGTCAGTTTCGCTCTGAACGCTGCTCATCTGTCCGTGAAGAGAACATCGGGGCGTCGTGTCGCAAAAGGATGCACTCAACGAAACATTTGGCGACTTCTGCTCCTGTTCAGATCAGTAGGGCTTTTGCCTCGGCATAGCGGGTCAGGTAATCAGTCACTGTGACGAGGCACTTATTTCCTGACAGTGGCTTTGGGAATGGGCCAAGCAATTCCATGGATATCTGCTAAAAGAGCCTTAAGTGGTGTTCAATAGGGTTCAGAAATCTTGCTTGTCGGGTGGCAGGCGTCTTTCATCGCTGACAATCTCGGAAGGTTTTCATATAATGTGTGACAGCGGCAGACGGTCGGGGCCTGTAATATTTTTCTTGAATGCGGAGAGGGTGCGAGAAATCCCGAGATGTCCAGCTGCCGGCTCGTCTGTGGAGACTGAAGAGCTTCTTCGCGCGGACTTGCACGTGCAAGGAGGTAGACTGGTTTGTTCGCTGCGAAGTTCTTCACGAGGACATCATTCTGTGCACAGAACGAAGACAATCCTCACTTGAACGAGGCAGGGGTGAAGAAACTTTGCCTTCCAAGTTCTCAATGAGGCGTTTCAGGTCGGGGTCCGAGCGTTGCGGCTGTACAAAAGAGCTAGAGCTGATGGGTCCCAGGAAGGCGTCGTCTACGTCATCCGGCGGCGGTACCTTGCTTTGCAAGTTCTCTATGAGGCGTTTCGGGCCGGGGTCCGAGCGTTTCTGCAGTCCAAAAGAGGATCCCAGGAAGGCGTCGTCAGCGTCATCCGGCGGCGGTACAAGTACAGCTGCTCTTGAGAGGCAGTCGGCGCCAGAGTGCTTGTGCCGGGACTTGTAAACAACGCCGACGTCAAACTCCAGGAGCCACAAGCTCCATCGAGTGAGGCGGCAGGTGGGGTCCTTCAAATTGGCAAGCCAGCACAGTTCGTGGTGACCGCTGCCACCTTGAATGGTCGCCCGTAAAGGTAGGGCCGGAATTTCGACGTAGCCGAGATGATAAACGGCTAGCGTATGCAATTACTTTCTCCCGCCCGTCGAATTTATGAACGAGAATGGCGCCTAGGCCCACGCTCCTTGCGCCTGTATGAACTTCAGTCTAGAAATTTTCATCAAAGTGTGCGAGGATCGGAGGGGACTGTAAACGATGCTGAAGTTCCTTGAAGGGTTCCCCTTCTGGCGGTTCCCATTTAAATGGTACGTCTGCCTTCGTCATTTGGGTCAGAGGATCGGCGATTCGAGAAAAGTTCTTGACAAATCGCCAGTAATACGTGCACATTCTGAGGAATCAGCGCACAGCATTCTCATCTGCGGGTGGTAGAAGCAGTGCGATAGCAACGGTTTTCTGCGGGTCTGGCCGTACTCCCTTCTTGCAGCAGCTCTTCATAAGCAAACGGGCACTTTTCTGCTTTCAAGGTCTATCAGAATGACTGGATTGCCTCTAGTATTTTTCGAAGCCTCTTTAGCTGCTCTTCTACGTGTCAGGAGAAGATAACTACATCATCTATATATACCAGAGAAATTTCCCAATTCAGGCCTGCCGGCACAGTGTCTATTAAGGCGGAAGCCGTTAATGCCTCATCGTTGTAAGCAGGACTTGTCGACAGAACTGTCACGCCTTTCAATGGGTCGAAATGGTCGTGACGTCACAGTGCTCGAATTTCAAACGGGGCCAATTGCACTTTGGCTAGTAACCATGCAACCAATTAAAGGAATGGTATAGTGATGCTGCAAGTAAAAAATAAAAAAATAAGTAAGGCCGAGTAGGAAATTGGTCAAGTTGGTGAATCGAACGAGGGTCTCCGGAGTGCGAGACGACCACGCTAACCACTTCGCCATCCCAGCTTTTTTTTTTCTTCAACATGGTATTTATTAGAGTGATGTAATGTTCTATGTACATGAACTATATACAAGCCATTATGAAAACAGTGTTCAACAATACATATTGAAAAGACCATGCACTAGAAAAGGGGCAATGCAGAGCACATCACTAATAGTGAGTGCCACTCTGGTGTTGGTACTCAGTCTGGTCATACACGTCTCTTAGATGAACAACCATTCGTCTGAAGTGATCCTTTGTAGACACAACAGGTTCACAGTGTCTGTCCACCATGCGGGTATGCCAGAGGCTGGGCAGTCCAATCAGAAGAACATGCCCAGGGGTTCATCAACACATGGCAGCGCAGTGAGATAGCGAACAGAATGTTGCGTCAGATGAATTGTTTTTTTTTTTAAGGTGCGTTGCAGGATATCCCAGAAGAGTACTGCATCTTTGCAACTGATGAAACAATGCTCAATTGTTTCTGGTTCATCACAAAGGCGGCAATTAACGGTAGACACAGCTCCAGGGTTTGGAAGGAGCAAAGGCGGGCCTAGTGAGCACGGTGTCTCCGTTCACTTGGATATTCTTCCCATCCCTTACGGCGAGGTTGAGGTGTCCACCGAGATATGCGAGAGAGATACATTTCCTTTCCTTAAAAACCAATTTACCGATGATCAAGGCGTACAGCCGAATGGGCGATGGCGTTCTGTGGGCTCCCTGGTAGCGTTGCAAGACGCTGCCACGTTCCACTCTTAGAGGCGAAGCTTATCTTAACCACACATCAGTGACACAAGCAGCAACACCACGCTTGAGGCTTTTGCCTCACCGCACTTTAGGTCAACAAAGTGCCCCCCTGAATTTTTTTGCTCACTAAGCGTCGCTGGTGCGGAACAGAGACGAAATGGTATCTGTTTGAACTTGAAGAGGCCTTTCGGAGCGATCAATGCAGTCTTTGCTAATTACCTGGCTTAGGAGAGCCGGTCCTGTGTGTCGTCGACGCGGGGTAGGCGGTAGACATCCTTCTTTGTTAATTTGTTCAAGTGGCCATAATCAATGCAGAATCGAAGTGCACAATCTTCCTTCCTCACTAGAACATCCGGTGCCCCCCAAGAGCTCTTTGCCGCCAGGTCGATGTCGTCGCGAAGCACTTCTTCCACTTGGTCAAGACGTGCATCCGCTGCCTTGCATCGGCGACGCGCTGGACCGCCTGAATGGGTCCCGCCATTTTTCCACCTTGGATATGTTCTCGGGAAACTGGCAGGTAACCATGTACCCCGACGACGCGGAAAAGACTGCGTTTCTGACGCCCGACGTCCTCTACCAGTTTAACCGCATCCCCTTTGGCCTCTACAGTGCTCCGGCCAATTTCCAGCGCCTCATTGACCGCGTTTTGGGCCTTATGAAGTGGACGATGGCGTTGGTCGGTCTATCTAGACGACGTAATTGTCCACGCGACTACGTTTGACCAACACCAGCGCCGCCTCAAAACTTGTCCTCGACTCTGCTGGGCTCCACATGGAGTAAAAAAAATGCTTCTTCGGTTTCGTGGAAGTAGTATACTTGAGTCACGTTTTTAACCGGCATGGCATTCGTCCCAATCTGGAGAAGCTGCAGGTGCTCACGACTTACGAAGCTCCGACCACTATCAAGGTGCTGAAAACTTTCTTTGTATTCGCCTCATATTTCCGTCCCTGCATTCCAAATTTTGCGACGTGAAGCACTCCGCTGAATACCCTGTTAAAGGAAAATGCCACGTGGAGCAGGACAGCGGCCAAACAGCTCGCGTTCCTTGATGTCAAACATGTCCTCCCCGAACCTCCTACGTCGCTCCATTTCGATGAATAGGCCCCAACCATTCTCCACGCGGATGTCAGCCAAGATGAATTCAACGCAGTCCTCCTGCAGGAAGATGAGTCTGGCGACCAGAAGGTCCTTGCTTATGCCAGCCGCCAGCTCCCTGGCATTGAGATCCGCCGGCATTCTTCGGAACTCGAATGCCTCGCCGTCGTCTGGGCCATCAAGTAGTTCCGTGCCTACCTACGGCCGACACTTTACTATCGTCACGCAGACCAGCGCTCTCACTTGGCTGTAGTGGGTTAATCATTTGAATGCAACGATTGCGAATGCATCTTCAAGGGTACGATTTTACGACAGTCCATCGACGCGGTGCTGCCCCTGAAGATGCTGATTTCCTTACTCGTCACCCTTGTTCTGTGACATACTTGACGGACCTGAGGACTGGGAAAGCACAAGATCCCAACACTGCTGCTATAATTCGCTGCCACCGCAAACTGCGTCGGGTCTATGATTGGAAAATACTCTAATGTGCAATGTGAAGCGTTCTGGGGTCGACCTCCCGTGTGGTTGCCAGTGGCGCCGGAAATGCTGATATTGCAGGTCCCACGCGGCTCACCTTGGCTGTGGCAAGACCTACCCTCGAGTGTAGGAGCGCTTTTGGTGGCCTAACGTATTGCAGGACGTCTAGCAACACGTGACATCCTGCCAGACGTGCCAGTACAGGAAGCCGTTTACGAGTTCCTAGGCCACCTCTGCTGGCTTTATGCCACCGTGTTTACCTTTAGAGAAGGTTGGACTCGACTATTTGTACCCGTTTCCAAAGACGCGCTCCGGAAACCGGTATGTGCGGGTAGCGATTGACTGCTTCCCCAAGTAGGTCAAAGCACTGTTCGTTCCTGACACGTCGTCGGCTCATGCCATCTTGTTTCTAGAACGGCATCTCGTGCTACGCCATGGTGTGGCCCGTCGCCTTATCACGGACCGTGGCAGCTGCTCCAGGTCGCATGAGTTTGAGCGAGCCCTACGCTCTTTCGGCCTTGCGCATTCCACCACGTCCGTCAGCCATCCGCAGTGTACTGGCCTCGTAGAGCGGGTCAACCGTACCCTCACGGATATGCTTGAGTCCTGCGTCCCTCCGTCCCACACAAACTGGGACCGTTTTGTTCCTCCTGAGACTTTCGCCGTCAACACTGCGGTGCAGGAAACTACGCACGTGACGCCGCTCTCCGTCGTCTATGGCAGAACGCCTTCCATACCCCTCGAAGCACAGTTGGGACGGTCGCACTCTACTACATCCCACCGAGATTCCGCGAACAGCTTCGTCTCATTCCCCTTGACGCTCAGCGCAACAATCTCACGGTTCATGAGCGGTCACTAAGGCCGCTCCACCACCTCCCTTTGTCCGTCCCGGCGATTTGGTCCTCGTTCGCTGAGCGATCCGCGCTGCTGGCCGCACCGCCAAACATTTTCACCGGTACCATGGCCCTTATCGTGCCGTTAACCGGCTTCGTTCCGTGACATATAGTCTCGAAGGTTTGCCCGAGCATCGCCCACGCGGTGTGCACCGCATTTTTCCGGAACATGTGTCGCACATGAAGCGCTATGTCTCCGGCGCGCGCAATAACCTCGACTTTTCTACCAGGCTCCGCTTGTCGGTTGCAGTGTCGTCGGCAGCGCTGGCGCCAAATCCGGGCCCCATGCCTTCCTCACAGCGTACCACTCCATAACGAGGACTGCGCAATGTGCATGCATCGCAGGTTGTTCCTGCATTCCCGGCGTTCCTGACGTGTGCCTGCACTGGCACGAGGTCCGCTGCTCGGGAGGGTGGCGGCCAGGAGAATCGAGATGGAGACAACAGCCACTGCGTGCTCTAGCTCCCGACAGACACTGGCTGCTTGAGGGGCGCACCCCTCATGTGCGGCGACATCATGCCCCTTGAGCATATTCCCACTTGCCACTGACGACAAACCTTCCTGTCGCCCTTGGCTAACGCCTTGAAGAGCGCCCAATGTAGGAGGTCGCACTGGTCCCCATGGATTCAGATCCGCCTCTCGTGTGACTGCATCGCTTCGGGATCTCACGACCGTCGGACGCCTCCCCAGACTAGAATTTTTCTTCGGTCATTCCCTGTGGAGTCTCTTCTTTTGTGTTTGTGTGTGTTCGGCACACTTGGCTCGTTTCCTTACCCTCCCATCCTGCCCCTCTCTCCCCCCCCCTCCCCCAACAAGTGGAAAGACCTAACGGGCAAAGAGAAAGACGCCGTGCCACCATAGAAGAGGCATGAGGAAAAAGCACAGGGTCGAGAGCGTGTTGGAGAAAACTATCGGCAAGCGGATGGTGGCCAGCGGTTGGTCGCAGAACTGGGTTTCGCTGTCATGGGCCGACCCACATCTTAACAATATCTCGTCGCAGAAAGGAATCGACCTTGGTCTGTTAGCATACCGGTATTCTTCACTGAAGTTAGTCAGCAGTACTTCAGCTTGGCCATAGTGAAAATGTGCGATGCCTCTTGCGATGTCGATTCCTCGGTCTCGAAGAAATTGCATGTTCCCCTCGATAGTGTCTTCAGTGTTATTTATTTCCGTGACGCCTACGGTGATGATGACGCTTTAGCGGTGTGGTAAGCTCACTTGTTCCTCCAGGAGACACTGGGAACGTTATCTTCCAGAATTCTCATTGAAGTGATGGCCTCTTCTGTCGAAAGCGTGATTAGCTTGGATTGCAGTTCGATGATCGCCTGATGCTCAATAAGGAAGTCTATGCCCAAGATCACTTCGCGGGAACATTGCTGCAGCACAACCAAGCTCGCAGCATAGGTTTGGCCCTCGACACTCTCTGCCGCTGTGCATCACCCCGTAGCTTAATGATGTGGCCCCTGCGGTGCAAATTTGTGGGCCGTCCCAAGCGTCCTGATTTTCCTCTGATGCGCAGCGAATCTTCTGTTCATCATCGAGTAATCGGCTCCTGTGTCGACTGGAGCGGTGACTTTCCGGCCGTCGATAACCAATTTAAAGTCGGATGCTCTGGCTCTTGCGTTGCACGTCGTCGTCGGCATCGGGTCACGGCTTCGTCGGGTACGTGGATCGTGGGTAGCGCGTGTCTCAGCTTTTCTGGGTGGCGCGTAGTTCTGAAGGCGGTGCGCGTCGTGGTTGAGGTTGCCACTGTGTGAGGGCTCGGAGTGTCGGGGGCGGCGTCTTGAAGCGGCATGTTCGTTGGAGGATTTTTGACATTTCAGTCGTGAAATGTCTCACCTGCACAGGTTGCGGTCTTCAGTTTCCCCTACAGGGGCTGGGAGGTGTTCCTTGTACTGCGGCTGCATACCTGCGGCGTGGCGACGCAAAACGACAGGCTAATGGCGATGATGAGCGCGAAGGGTGGTTCGGCGCATACTCTCCTCAACACGTTGATTCGTTGATTTCTTGCTGACGCTGGCCGAAGCATGGTCGTGGTGCATCAAAGGCAAAGCCACGAAGACCGATACGGTGGTACAGGCAGACACGAAGATAACGCCGGCTTCACCGCAGAGGAAGCACAGCGGTGGTTGTCGGAAGCCCTCCAGACGTCGTGTTTCCTGAGGATTCAGCATCGTTCGTAGGTTGGGCGGGCGAAGGCAGTGCGGCGTCGTTCGGGAATAGCTGGTTCACGTTGAAGAGGCGGACTTAGGGTGTGTCGTTGACGGTGAGGATTGCTTACTGCAGGAGGCGTAGGTCAAGGCTGGGTTTTCAGCTTGAGGGCAGCTCGATGTCGGGCAGCCAGGCGCACGCTGCACTTCTTGGCGGACGATTTCTTCAAGGTTCGGTAGTTGAGGCGGGTTTGGAAGATGGTAGCAGGCGACCAACCTTGTCCCGAACAATTTCGGGGATGTCATTACGCAGGTTGCCTTCGAATGCTGTGCCATCCGATAACGTTGTTGAGGCGACTTGGACCTTTCGTGGGAAATGGCAGGCTTCTGCTTCAAACGTTTTCTCAATGGTGGCTGCTTCGCTGGGGAATTCAGCTACGGTCTTCGGTGGGCTGCGGATCAGACCAACGAAAAGAGCCTCTTTAACATCACGCATCAGAAGCTCCTCCTTCTTGCGTGTTCTCAGGATCGACACGTCTAAGAATGCTGTTCATGTTTTCTACGCATGCGGTAACTGTCTCATTGGGGTGCTGGATGCGAGACTGCAGAAACACCTGAGCTCTTTTTTTTTCCTGACGGCGCTTGTGAAAATATTCAGGAGCTCCCGCTTGAACGATTTCCACGTCGCTAGAATACCTTCCAGGCTTTCGAAGAAAATTCTAGCTGGTCTTTCCATGGCGAGAGAAAACGCGCCTTACATTAGTCTGATTATCCCAACTATTAAATACAGCAACACGGTAAAATTGTTCCAGCCATTCTTCCGGATCATCGCCCGGAGAACCGTTGAATGTGGCGGTTGTCGGGTCTGGCGCAAAATAATGGGGGCTGCAGCCCCCGGAAGAAGCATTCCTCAACGCGATCGACAGCCATAGCTACGACACCATGGTGTCGTAGCCATGGCTGTCGATCGCGTTGAGGAGGGCTTCTTTGCAGCGTGCGGTCCTGTAGTAGTCCAGATTTACGTGAACGCCTCTAGAGGCGACGGCTGCTTCGCACTTCATCTTTAGTTGTGATAGTTTCTGCGGCTTTCTTGTCATCTGCTTCTTGGAGACAGTTCGAGCTACTTTGGCGGCTCCCAAGGGGTGAGGGCGACAGGGACATCCGTAAGCACCTCCACCAGAGGTCACGTAGTAGTGGGTTCTGTGTAGAGAGGAGGAAGACAGCGAAATAGGCTTCTAAACAAAACTCTTCATTTGGGCTTCACTTACGGTCGTCGAGCAGAATCTCCGCCGCTCTTAGCCGCGCTCAATTTAAAGCTGATAGGGAACCATCGAGATCAAGCGCGCCAAACTACTACAATATTCTGGAACAACGTAGAATCGGCTCCGCCCGGATGCGACCAATCGAGATAAATCTGGTTACGTCTTACATCGAAAACAAACTGATAAGCAGCTTGCGGGCAGCTTTGAAGAATGAACAAATACTGAAAAGATTCGCGGCGATATATTCATATCTAGGGTGATAAAACAAGCACCTTTTTCTAGCGCTCTATTTTGCTGACTTCTCTTCCCGTCTTTGACCTCAGTTCAGATTGCTTTTTTTCGTTTAACGCCACACCGAACAAGAAAAATTTTGGTCTCAATTAGAGGAATGAGCACCACCGTGAGAGCTGTGCCCCTCTGAACACCATCGCAGATGACGAGATATTCAGCTATACGATACCAGGCTTCAGTGAACTTTCGCTCGTTTTTGCATTGCCTCTCGGGGCAACTTTCTGACCACATGCCAGCAAGTGGTTCGACATGTCGCATCATAAACTACAGTATTGCTTTTCTAGTCACACGCGTAGAAAAGACGAGAAGAAGAAAGCACGAAGATCGATATACATAGTTGCAGCGCTTCCCTTGAGTTATTACGACATGAATATGTGCGAAACTTATTCTAGAAAGAATGACGACAGTGCTCTATCAGGAGGAGTTGAGTCGCGACCGCGGATACACTAGGCCCGGCTTCCTATCTGTCCATGTCTCACACAACGCCACACCGGATCAGTGAGAGGTAACGCTGTACAGCTGGGAACCCGCAGATCAGCTTTCACTGGTCGAACGGGCCAAAGCTGCCGCAGCCAACGCAGGAGTCCTGGACTAGGGACTCCAGTCATGAAGGCTACCGACACCCTGGGATCAGTGTATAAACGTTTCGTCTCTCACGCTCTCTCCACATATCATGCACCAACAGGCCCAAGTGTGTACTCTTTTACACTAGTTTGTTCACCGGTAATAAAAAAAAAATGAGGACGGCCGCAACCTTTTCATCTGCGCTGTGAAAGAAAGAGTTAACTTCAATAAAAGTAAAAGCGCATATTGAACCTTAAAATGCTACGCGTGTCTCGAAAGTAATGCAGCAAATTTTTTAATCGCGTTGCGACCAGCTGTGATAGTAAGAGCAACTAGGCTTCTCAGCGCTGTTTAGCGCAGTCGGCTCCGAGCTCTGGGAGGATCAGTGTAATTGTCTTCGTGAACCACATGATCGTTCATATGTCACGACGCGTAATGGTGTCAACACTGGAAAAACGGTACACAGTAAAGTTCGGTGCTAAACTCAACAAACGACTTTCCTAAACCTACCAAATGATTCAACTGCTCGACGGGAAGTCTGCTTTGAAATAGGGTCGTGCGAACGTGAAAGGATATAACCAATACCTGCCATGTGCTCCACGCACCATGACAATGTTCCCAGCCATGCCTATCTGCGCTTCCAGGAGTTCCTGGCTAAGCACAAATTGGGAACGCTGCCCCAGTGTGCCGCGTGTCTTGACCTGGATTTGGCACACTTTTTTCTGTCCCCCAAAAAATACTGAGCTGAAAAGAGCCCGTTTTGGGGCTATCGAAAAGATCGAAACCGCTGTGACAAAGGCTCTTAAATTCTCGTCGATGCCTTGCAGGATGCGTAGAGTGCATGAGAGAGTCTCTTGGAAAAATGTGTGGATGGCAGAGGGAACTAATTAGTAGTACGGGAAGCAGTATTTCAGGCTTCGAAGAATTTCAGACGCTTCTAAAGGTATTGTCGTGTTTTGTCGGGGACAGCAGACTGAGGCTATGTGGGTAGAAAACCGAACGTGGTTTATTCCATCACAGCTCGTAGTGAAATGCCCGGTGGCCGAGCCGTGCCGCTTATCTTATAGACAGCTCTCGCTTAAGCCAGTGCTGGCTTATCTTATAGCCAACACTTTTCTTTCTTTATTCGAACCCCGCGCTCCGTCAACCGCTTTAGGACAGCTTACAGATTTGCAAAATGCTCGTCTGCCGTCCTTCCAGTGATGAGAACGTCATCCAAATAGCAGCTGACGCCTTTCAGGTCTTTCAGCATTGTGTCCATAATTCTTTGGAAAATGGATGGTGCCGATGAAACCCCGAACCGTAGTCTGTTTACCGCAAAAAGTCCTTTATGGGTATTGAGTGTCAAGTACTCTCTTGACGACTCCGACACCACCACCTGATGATAGGCTCTGTTAAGATCAATCTTAGAAAATTATTGGCCCTCTGCGAGCGCCGCAAACAACTCATCGACTCTCGGCAGTGGGTACCGGTCAATTTCAAGACAAGGATTTAGGAAGGTCTTGTAATCACCGCATAGTCCTATGCCACCGTCCTTCTTTACTACTGGTACAACCGCTGTAGCATAGCTGCTCGTCGCAACTGGTGAAATGACTCCCATGCCTTCCAGCTTGTTAAACTCAGCCTCGACCGCAGGTTGTAATGCAAAGGGCAGACTTCTTGCCTTCAGAAACTTCGGCACGCTACCATCTTTTAGCGACAACTCTGCTCTTTCTTCTGAAATTGTTCCCAATTCGTCATTAAACAATCTCTGGTATCTGTCTAGAAGTGCGCGTAGTCTGGCAGTTTGACTCGAACAAGCAGAACCATCTGACCTGGAAATAGCGTTGAACTCGAAGATACTGCTCCAATTGAGTCGGATGGCTTGCAACCATTGTCGGCCTAGCAGCGGAAGTCCTTTTTCTTTCGTAATGTAGAGGCAGCTGGGCCCTCTGCTCTCCGTACTGCACGGCCACGTGACCGACTCCAACAGGCTGGACTATGGCTCCCTGGAACGTCCGCAGCTTCACCGTCGTTGGCATGACCTTGATTGAGGGAAACATCTGCCGAAACTGATATAAAGACATGACGGACACAGTAGCCCCTGTATTCAGCTCCATGATCAAGGGCCGCCCTTCACGTGCACAGAAATTTTATCGGAGCTAGACCAGGCGAAATAATTTCCTTCATGCTTGCAGACGCTTGAACGGGAACCAACATCTTCATCGAGTTTCGCCGCGCTCCCTTCGTCTTTTGCTGCTTGTTAGCTTGGCACACCCTTTGAATTTGTCCTTTCTTATCACACTTGAAACAGGTGGCCGCTATGTGCGGACACAGTCGGCTTGCATGCTTCGCCGGCCCGCAGCGATTGCAATTTCGCTGCGTCATATCGCTTTCCCCAACCGCTCTGACCTTGTGAACGTCCGGAACGCCCGTATCGGAGGCATGGGCTTCTGCTACACTCTTTTTCGCTGCTTCCATGGCTAGCACTCGTTGCGCGGCTTTTTGAAAGGTTAGCTTGTTATCCTCCGTGAATAACACTCGCTGTACGTCTTCTCCGCGGAAACCGCAAACAAAACGGTGCCGCAGCGACTGATCAAGTGCGGATTCAAATTCACATGTCTGTGCCAATTTCCGCAACTGTGCAACATATTCCGAAATCGATTCAGTCTCGAGTTGCGCTCTCCTGTGAAATTTCGCGCGTTCACTAATTACCGACAGCTTCGGTGACGAGTGGTCGCCTAGAAGTTTCTTTAGCACGTCGAAACTTTTAGCTAACGGCAATTCCGGCGCTGTCAATGACTTGAGGACACTGTACGTCTTTGGGCCTGCGAGACTCAAAAAAGCGTGTACCTTGTCGTCCTCGGGGATACGGTTGACGAGAAGAAACGACGTTAAGCGTTCCTCGTACGACGGCCAGTCGCTCGTAGACTCGTCGAAGGGCTCGATGTGTTCCAGTCGACCCACGAGTTGCGTCACTGCTCCCGCCGCTGCCGAACCATCCGTTGCCATGTCAGCTTGCTGTAGAACTGGTCAGAGTCCCATCCTCGTCGCAAAGTGTCGTGTTTTGTCGGGGACAGCAGACGAAGGCCAGGTGGGTGTAAAACCGAACGTGGTTTATTCCATCACAGCTCGTAGTGAAATGCCCGGTGGCCGAGTAGCGCAGCTTATCTTATAGCCAGCTCTCGCGATCGTCGCGCCGCCACTATCGCTCTAGCCGCGACGATTACACAACAGATATATTTAACGAATGAATGAAACGTTTATTAAAAGGAAAGGGGAAGGCTCTCAGTAGCATTTGGGAAATTGGGTAGTATGGGGTGTAGGTGCAGGAGTAAGTTCTAATGGGTGTTTTTTTAGCCTTCAGGGCTGCGCGTAGTAAGTCAGTCGACCTCTACTTCAATACTCGAAGCAAGGTTCTGTACGGGCTGCCCAGGTATAAGTTTTCTTATGGTCATTTCCAAGACATCGATATGTTAAGTCATCATTATTTTACTGATATAACTGCATCAATTTCCAGAAAGGACCAGCGTAGTCGCATGAAGGATACGATTGAGTTGTCGGAACGACTAACCACTCCCCGCCGCCTGCCTTCGTCAATGAATTGTTTTATCACAAGACGAATTAGGATACCTTCAGTCAAAATGATTCTCTTCGTACAAGCACACCGCCGCCATTCTTTGTTACACAAATTCGTGCCCAGGTTTTTGCAAGAAGAACTGCTGGAGTTAGTTAAAGAATGTATTTCTTCATTTTCTTACCCTTGGCCTCTGCTTCTTGCTGCGAAGAAATGCTACACAAAGCAGCTCCTAGTCGCAGCTGCAAGTGGTCTGGTAGCTGGTAGGCGCCTACCTGGGGGCAGCCCGTGGCTGCGGTAGAGGCGGTGGCATCGAGAGTGCCCGTCCAGGCCTCTTTTGGCCGCGGGGGCCGGAAGCGAAGCTCGCCGACAGGCGGCTCAGCGAAAGGGATACCCTTGTACTGCTCGATGCGTCGTCCGAGCGCGTGCAGGATCGTGCCACGCACAGGGCCCCCGGTAGTCTGCCTGACCACGTGCAGGTCGCTGGCCACAGCTAGTCTCAGCAGAACCAGCAGGAATACACGGCTCACCATGACTGCGTATGGGGATTGTGCGACCGTCTTAATTCCGGGGCGTTAATTCTCCTTCGACGGGTTACAACAGACCTCGATGTGAAAAGACTGTCAGCAACGTTGGCTTTTAGAGGCATGTAGCATGCGGCAAAAAAGCATAAGAAACTAAATATAGTGACAATCATCGCGAAGAGATGACTTCTATCTTGTTTATAAAGAAATCCGCTCTCTATACATACAGCTTTGCTTATCGACGGATGTCGAACTACGCAAACAGATATAGCAGCTCTTGTTGAAAAGGTTTGAAGCAGAAGAAAACGGCGGGATGAAGATTGGAAGACAACCACGGCTTCAACGTTATGTTCCTAGTTTTGGAGTTGTCTTTTGTTTTGTTGTAATGCAGAGTGACGACCCCACATACTACCCCGGTATAGACAGGACGGCGAAGCACAGTGACACATCTAGATTCGGTAGGAACAAAACGCATATATTCAACAAGGGAAGATGTCGCCCGAAGGTACGGGCCTTCCGCCGACGCGCAGCGCACTGTCACAGCAGGAAGCGATTAAGCGCCCACATCTTCGCCTCACCCTCACAGTCAATTTCTACCCTTGCGACCCTCCATATCCCTACAAATCTGTCATAAATACAGAGTTTATGGTAGGTGCGCAGCTCTATAGGCTCATGTGGGCGTCCAGCTCAGACTCCGGCCCACAGCAGTTTTGTTTTATCAACGGCACTCACTTGAGCCTCCCATTTCTCCTTCCAGCGCGTCTTGAAGTCTTTCAAACTACAATTTTGGCGAAAAGTACCCGAGAATACCACCTAACAGGAACACCTACCGATGGGAAACTGCAAAGTATTTGCATGCTGCTAACTCGTAGTTTGGAATAACGAGAAACATCTGAAACTACGCTTTTACATGTTCGTAAACGCAGCAGAAATACACTGCGAGTGCAGCTATTTTGTACCGGCATGATGATATGAGATGGCAATAAAGAGCAAAAATTGCCCCGGAAACTCATCACGGGAGCACTTTTAATTGCTTTTTCATCCCTTATAATAAATTATCTCCTATTTGCCGCTATGTGCCACAGTTTGATTGGAATGGACGATTTTCTGGAGGCTGTACTAAAGTTTTAAACATTATTTAGTGAATATAAAAGAAGTGCACTGAAGTTCACGTTGTCTGACACGAGAAATTGGCGTTAGCAGTACTGGGTGCAAATTTTACTTTTACGGTGATCACCGCTCCTTGCCTCTTTGTATCTTATTCCTTGCTTGCTTTTCCGTTGTGGGTATGGGTGGTTTTCTTGAGGATGAATGTGGATGTTGGCTCGTATCTAGGAGAGGCATTTTTTCTTGTGTGTCCTCGAGAAAACGCAACCGCAGGAGGTAATTTTCGGGCTCCCGAACCGCCGAGATTTTTTATGACTGCAGGGAGGCGGAGGACTCACAAATATAGAAAGTAATTGCTTTTTGTACGAAGTGGGCTATACCACCGACGCAGTGAAATGTAAATGGCACGGTGTCACCTGCCATCAATCTGTTTTAGGAGCGCACCTAACTTCATGTCTCCATCAGTCTGCAGCACAGCAGCTATCAGAGAAAATCGATCAATGCTCCGCTGAGTGCCTCTGGAGGCAGTCACGCAAGTATTACTGACAGAAACAACAGACAAAACAACAGGATGGAACCAGAATAAAAAAAAACGATGGGCGCACGTCGATAGAAGAATAGAAATTCGGAGAAGAGAAGAGAGCCTAAGGCAATCGCGCACGGTGCCACAAACGTCAGCATAGCAAACAGCGGGCTAGAGCTTCTTCGCTGCTTAGCGACAGCAGGATCGCATCCGCAAGCAATGGGCGAACGAAAGAAGCCATAAAAATTTGATACAGCCAAGCTCCATCTACTCTCTTGGACAATTCGCCGCAGAGGATGCTTCACCTTGAGGTAAATGTTTGAAAGTGAGCTTTGTGAACTGGTCGGGGTCCCTGGATACGATACAGAAGGCAAAGTAACGAAGCGCATAATAGGATTCTAAATGCCATCTTAAGGAAAGTATATGCAGCGCAAAACACAGGGACAGCAGAGAAGACACAAACAACAGGACTGGCGCTGGTCAGCGCAAGTCCTGTTGATTGTGTCTTCTCTGCTGTCCCTGTTTTTTGCGCTACATATACTTTCCTTAAGATGAGCCAACGACTAGCCCATACCGAAATGTTGACCTAAATGCAAGTTCGGTGTGTATATATTGCAAAAAAGCGATGAGGAGCATTCATGCAATCCGTTACTTCAATGTGGTGGTCCATACCTAGCATGATGTAACCTCCCGTTTCTCCAAAACATTCAGGCCCTGCAAGTGGACCCCGCACAGGAGAAATCATCGGAGTTCTGCTTAAAAGTTGTTAATTTTTATTGCAAAAGTACTCATACGCTCACCGACACCCAGGAAGAATCTTGCCATCTTTTGATCTTAAGATCTTATACCGATGCCTAGGTATAACGACGGCACTAGGTAAAAAAAAAACACAAGATCAACAATGAAAGTCGAACCCGCAGCGGTGTAAACAGATAAGCTTGAAAGGTCATGTCGCGGCACACGAGGCTATGGCCGCTTTTTTTTATACGGTGTTTATAACAGTGATGCAATGTTCTATATACCTGAACAATGTAGAAACCACGAAAAAAAACAATTACAGATCAACACAATGCATAGTACGCCACATACAAAGAACCAAGCACGAAAAAAGACTCAACTCAGGGCAGGTCACTACTAAAACATAATGCTGCACACCTGAGCAACAATTCACTACAAAAAGGGCAATGAGCGTACAGCACTACGAGTGGTTAGCACTCAGGTTCAATTTATGTCTGGGCATAGCTTTAGATGCACAATCATTCTGCTGAAGTGGTCTATTGCAAGAACAGATTCACAGTCCTTCAATCAGGCGTGTTTTCCCGAGCATGCGTACTCCAACAAAAAAACAAAAACATGTCTCAGAATTCATACAAAGATCGCAGTGCAGTGCGGTGTCAAATTAAAGTGTTTTTTTTTAATATTTGCTTCAAGATATACCATATGAGCATTGCATTTTTGCAATCAATGAAACAATGCTCAATAATTTCTGGAACATCACAAAGGCGGCTATTTACTATAGGCAATAAACTGCCCTTTTTTCTAACCAATTTATAACAGGCAATGTCTCGCTATGTAACCTATAGATGTCTTGTCACATGGCGAGAGGGGAATTTTACGTACTTTCCTAGTATGTCGTATCCCGATTGAACAAAATTCAAAAAGTGGTACATGGGCCGAGGGAAGAGAATGGAAACTAAACCCTGGTACAACCGTTTGCTGGACTTTACCAGGGGCAGGGTTCATCCCCTTGCACAAAGCCTGCTGCACATGACCACTCCAACCTCCCCCAGCACACTGAGCTCATCTCGGCGCCTGCGCACTTGGGAAATCCCTGCAACGAGGCCACCAACTGCTTAGCCCGATGATCTAGAAACCGGGCACAGGCGCACCTCGTTGGCAATTCCTCGAAGCAGCTGATGCATTCGTTTGCTGAGCTCATCGTAAACTACCGTGCTGAGCACCTAATCTACCCGCCACCCCATCCATGCCTTACTGCCAGAAAATAGACAATCTGGCGTCGCCTGCAGACGCGCACGCTGCATACACAAGCCGATCTTTCTGAAATTATGGCAGTACCTTCTCCCCCCCCCCTCCCCTCATATGCATCTTGCGCTTAGGCAGAATGGTAAGTTGGGCTAGTTGGAAGCTGCTCATGTTGACAATGGGGGCACAAACAGAACAGGACGAGCGCCTTGCCCTGTTGCCTTCTTTCTCTGTCTCTGTTTGCTTGCATTCCGCAATGTCAGCATGAGCATCCTGTGCTCCCACCCTGAGGCCACCCTTACCCATATCCTCCTATCATGCCCGGCATCCCCTCACCACGCCAAGTCGGGGCCTCTCTGGACCTGCCCTTTCAAAACGCGTGAAAGAATTCTCTGTCGCGCATCTGTCGCGCGACAAATTTTTTGGTCGCGAGACAAGCTTTCTTATCGCGCGTTGTCTCGTGCGAGAGGGCCTCGTGCCGTGGGTTCTTTCGCGAGACAAAGGTGTTTGAATTGGTTTCTGTGGCACGACAGTCATAATTCCTGCATTTTGTCGTGCGAAGAAGGTGCCTGTCGTAGGATATTGTCGCGCTTCAGGTTTCTGTCCCAGGTACTGCGTGCGACAGAGAGTCGTGCCGCGCGACAGGGCCTGCGGGCCTGAAAGAGTTGCCTGTCGCGGGTTCTGTCGTGCGATAGACTTCTACACGGCTATTTTCATGCGACAAAACTGGCTATCGAGAGATCTGTCGCGAGGCACAACAGCCTGTCGACAAGAATCTGTCGCACGACAGATTCTTGTAGAGCCATGTGCCGTGCGATAGACTGTTGTCGGTGGTAATTGGGTTTTGCTATAGAGTTATCGAAATACTGTTGAGCCGTTCTTTACACTGATAGGCTGAAATTACCAAATGGTTCATTAAATCGCGTTCACTATGGCGAGCCGCGAAGAGGATTCGAGTTGCTGCGGTCAATTGGCGACGACCGCCGAGCGAAATGAAGTCTTAATTAACGAACCTTACTCGGGTATTCAACTCGCTTCCCGAGACCTAACTTTCTGCACGGGAATTGGCGGGAAGGAGAGGCGCCGCTCGCACTCTCTTCCCCTTCGATTCGCATATGGCGGTGTGAGCGAAAAAAAAAACATGCTCAAGAGTAACGCGGCTTTAAAAGCCGAGGCCGGGTCTCGTGCTCGTACAACATGGTACTTCTCTCTTACCTGTGTCATAGGGTCCCGTACTCCCCCGTGTAGCACTAGGTGATGTGCTTGAGGTACGAGCAATTCTGCCAGGTGATGTCGCCTCGGCAGTGCAATTGGATGGCGATCATTGTACGGCTTGCCACTCTGTTGAAGTCTGCCGCTTATATGGAGAATACTGTCGTTTTCAACAAACCTGGAGTATCCGTCAGCGGCGAGTCTGGAAAGTCATCTCCTTATTTTCGCACATTGAATTTCCCTCTCCGGCTTTTCTCGCTGAGCTTGCCCTTCCAGTACTTCTCGGCGTCATCCAGTTTAACTGCCGTCAGTGATCCTTCCTTAGTGCTCAGATATAGCTTGTTGACGTATCGTAATATCCAAGCTGTAACTCAGAAGATTCTTGTTGCATTGTTGTATATAGGAATTTGCTCAGCACGAACTGGCGGACGAACTGGTTACACATCTCTGGTTACAGGTTACACTGGTTACATTGGGTTACATCTCTGGTCACACTGGTTACAGGACGAACTGGTTACACATCTCAAAAATTTTTCCGACCGCACGAGAATTAAACGAGGACTGAAACGAGGTGTGTGTCTTCTTTCAGTCCTCGTTTCATTCTCGTGCGCTCGGAAAAATTCTCGGGCGCTCGGAGTTGTATAAAGGACTTCCACAGTTTTCTTCTTACTCCATTGTCGGAATATTTCATGGTAGCGAGAAGCATGGACCCGTTTTTTCAATCACTTTCATCCGTGCCGTTCCTTTCCACCAGGTGGTACTCTCAACAAGCTGATAGGTGCAACTCCTCTGAGAATGAGATCCGCCGGCATCTGGGATTGGGATGCAGGAAAATGTTTCCGCTGTGAGGTGTCTGTGAGACGCTGCATTTTCGTTACGCGATTTCTCGCAAATAGTTTCAATTTAGAGGGCTCTCTCGTGATCAAAAGCAATGCTATTACAAAGTCAATCGAAAAAGGTGTCACTTGAGGTGGTTCGCTCTTACTTTTGTGGATTTGTTTGATTTGCTAACCTGGATGCTCGAACTTGTAATCCTATCCGCATCTGCTACGCAGATGTAGGCCACTGCCCCGTATGCCACTGGGCTGGTGTCAGCAAATACGCGCAGGTCTGTTTTGATGGCGTGTTTGACTATGCCTGATTCGTATCAGCGTTGCACTTGAAATCTTTTCTATTTATTTAGTTCCTCGCACCACCGCATCCATTTCGTGTCTGGATCTTGAGGTAGGTTGGCATCCCATTCCACATTTCTCTGCTACAGCTCTTGGATTAAAGCCTTTGCCCGGACCGTGAATGGCACTATCCATCCAAGTGGGTCATGTAGTTTTGCTGTAGTGTTCAGAGCAGCCTTTTTGTACTTGGTCTTGGCTCAGGTAGGCTGCTGGACTTTGGGGTGAAGGTGAAGCTTTCTGTGCTGGGATTCCATGTCAGTCCTAACACTTTAAGGATCACTGGGAGGTTCCTAAGTGTCTTGCTCGACAATCGTCCGTCGGAAACCATTCGGTCTTTGTCTGGTTATTGGAAGCCCACTTGTGCAGTGTCATAGAGGCCGCGCTGAAGACGGTCCTAGCTTCTTCATAGATCTTCAATGCTCTGTCTTCATTTTCTGCTCCAGTTAAGAGGTCACCCACATACAAGGAATGCGCCAGCTGTGGTTATGAGTCCGGATACTCTTCTACTTTCTTGAAATGATACTGAAGAGTTGCTGTCAACAAGAAAGGACTCGTTGTGGTTGTGAAAGGAACTCGCTTCATTCGCAGTCTGTACTTTGCCTGCTGGTTCTCTGGAACCTGCTTTCTTGTGGTGTCAGAGAAAGCGCAATGCATCCTTGTCGTTCTCTCTTATCTCTATTTGTAAGCATGGCGTTTCAATACCTTCCACCAATGTATTTCTGTTGCTTCTGAAATTCAGTAGCAGTGGGATAAGGTATGCTGCCAAATTCGATCCACTCTCTAGGTTTTGGTTCAATGGCTTTAACTTATGCCCACACGATGTAGCCACAGAAAACAGTCGAAGTGCCTTCACATCGCTCGTTTCTGGAAACCCCTGCTGGTGAAGCATTTAGTAGATGAAGCATTTAGTAGAAGCTTTCCCTGCTCTTCTTTTTGTACTACTGGCTCAGCTATGTCTTCCATGCAATACTGCTTGATGACAGCGTTGTAGGTTTCCAGCAATTCAGTCCTTTGCAGGCGGTTTTTCTATTGGGACAGGCATTTCTCACTGATATCTGTGTTTTTGCTTCCAGGGAAGGGCTATTCCGTTGCGAAATCCACTAAATCCACAGGTGCCGGTTGCCGAAGACTAGGAAGTGCATCGGCGACCTCCTGCGTGATGGCATTCTGGATCTCAGGACTGAGGACGGGCGGTGCCGGGTGGGGGTTAGAGATGAGCGATAGCTGCCGGGCGACCTCTTCCCGCACGAAGTCTTTGATTGTGGCTAGCAAGTCGTGGTTGATGCCCAGGCCGGAGATGGAGTCGGCAGGCGGGGGAGGGCGACGAGCGCAAAGACGTTGCTTGCGCAACTCGTCAAAACCTTGGCACAGGGTATACACCTAGGCGACGGTGGTGGGGCTCTTCGCCAACAACATCTGAAAAGCGTCGTCGTCAATGCCTTTCAGGACGTGCTTAATCTTGTCAGCTTCGGACATAGCCGGATCAACACGCTTGCATAGGTCAACTACATCTTCAATGTAGCTCGTGAAAGTCTCGTCCTTGTGCTGAGCTTGAACACGCAGGCTTTGCTCAGCGCGCAGTTTCCGCACGGCGGGACGGCCGAAAACCTCCGCAAGTGTGCTCTTGAAAACGGCCCAGAAAAGAAATCTTTACTCTTACCTCCTGTTTTACAGTTTACCTACTTCCTAGAAACTCACTTTTCTTGTATCCAGTGTGTACTGATGGCATGGATCACCACTGCAGTTGCATAGCAATTCCTTCTGCGGCGCTCTTGCAGTGCCTTGTTATGGAAGCCTCCCTCTACGGTTTCGCTGGCTTGATTTCTTGCTCACGTTTTTACAAGCCGGCAGAGCAATGACCGATTTCAGCATCGTTTGCATCCCTATTTCTGTTATGGTAAGTTAGCGAGCAGAGTGGCCCAAATGGAGGTCGCTCACAGGTAGAGGCAATCAGTCGCTAGCACGTCTTTGGGGACTCCGCACCGGGGCCTTCGATAATGCGGCGTTGCCTTTGAAGGCGGCAGCGCTATCTTTGCGCGCTCACTTCACCTTCGTATGGGGACAGTGGGTATCAGTCACCGCGGCGGAGGCAGCGTCAGCGACGGGCGAACGGAATGCGTCCAAGGACTGTGAATGGGAGCGGCTCACTGGAGAACGCGTGTTCGAAATGAAAATGGGTGATTTGTGTAGAGTGGCTAAGAAAAACAGAGAACTAAGGAACATAATAATTTTTATTGGCAACGCATGATGTAGTCTCACAGCGCTTTTCTTTCCGGTTTGCTAACGTGAATAAATGTTGCGGCACTCATTCACGGCTAACACCGGCAGCAAAGAGAACGACTCTTCAGGATGGTCGGCGCGCTCGGAGGCATTAGCCGTGGACGGCTTTGGTGGAACGTTTTATGCAAACGTATTTAGTAGGTCAGTGTGCAGTCAAAGAGATGTCAAGGAGTTGAAAGAAACAAATATCCAATGTATTTTGTCATTTATTTTGATGGTATTTACTATAGTAATCGCCAATATTATAACTACTTCCTTATCGTTGGAAAGGCAAAATCAGGACGGCAAGTATAAAGGTTTTTCGGCAACTAATTTAAACATTTTAATATATTGCAGCAATCATAGCTTAGCTAATGAATTTTCATTTTTAACGATGCGAATAGAAAAACAATATATTTTTTATACGAAGAAAGAACCTGTTTCAAAAATTTTGGACCCTCGGTAAAAAATTTGAAAAATTATTCGACATATCCCGTTGGAAAATCGCATGACAAAAAAATTTGGAATATACGTATTTTGACTAGATTACTGTGCCTTAAATGAGTCTTCCAGTTTACAGAAACATAACGCTAAACTTTACGGTCAGCAAAAAAAAAAGAAAACTTAATAATCGTGCGCAGCGCTTTGAGCTCCATAGTGCAGTGACAAGGTGCTCTCATGGCCGTTTTTTCGGTAGCTCTGTTCCGTCCAATGTTGGCGGCACGGAATCGTTAAGAACATGTCCAGCACCTTCAGGGAAGCCCCCAAAGGAGTCGGTTTTTTTTTTGGAAATGTTGTGAACAAAAGTCCGAGCTGGGAGCAGCAATAATCTCTAATCGAACAAACATTAGACAATTGGACGTCGTCACCTCGTACACAGTAGGCGCTTGCACCTAATGAGTGGGGCGGCGATGCTTAGAAATCGTGAGACCTACGTCAGTGCAGGTTCAGTGCAAGAAGAGGACTCCGCCTTGAGCGAAAAATCTTGCGTGATTGCTCCGTGTTGACAAGTTTTCTGCGAAGTTTAAAAATACTCCCTCAAGCGGCCGAAGAAAACACCGAAACCAAGCCTGAAGTTCGATCCTGTTCATTTTTGTTCCGTGTGGGGCACAAGCCAGGCCCGTAAATTTTAAAGCTGATCGGCAGCCTGATTTTCAGTCGTCTAATACCATGCCTGCCGTTGCAGCGACGTACTATCTTGCCATGAGTAGAGGAGCCATTTTCGCTATTATTTTCTCCAAGCCCACAACATGCTCAGGATGCTTCAAAATGCTGACGGCAAAAACCACCGGGGCTGCCCAGAGGTAATACGACCTTGAAAGAGCCGCCGCCTTTAAACGTTACAAGCGAAGCACGAACCCCTACCAGAATTCAAGTGCCCCCAAACGGGCAGTTCAACGTCCAGCAAGACCCTGCCTCTTACGCTGCACCGTGGATAATACTGCTATATAAGGAATTATCTGGATCCAAATCCAGAAAATGTCTCGGTCAGCTCGAGCATGAGGCTACGTTTTCTGTAGATGTGTAGTTTATTCTTGCCATCGAGGGACTGGTAAACAAATGAATACAAAAAGAGACGAGTCTCCCCTTGTCACCTTGGATATGAATTCAGAGCTCCTGAAGAGAATCAAGACCGCTGTTCACAAAGAATGGGACTAGCTACCCCTTTTTTACGCATCCCATACTTCAGTGTCCATCCCGTTCATAAAAAAATAAAAAAAATTATCGCTCCCGCAGTAGCGGCACTCAGGTGACAGGGGAAAAGAAAGTAAATCTCACGATGCAAGGCTTGAAAGGCATACTCTTTGCAGGCCCTGTACTGCTGTCAGGACGGTTAACAAGAACGCCCCAGCTGATGTCTTCCACTGACATGCCTTCGAGCGCTGGGCGCTGAGTCCGAGATCATGCTACATGGTATGTTTGCTGCAAACCCACCATGCAGCATGGTCTCGGACTCAGCGCTCAGGGTCTGTCATATCAGTGCAGGGAGAACAATTCGGAGTTCTTGTTAAGCGTACTGACAGCACTACGCAGTTCACAATAAAGTCTTTCGTATTTTATCGAATACCAATCTAACATGGTGAAAATACCTTGTATATGCAACTCACTATGCACTTTACTCACGACCACGAAAAACACATGAAGCGCTGTATTTTTAATAGCACGCGTATAATATGCAAGAAATGAAAAAAAGAACACATTTTTCGTGCGTGATTGAATATCTGGCTACGCACAAAAATTCTGATTGCGTACTGAACTTTACCAAGACATGAATTCAGTAACATCCACAATCGACACGAGCGCATAGTAGTATTTCTGGCCCCGAGGAAGTATGGTAGCACGGCGTCTTTTGAAAGAAATAACTACCAATCTTGCCAAGCGATCGCTGCTGAAAATTATTTCCGTCAGGATTGTTCGTGATTTATGTTAGTAAACATTGCTCCTTACCTCTAATGCTGCAAGGAAACCAGTGGGCTGAATTGCTTACTGGAGACCGTCATGGCTACTTTGTATTCTATCCTTCTTGAGCCTTACCACGATCCGGAGGCGACGGTGTTTTGGCTGAAGTGAAGTAAAAAATAGGGCCAATGGCTGCGAACTCGCGGCCACATCTTGAAAGATCCTCTGCAAGAGTACTATCGAAAATTTTCTTGATATCTCCGTTTGCTTTTTAGAAAGTGACCACCATTTCTCCGTCGCCTTTCTTTATTAGTGGAATTAGAGCCACCTCGGTATGCGTCGCACCTGCCGCACTAAGCCGTGCGCAGCCGACTATTTTTCACACTAGAACAGCAACACATTCGGCGTTGTTTTCATGGCACCTGCAATGCCTGCGTACAGATGGCTTGTACGGCGACAGACTACCTTGCATAACAGCACAGAGCACTGGCTGCATTAAGAGCTTCTTCATCTAAAGCAGCAGTCAAACGAATATTTTCTGCAGCTTCATGAAGCGTAGAACAGAGCTAACGGGCCGCGGAATCGTCTCTCTGGGAGCCTCATTGGATTTCGAGTGGTGCATATATAGGCCGTGAAAGTTGTCAATGCAGCAGCCCGTCCTGCTGCACGCAAAATGAGAGTTTTGGCGGTGCCCCGGAGGCTCCGCTTGCATGACCATTGGAACACACCACTAGTCTATTGCAGTAACAATTGTATTCTACGCCGGCCGCTCCGTAGTCGTAGGCATAAATCAGGACGCAACCTGGCAGACCAGGCAAAGAGCATTTAAATACTAGGGCATTAATGTGTGTAGCGTCGTCTATGATGAACGTGGTACTTACTTCAGTAGGCGTTTTTGTTGGAAACAAGAAAAGAACACACAACGCGGGAAATATTGTCGAGAGAGTGCTTCTTTCGCGACTTCAAAAGAAGCATCCAGTGAAGGAAACAAGTTACCATTTGATATCGTTTCGTACAAGTGAGGAGATGCTAATAATAACCAACCAGCGCTGTTATTAGGCAATTATCATTTCGTATAAATCGACCGTATGGAATGTTTCGACTTAAGCTTGTTAAAGGGAGTCATACTATTGTTAATGACGATAAACCGATCTCCGCAGAAGCCAGAACCAACGTCCTTAAAATGTTCGCGCTAAAGTGAGCTGCGGAGCTTTTCTCAACTTTGCGCGCATGATCCACACTGCGCTTATTACCAGAAAGTTGACTAGGCACGCTGCGCCAGAGCTCACTCACCGATGGACGTCGATCCAAGCTGCTGCTACCGGCACGCCTGCTTCGGTTGACGGGTGCTACTGCACTGGCTGCGTATTGGCACACACCGTGCAAGGAGGAAAACTAAAAACGCCTTCCGGTGATGATAGACACACAGCAAACGTCGACAGTTCTGGGATAAAAGTAGACTGATACTACTTCGAAGGTACGCCTGATAAGTTCACGTTCTCGAAAGACGAATCCGTACCGCTGGCATGAGCGATAAAATTATCACAAGGCGCTTTGTGTGCTAAAAAAGAGACAACAGTCTTCCGAATCGCCCATGGATTGGGGTCATCGTAGCCATCGGGGGTGTCGAAAATATCAATTGCATTATCTAAGGTAATATGCGCCTATTTTTTTAAACAGGAATTTGGATCTCAACAAGTATCGCCTGCGACTGCTTTTTGTATATTTGTACGTTTGAATATTCTACTTGGCATGTAGCTGGATGACTGTAGTTTTTAAATTTTTTACAGGAGGTCCTCCGGACAGATTGCCCTTCGAGACCTCTTTCTGTAACACTAGTGAAACCATTTATTGAATGTACCACATATTTAAATGGATATGAATGTCTGAGTGAATGAGTTCATTTCAACCCGGAAGAAAGACATTTCATTTTGAAGTGTCTTTTCTGCACTCAGGCAAGACGTCCTCCATAAGAGAAATGTGTGACTCTGTACACGTTTGCGCGTGAGCAGCAAGTTCCTTCTTAGCGGCAAGTGCCAACCACCCAACTTCCCGAACAAGTCCACGAACGTAGATCCGAACGTCCCAGTATGTAATATCTTCGTGGGCTTCGAACCGTACGCATGCAGTTCCGGCAAGGTAAACTATCACGTTCGCAAGCAAGAGCGTAGCAGCCACCTGGCATGCTTGCTGACACGCTCATAAAGCGAGAGCCTGCCCTGTTGTGAACAAAAATGTTGTGAACAAAGGTCCGAACTGGGAGCAGCAATAATATCTATTTCAACAAACATTAGACAATTGGACGTCGTCACCTCGTACACAGTAGGCGCTTGCACGTAATGAATGGGGTGGCGATGCTTAGAAATCGTGAGAACACCGTCAGTGCAGGTTCAGTGCAAGAAGAGGACGCCGCCTTTAGCGCAAAATCTTGCGTGATTGCTCCGTCGTAACAAGTTTTCTGCGAAGTTTAAAAATACTTCCTCAAGCGGCCGAAGAAAACACCGAAACCAAGCCTGAAGTTCGATCCTGTTCAGTTTTGTTCCGTGTGTGGGCACAAGTCAGGCCCGTAAATTTTCAAGCTGATCGGCAGCCTGATTTTCAGTCGTTTACTACCATGCCTGCCGTTGCAGCGACGTAATATGTTGTCATGAGTAGAGGAGCCATTTCCGGTATTATTTTCTCCAAGCCCACAACATGCTCGGGATGCTTCAAAATGCTGACGGCAAAAACCACCGGGGCTGCCCAGAGGTAATACGACCTTGAAAAAGCCGCCGCCTTTAAACGTTACAAGCGAAGCACGAACCCCTACCAGAACTCAAGTGCCCCCAAACGGGCAGTTCAACGTCCAGCAAGACCCTGCCTCTTACGCTGCACCGTGGATAATACTGCTATATAAGGAATTATCTAGATGCAAATCCAGAAAATGTCTCGGTCAGCTCGAGCATGAGGCTACGTTTTCTGTCGATGTGTTCTTTATTCTTGCCATCGAGGGACTGGTAAGCAAATGAATACAAAAGAGACGAGTCTCCCCTTGTCATCTTGGATAGAATTCAGAGCTCCTGAAGAGAATCAAGACCGCTGTTCACAAGAAATGGGAGTAGCTACCCCTTTTTTAGGCATCCCATACTTCAGTGCATTGTCCATCGCGTTCATAAAAAAAATAAAAAAATTATCGCTCCCGCAGTAGCGGCATTCAGGTGACAGGGGAAAAGAAATCAAATCTCACGACGCAAGGCTTGAAAGGCATACTCTTTGCAGGCCCTGTACTGCTGTCAGGACAGTTAACGAGAACGCTCGAGCTGATGTCTTCCACTGACATGCCTTCGAGCGCTGGGCGCTGAGTCCGAGACCATGCTACATGGTATGTTTGCTGCAAACCCACCATGCAGCATGGTCTTCCCTGGCATTCCCTGCCGAAAAATCTGTTAACCCTAGTTACAAAGCGCACCTCCATACCAATTCAATCGATCACAGCTTTCCTTCTACGCCAGGGGAATTAGTGCCAAAACTAGAGAATTTCGGATACCCTTCCCAATAATGACTCAACGCATGAGTCGCTCCCATCGTGGAACAGCCTGTCTATTTTATATGGCGTCACATTAGCGCACCTTTGTAAAAAGCACCACACCAACACATTCTAGAAGAGCACCTGGTTCTTCAAGAAAGATACAGAAGTAGCACAGAAAAGAGAAAATGATGCTGAGAAGGCTACAATGCAATTTAACTTAGAAAACAGTAGGGCTGTCGAAATGTACATCTAGTTTGAGTGCTGAATTTTCCGCTGCGTGCATAGCTGCAGCAGAATGATGAATGAGAACATCGAAAACAACATAATCTAGACTGACTCACTGAGCCTGCTCTCAGCACTACATTGGAGAATTCCATTTGAATCGATAGGAGGAAGCATCTTTCACGGCATAGGAATGGTCAAAACACAAGGGCATATCTTAAGATTCGGTCGGTTCCAGAGCCACGTCGGAAATGTTGGAAATGGGAGAGCCGACCCATGTGCTGAACAAGCTCGCAGCCGTGAAGCAAAAGAATTACTGATCGGGACTTCATGAAGTTAATAAATAATAAATGGAAGAAAATATGACAGAAAGCGTGTATTTATGATGTTAACTACAAACTGCACTCTTGAAAGCCTAACCTGGCAGAATATAAGACATATGAGCATCATGAACGATTCATCAACTTAATTATATGCCTAATTATATGCCTGTATAAAATAATATTTCTGTGCGCAAACTTGCAATGGTTGTTCATTGCAGACATCGCCTAAACATAAGGAGGGCCATTCTCTATTTTTTCTATTATGGACGCAATTTCGCCGGTTTTACGTTCTAGAAAACTTTAAAAGTGCTCCAAAAGTACAAATTTTAATTGCAATCTTCCTTTTTACCAGAATACTTTAGTTTGTAGTGTTTTATTTGAATAACACTTGAAGCAAAAGAAGACATCCACCTCTTCTCGATGCTCCTCTTCTATTGCCTTGGGTCAGGGACTGAAAAAATAAGAATACTCAAGTGCATTGAATTTGAATGATGGCTTCGGCTACATTGAGGAAAAAGTATTCCAAGCGTCTATTAGGCGGACTAGATTGACTTTCATTGTATATATTGTGCACCTCTAGTAAAATGCGCATCTATGCAGTGAGATTGCAAGTTGCTAGAACAGCAAGTTGCAATAATTCTCGGTAGAGCTGCATTGGTGGGACATTAAACATGAAACGCAGCATTGAAATAATTTACACCACCATGAAACTAATACTGCAGGCTGGTCATACACCTAAACTTCTTGAAACAATGTGAAAAGCTATGATTACGCTTATTATGCATCAAACCAGTGTTTGGATGACAGAAAAACTCGGTTGCTGTGCTACTATGAGCGCTGTCGGCCCTCGCTGTTTCTGTAGCCTTATTGAGCGGCTCTTGGAATGGAGAATCAAAACTCATTGCTGGCATTGGTGACATATGAACATATGATATGAGCATAATTTGGCATTTCGGTTCAAGAACACAAACCTGTTAGTAAGTTTGCCAGTCTTCACTACTGTATCCGAAGTCATTACTGTCACGGCCAGCACCACGAATATTTGCTATGAAGATAAGCGTTGTAGTCTAGGGAAAAGCTCATCACTTTTCCATTTTTTTTTTCTCTCAATGCTTCCACGGTTGCCCTATAGAAGTTTGCAGAAAGCTGACACTCTTTAAATGCGGTGCTTTACAGCGAATGAAAGCAGAAGAGTTGCTTCGGAAGGAAAATTAACCATACAGCATGATCCAAGTTAGGCAGTTAAGAAGGTGCAAAAGATGAAAAACGGCGCAGCCAAACTAGGTATTTTCCTAACAACATGGTCACTGGTACAATGTGAAAAATTCGTATCTGAAAAAATATAGATCCTGAGATAACGCGCTGTTCGACGTGTGTGACAAATTCGGTTCACTCTTTCTTTTCTGCTATATTTTGGCAAGAATTCAGTCTTTATGCACAGTGTGAGTGAACTAAAGCTTCACCTCTGAGTGATTTTTAACGGCCCGTGTTCCTTGCTTCTTCAATGCGCACCTCTTACTTTCTGCATGCTCATGAAATGATTTGAACTTGCGTTTTCCAAAGAATGCTCATTCGGATTCTTAGGTCAGTTAAGAATTCCCTCTTCAGCTGCACTACTCATCTCAACCACGTTTGTCATGGGGACCAAACATGGCTATCATACATCATTTGAATGTATTGCTGAAGCATTACAGATCGTTATCTTTCCACTATTTAGATAAGTGCTGCGGTTGCTACGCTATATAATACGTTAACACTGTTACGGTCTTCTGAGCCGGCACGCCACCATTGAGATTACTGTCTTGTGCAGGGAATGTGAACCAGTGGGCGCATTCGTTTTGAAGCCCCTAACTGTCCGAGTCTACTTGCGGACTCGAGTCCGGCATGCGATTTTCTCGGGTAGCCCGAGAGCTCCGCCCACCAGTCAGAAAGCTGCCCGCATCGCCACAGCAACGCGTTCGTTTTTCGCTGCTGCGAGTACGTGGGCTACTTGGGGCTCCGAGGAAAGCAGCAGACGACAGCTGCCTGGAAAGTGAAGCGCCACAATGGTAGCCGTATTGAGCTAGGATCTGAGTGTATTCTGAGTGTCTTTTCCTGTCGGACTATACCGAGCGTTAAACCTTCACAAGAACTCCATAGCTGCTCTCTGAGGCATGGGGAGACTTTTTGTTCTTGAATCTTCGTTTTAGTTTCCTGAAATCTACCGCACACGGACGAGCGTTCGGAGCTGCGAGCGCCTATTGTTTGCTCGTGTCGTCAAGAGGTTCTTGTGCGCTGATTTTCCTACATACTGTATGCACGCTTACCTGAAAGCATCGCAGGTTAACCACTCCTGTTCTGGAGCAGCTAGCGCTTGTTAACATTTTTACGAAGGCTTTCTTCTGTCTGCCTATCCGCAACTAGTTGGGCTACTTTGTGTGAGCTTCGCCTCGAACAGTAGCGAGGAGCATACTGCTGAATCTGAGTTCTCTAATCACCTATGCTAAGCTGACAGTATGGTCTTCAAATCGACTCAGTGATCGTGATCGAACGTACGGCGTTGCTTCTGCGTCGTGCTGGCTTTGACTTGCGTCGTCTGCTAGCAGATGACAGCGGCCTAGCACGGTTACCGAGGGGTAGCCCGGCTCCGGCGGCCAGTCCGCAAGCAGCCGCTGGCAAGTAGATCATGTGACCATGACGGTGTTTCCTGGCAGAGCGGAAGCTGAGACGTGTCAGGAAGTAGTCCGGAATTGGAAACTCGAATACACCCATTGAGCATATAGGAGCACTTACCGCATGTTTCGGGGTTTATCATCCCGAAGCTGGATTGGGGTTACGAAATTTCGTGTAGTGGTAAGAAAATTGTCATCAGCCACCCCAGACCATTGCTATCTACCAGTGTCATGCGCTACTAGGTTGATTCTGCATTTCTGTGCCGCTGAAGTATTCTTGTAATCACTTCGACCAGGTCTTCAAACCATACTCGGCGGCCGAATGTCCGCGCCACATTGTCGCTACGGACGGTGACTGAACAGGAATGGTGATTAATGGAAATATACTATATGCATACCTTTGTTATAACAGAACGCCGCTACACCTTTGCAGCATTTTACTCCAGCATTTTTTCGTGTCCCTCACATGTGATACACCAACTTCCCTTAGTATAGGCTTTATTTTTATCTTGAAGTATAAAACCGCCTCTTGAATTTTTACACTGGTAACAAATGCTGTATAAAAACACAATGCATGACAGGCGACAGTTACGTACACTAACGCTGAAAAGTATTCGTCGACATGGTCTGCTCTTGAGGTACATGTTGAGCACTGACTGTTTCTTTAGATACCAAAAGTGCCTCAAAGGCTGGCACAAAAGTTCTTCACACCTTCAAGAAGTGTATGGCTTTATTGTTACATTTATTGCTTAACTCCATGGCTTGCACGGCTTATATGCAAACCTCTCCCCTAAAGTTATGTCTGGGGGCGCATGTATCTAGTTTTTACTACAGTATGCACAGTGAGCAAGTGATGAGCATTCAGGATTAGTATTACGCTATCTGAGATATTTTTGCTCGACATAGCTCTCGCTATCTGTTTCCATTATTTATTGACGTACTGCTGGGATTGCCGCTTCTTTCTCTATGGGTTCACTGGCTGCGTTCAGACTGCATTCAGATTGTTATTACCTTTACAGAACTTCATCGACCAATGTGATTCATAAAAGAAGATGATTTCGCATAGTGTTGGTATGATAGACTCTGGAGGCCATTGAAAGGAAAATTGAAGCTTTCACAAAAAAAGAAGGCTGATTAGTAGTGTGCCGAGCGTATGACAAATTCTCAGGGACGAAGCCATCAATCTTATTATCAGCAGTCGTATCTTGAGGCCTTCCTTTTCGCACAAGGCTGAGAAATAGCTATACAGCTTGCATGTACGGACTGTGCTCTTAGATTCTATTTGAAGCATGCACCAAACATCGAAGAAGTTATGCAGGAGGTTGGCTTTATATAAACTTCTTAGGGTGCCGCTTAGAATTGTGCCGCGAAGAAAAAGTCTGCATGTTGGAAAACTTGTCACACGAAGCTGAAGGTGTGCTTCTCGGGATAAACGCAGAAGTGTGTGCACGCATATTTCAAGTGGTAACATCGTTCAGAGAGCGCACCTGGGTGGTCGTTAGCTTTTTGTGCGCAAAACAAGTTCTTGGCCTGTCATTACCGGTGGCGCAAAGAGCTGTGTCGACTTCTGACGTCCAGTAATGCAATATCAGAAACTTCAAGTGTCTACCCAGAGTACACGCATTTTAATTTGTGTTGACTTACAATCTTAATACAGAAGCGTAGATATCACAACCTGGGCACACAAAGCGATACCTACTTCAAGCAAAGACGATTTGCCGTCGGAATATGCAGCTCTCCTCGGCGACCTGCTAGGAAATGCTTCACTTTGGGTCGTTAACTGCGGCCCCAGCGAGTGGTGGAGAGATGCAAGTGAAGACGCCGGATTCAGCGAAACTCTCACTATATGAAGTCATCACTTTGAGCACAGTGCAAGTGGCCGGCCTCGTCTATAAATGCTTACAACACTCCTCTCAGCGCAGACCTTCCCCGAAACTGGCACGCTGCTGCGAAGCTCTCGGACATGGCGAGGGACGATGTCGCAAAGGTGCACTAGCGCGGAGCACTGTCTCGATCGCTCTCCTCGGTTCTTGTGCCTGCCACCAGGTTTCAATAATTCTGCGCAATAAATTCGCGACACTTTGTTTTGAAGCAAGAAAACGTCTTTATATATAGTATATACAAACGCTGTACGATATCCTTTGTTTGTTCTAGTTCTGCTCGATTGCCGCAACCATGAATATTTATTCACACTTCCATTGATTTTCTTTTGCTGGCACGCTAATTTTGTTCGAAAATAAGTAATTCCTCTTCGTATTGAACTCTTTGAGGCACATAACGCAGTTCATCATTCGCATCTTCAGCCCCACTACGGCCACTGCAAACCGAAGACCCAATGTCTCTCCAATTAATCCTGTCCAGTGCAAGCTGGGATCATCCTATCCACGCAAACTTCTTAATCTCATCCACCCACCTACCTTTCTGCCGCCCCGTGCTGCACTTGCCTTCCCTTGGAAACCACTACTTTACTGTTAAGAACCATCGATTATCGTGCCTCCACAAGGCATGCCCTGCCCATGTCCATTTATTTAGCTTCTTTACGGACTATTTTATCCAGTGGAACTACTCGGAGAGGGCGTCCTCCAAGTGCTTCTCGCAGATAAAAAGTGATCGGCCGAAACGTCAAACAATAGGCCTACAGGACTGGTTGGAAAGGGGTCCTTTAGGTTTGGTTTGTGGGGTTTAACGTCCCAATGCGACTAAGGCTATGAGAGACGCCGTAGTGAAGGGCTCCGGAAATTTCGACCACCTGGGGTTCCTTAACGTGCACCGACATCGCACAGTACACGGGCCTCTAGAATTTCTCCTCCAAAGAAATTTTAGCCGCCGCGGCCGTGATCGAACCCGCGTCTTTCGGGCCAGCAGCCGAGCACCGTAACAGTTGAGCCACCGCGGCGGCCAAAAGGGTCCTTTAAGGTGACTTCGCCAATTCGTACTTGAGGTTTCTCCGGCTATAATATCCTGTACAGAAATATTCTTTGGCGAGCACATATAACGACACCCATATCATCCACCAAAATATCTGTAGAATTTTTGTAATGGCATCTTTTTCATGGGCCGCAAAAAGTGAAGCTTGTGGTTTACAGAACCAGTACCAGACCTAAACATGAGCAGACTAGTTGTATCTGGGACTAGCACGAAATAAAGCTAAGAGATGTACTCGAATCGATTCAAAATTGTAATACTCACTTAGTTCATTCTGCGTATTTGTATACAATCAGAATGTCATTTCTGAAAGGACATTCTGTTTTTTAAAGCCTCGCTGCTCGCCGCAGCAGCGCCAACCTCCTCTGCTCCCTCCACAAGTTTTTCATAGGTTTATAAATCAGACACCTTACACCTTAGATTTTCCCGGCCACTTCCCTTCTACTTTTCTGTTTTCGTTTTCTCTGAATGTTGAGAACCGAAATTCTCTTTTCAGATGCTCCAGTAGCTTTTATCTCAAAGCAATGACGTATACAGCTATTGATAACTACTTAACCCATCATTTATTTAAAAGCCCTTGAGGGGTTCTGTCACGTAAATAAAATAAATCAAGCGAACCATGTTTTGTGTGTTTACTTTACGCAGATGGCCAGCACACGTCACTATGATTTATGGAGTGAGTAGCGCAAATATTAACCGGTGGTGAAATTCTAAACCCTGGCATTTTATTTGTTAGTTTTGTATTGAGTCAGTTAGTATCACCGCTACGTCACGTCTGAGACTTTTCAATAGTGGTTGCTTAGAGTGAAGACAAGAAATCATAATACATAACTAGGTACTCGCTTTTCAAACGGTCCAGGCTGTAGCTCTCACAATAAAAAAAACTAATAATTTCGTTCCAAAACTTGACTCTGCGCGGGAAAAAAATAAAAAAAAAATCATGACCATCAAGATTCTCTAATTTTTATTTCTATATTCCGTTGCCCGAAGTATAAGCGTTCTGATGTTATTTTAATGTTGCTTACGTTTAGAAATATGGGTTCATGCGACGTATTATATAAGTTTCCCAGACCGCTATCTTTCCAGCGAAATTATTGTTTGCGTGTTTTAGGGCCGCGCAGGCGGCAGGCAGCGTTAAAACACGGCTCCAGGTATCGCAAGTGTCTACGCACTGCATTGTCCCTCTTTTCGAAGGAGAAAACTGATGATGCCATGCATGCAGGTGGCGGCTTCAGAGCATAAACCTTTGAAACCTTATTGAACGTCAACGAACACCACCTCCTTATTGTTCGCGCTTGCCCTGTCTTCTTCCGAAAAATAGGCCATTGTCTTGGTGTCGAAGGACGGGAACAATATTTCTAAAGGGGCAAAGTTGTTGACACCAAGCTATTGGTTTCTTAGAAAAGCTGGAAATCCGGCAGCATATTTTAAACTCAACACGAGTGTATTTCAATCCCTAGTTTGCGTATCCTTCGCTGTTGCACGAAGCTTCCACGCGTGCGAGTTCCTTAAAACTTTTGAAGGAATATCAAACAACCCTGCAGCAAGAAATGAAAGTTGAATGTTTTCTCCTTTGCATAACACTCGTCATAATTGGTAAGTTTTCATTACTCACTGCTGAGGACCTCTTAACGGCAATTTAAGGATGCCAAATATTGCGAAGATGATGTTGGTTCTTCCTTTTTTATCTCCAAATCGTAAGAGGGACAATAAAAAATGCAAGAATCTCGTGGTAGTACGTTCCCCGTCTGGTTGTAATCTTCTTTCGGGACCACGGGAGAGGGCGCAAACTTAAGATACAACTGTCAGATAGTTCGTATTTTGCGCGAGGCTCTTAAAGTACCAGATACATACAAAATGGCTGCATTCTTAGAAGGATGGGCGCAGAGTTGTCAAGTCTTTGTGTCTCTAAGGTGCCTAATCAGCAGAAATTCGTTGCCAGCTTCTCCAATACGACGCTGAAGTGATGGG
Organism: Amblyomma mixtum; assembly: GCF_055824585.1. NCBI lineage: Eukaryota > Metazoa > Arthropoda > Arachnida > Ixodida > Ixodidae > Amblyomma > Amblyomma mixtum. The sequence continues at coordinate 132,704,521 of NC_143021.1, read as the reverse complement.
ATGCAAGCACAGACGAGCTGGGTACACTGTACCCCCACACTGGCAGGACAGGTGTGCACATTACGCAGCAATATGATAGGACATGTGCAATACTAAATATCGTATTGTTCAGCTGAATCAGCAAGACTCAGAAAAACTCTCGGCTGAGTCTGCCGTTCCCCAGGGCTCGTTTCTTGGACCCGTTCTTTTCGTCCTCTCTATAAATGACGTTATAAAAGATGTTCCTGTAAAAACGATACTATATAAAGACGGCTGTGCCCTGCATTAAGGAATACAGAGCCCCTCGGATCAAGTATTCTTAAACAACGCACCTGAGAAACTTGTCGCCAGGCGTGAAGATTGGCAGCTAGATGTCGATAAATTTTACGAAAAGTGGTTATATGTGTAATACTCACAAAAAGAAGATGCTTAACTTATCGATACCTAACAACCTTAAATGGAATAGCACTTTGGTAAAGTAAAAGATAACGCCTGCCGCAAATTGTTATTTTTCTCAGAAGAGCCTTAAAACTGTCCGCAACCAATGTCCACTTACTTGATTATAACACAATTATACTTCCAGAACTCGATTACGCAGCAATTATCTTAAACGCTCTTACACAAACTAACATCAAAATCTTGGACGGGTGCAGAAAAAGGTACTTCGCTTTATCTGCAATGATTTTTCCCGCACGTCAGTCACAGAACTTTTAATAAGAGCCAACTTTCCGCAACTATGCCATCGTAACTGAGTTTCCCAACTAAAATTAATGTATCAGGTTGTAAATAGACATTACACAACGTTGGCATCTCTGGCATAATGGTATTTTCTTCTGGATATGCCACTAAGCAGAGGCATTAACTAACTATGAAGCCATTCCGTGCAAAAAAATAATTGTTTTTGAAGCTTTTTTTTTCGAGGAACATAACTGATTGGAATAACCCCAATATTACAGAGTGACTCAACCTTCCCTTTCTTTGTTTACTGCCAGTCTGTGCTGATAGCGATAAAGCACAAATACACCTATTTTTCCTTTTTCTGCAGTGCATTGTTTTGCTTGTTTTTGCAGAGCATTCTGTTGTGAAATGATGTTTGCTGTTGTGGACCGGCAGTGTACCTGTAAATATTAACTAAATAAAATGAATTCTCGAGTATGATTTTACTGTACTTTGGGATACAACTAGAGAATGAAACAGTTAAAGTGGGCCTTGCGCAAATTACTGTTCTCGAGCATTTAGGAATAGTTGACGATCAGCTTTCAGAAGGGAGTCGACACATATTTCCTTCTATTGTGCTAGTGCCGCCTTGATATAAGACTCAAAGAAGCACTTTGATCAGAATTGCCACCTGCAGAAAAGAATATGTACCCGTGGCATGTTGATGCTTTTGACTACAAAGGCCAGTTCTATAAGGCTACTATGCGAAGTGCCGTGACATATACTTCTTAATTCTCTCGTATTATGCCAAAAGTCCTTTCCCTTTGGCGGAGGCGTTTTGCATCAAACAGAAGGATAAAGATTGCGTAAGTGACCCTTGTATCAAACTGTATCACAATGAAGACAGGTTTTTGGTTTCATCATGTGTGTGATGTGACAGTTTTGAAACTATAAAAGGAGTGTCGTGTTTTCAAATAAAGTTAGTCGCGAGTCTGCGCTTGTTGTGTTATCTTCTTGTCCTTGTCTTTTTGTGCGCAGTACCCCCCCCCCCCCCTTGTATTCACTCCTTTCCCTTCTGCTTAAAATTTTAGAGCAAAAACAGGCAGCTGATTGCGTGTTCAGCATGGAAACGAAAAATCGTTAACCAGCGGAGAGTTTACATAATTCAACCTTTTTATGTCAACATACGCTGCAATCGCCGATGAAGCCATCTCTATAGCTTAAAATGCTAGTTTTTAAAACTAAATGGTCCACTTTCAGTTAATCGCTTTTTATTCAGGGGTCTCAATGTGGTATTATGCTGTTTGAAATATAATAAAATCCACATTTTTTTTTTAATGCAGGAAACGGTTACAGTGCGGACGGTTACCGACCTGGCGCTGCTTTCTGCTACCCAGACCCCAGGGTAAGCCTGAAACTTTTCTTGCGCCATTATACTGAATGATAATATTACAAAAACTGAAATATTAAAAAAAAATAGTGCTGATAACCTGCTGTTATGTTTACATCCAAATGTGGCGGAGGTTCACGGCATTCTAAACAGTGTTAATATAGGCAAGAACATGATAGGGTTTCAAGTAGCTAACCCTAATAGATGGCGAAAGCATGTCCTTAGCCTGGTTGCCCGATAGTTTGGCTTTGCTGCGTCATCGACACGTCTGGCGATGACATTTTAACTGGGAAGAATACAAGTACAAGTATTTTCAGGAAGGCACTTACAAGCGGCAGGGATAGCTGCGAGCAGCGCCAAGAGGTACGAGCGAGAGATCTTTGTCGTCTGCGTCCGTAATCGACTCGTGGCATAGTGCATCTCTCCATCTTCGTCGTCAGCCCGCTACATAAGCCGGAGGGGTAGAAGCGCCGTCCTGACAATAGGGGGCCCAAGTGTCAGCCACGTGGTAGGGTTTAGGGAGGCGGACGTGGATGATGTCGGTGGCGGGGCGAGAGGACGATGGTGAGGATGCATGGGCAGCGATTTCATACTTGACATCAGTCATTCTGCGCACCACACGGAAAGGGCCACTGTAGTGGGAAAGAAGTTTCTCGGGGAGACCATCGTGACGCGAAGGCGACCACAGAAGGACGACGCACCCAGATTCGTAGTTTACTTCACCGTGTCGGTGGTCGTAGGCAGACTGCTGGGACGCTTGAGAGGCTTGGATCCGATGGCAGGCTATTGGCGCGCGTGGGTGGCTTGATCAATGTCGTAACTGGCTATGTGTTGGAGGGGACTGGAGAAGGTGGCATGGAGTGTCGAGGGGAGGTGGGTTGCCTACCAAACAAAAGTTAGACAGGGGAATAGCCTGTCGAGCCATGCCGTGAAGAATTATTTGCGAAGGTCACATAAGGCAAGGCGCTCTCTCAGTCGTGGTGTTCGGAGGAGACATACATAGCTGATATGTCGGTCAAAGCTCGGTTGAGCCGCTCAGTAAGGCCTTTGGTTTGTAAGTGATACGTTGTGGAGAGCTTGTGCTGCGGGGAACACGAACATAGGAGGTCCTGAACGACTCTGGTCAGATCTGTGCGGCGGCGATCGGTGAGTAGTTGGCGAGGAGCGACACACTGAAAAAGGATATTTTGCATGAGGAAATCCGCGGCTTCTGTTGCACAGCTCTTCGGTAAGGCACGTGTGATGACGTACCGAGTCGTATAGGCCGTTGCGACCGCTATCCAATTCATGCCGGAAAGCGATGTGGGATAAGGGCCGAGAAGGTCGAGGCCAACATGGTGAAAGGTTCGAGCGGGACATCAATGGGCTTGAGAACACCGGCAGGCAGTGTGGGGGCCTCTTTCTGCGTTGACACAGGTCACAAGCGGTGATGTAACTCTTAATGGGACGATATAAACAGGGAAAAGAGAAGCGGCGCTGGTCCAGAGCATAAGTGCGGTGCGGGAGACAGCAATGTGTCCGGCTGTCGGTAGATCGTGGAGTTCTTCAAGGAGAGAGGAGCGTAGCTGTTCAGGAATAACAAGCAATAGCGGAGGGGCATCAGGGGACAGGCTGTGGTGGTGGAGCATGTTATGCTGAAGAACATAGTTTCAGGGACGGATTCGGGCGTTCTGAACACAGGCCATCAATGATTGATTGTAAGGTGGAATCTTGGCGCTGTTTGTCGGCGACGTTGAGGAGATCAGAAATAGCAAAGAGACAAGGCACGCTATCAGTTTCGCGAAGATAAGGGATGTCCACAGGGCATAGAGACACGGCAACGTCTTCTAAATAACAAAGACAGGTCGACCACTTAAAGCCGCGAAGAAGGGAGTCCACCATGCGTTCGAAGGTAAAGAGCGCGTTGCATAAGCCAATCGGAAAGACTTTAAAAAGACATAAGCCGTCAGGTGTCATGAAAGTGGTCTTTTAGCGGTCCATGTCATCGACAGCTACTTGCCAGTAAAAAGAACTATGGTCGGTTGAAGAAAAGTCCTTGACTTCGTGAAGGCAATCAGTGCGTCATCGATTCTAGGCAGATGATAGATATCCTTCTTATTGATGCGGGTGAGGTGATAATAATCGATGCAGCATCGCCACCTCCCGTCCTTCTTTTTAACCAGGACGACTGATGTGGCCCAAAGGCTCGACGATGGTTCGATGACGTCTTTATCTAGCATCTTCTCCATCTCCTGCGTTGTTACACGGCGGTCTCCCCTGGACACTTTATACGGACGTCTGTGAAGAGGAGCGGCATTATCGGTGTTCGTGCGATGCTTCACATTAGAGGTTCGATACAACGGGTAGTCATCAAAGTCAAACACCTCGCAAAAATAGGGCAGTATCCAGAGCAGGTCTTGGGCTTGCGTTGGGGAGAGTTCAGAAGCGGTCACTTTGTCGCAATCGTCGGTTGGTGCCACGATAGGCAAAGGGCGGAGAGTAAAGAGCTACACGCAATTGGCCACAGCCGATATGACCTTTCGCCAGCAGGTCTGAGCTTTGCGATCGTTATACATTGCGGGAGCGGCTGGACGCGCCAAGCAATGTTAATTACCGTCAGGTAAGCTTGATTTGCAGAGATTGTGACGACGGTAAGGGTAAGCGCAGTGTTGCGTCTGAGGGACACCTCAAGTGCCGGAAAGAGGATGTGGTCACCATCGGGGACAGGTGGGGCACAAGAGAAAGACACGTGAGTGGTGACGTCGAGGGCCGACGGACGAACTCTGCTGTAGAAAGACTGGGTACAACTTAGGGCGGCAACTCTGCAGAAGGAGGAAGGTCAAGCTCAACGATACTAATGCCGCAGTCGATGAGTACCTGAGGCCACTGGTCCAAACGGCGAGCAGAACAGAAATGTGGCGGCCAGAGATTGTCACACGAGCTGTGAGTAGTCTGACCACCGGAGGCATTGCACCATTGCCAACACGGACAACAGCTGTAGGAGCTCACTTCAGTACTTTACTTTGGCGCCGGCGTCAACGGAAACTCATGACGGATACTTGCGCGCCGAAATCAATCAGGGCTATGACAGGGACTCCTTCAACATGAATGCTGAGTAAGTTACGTTGTGCAAGAAGGGCTAAGCGAGGGTCATCGAGCCGGGTCCCTACTGCAGCATTGCCTCCAGACGCTGCAGTGACTGGTTTTCCGTCTGGCAGCGTCCTTTGGGGTCAGGAGGGATTAAGCGATGGCGATCGGGTAAACGGGACTGACGGTGCAGAGGGGACGGTGAGCAGCTCAAGCGGGGAGTACGGACGTCAGCAGCAGTGCTTTTGCGGGTCCACGCTCGGCGAAAAAAGACCAGGTTGTTCTTCGGGACGGTGAACGCTGGGCATGTAATGGGATGTGCAAGGACGGAACCAGCGGTTGCGACAGTGGCAGGCGATGTAGCCAACACGCGAACAGTGAAAAAAAATGAGCCAATCATCGGGTGCCCGCCAGTCGGAAGGGTTGCGTCGGCGCGGGTCGAAGTACTGAGGGCGTCCGCGATTGGTCGCAGCAATATCCGGGACTGGGAAGGAGACATCGGGCCGGCAGGCTGAAGACCCACATTAGCAAATTCTTGGCGGACTACAGCTTCGATAACAGACATTGCGGGCAACTGATAGTCGGCATCAGATTGGCTTCTGGGGGACAGAGGACATGGCTTCCAGTTCTCGCGAGATGATGCGCGTGAGAGTTTCAGGAGGCGCTGGAGGTTGTCGGGGCAACAGATCTTGATATGATGATATCGCAGTCGTGTTGGGGAGGCGGGCAAACTCACGGCTAATGCCACCGGCTTTTGGCTGCCTTGAAGCGTCGGCATTCCTTTATGATGCCGTCAGCCGCTGAGCAATTTTAATAAATTATCTGGTGCAATGCGTCATCCGCAATCCCTTTTTGATCGTGGACCAATCTGTCCGATTCAGACATTTCATCGTCATGTTTGTGGCAAAGGCCAACACGTCCTGCATATACGAAACAAAAGAATCAGTCGAAGTTTGGGAGTGGGAAGCAAGGTCGGTCTTAGGCGCTCGTTGTCGGCCGAGTGGCTTTGCAAACAGTTCGCGAAGTTTTAGCTTGCATGTGTCCCATCTTCTGACATCATCTTCATGGGTCTCGTATCAGACGTGAACGGTGCCTTTCAGATAGAATATTCCATTGGCAAGCGTGAGTGTAGGGTCCCATTGGTTGTACACTCTCACGCATTCGTACGTATTGAGCCAGTCGTGAAAGTCTACGGCATCTGTGCCGGAAAACGTCCCAGGATCACGATGGTGAGCCAGAATGTCCGACGGTGTTGCCGGTGGCGCTGTTAGCGGCGAGTCGTCTTGGGCATGGCTAAGCTGCCGAGGTGCCGTCCGTCGCTTGATGTAGGCGTTGGTGAAATCCGTGCCTCCCCCAAATATGTAAGGGGGGAAATATATTTACAGATATTCAAAGGAAGACATATATCAGCAGCCCTGATAGCGGCGAGCAGCGCGTAGCGGACCGAGCCCTTTGTCGTCTTCATCTGTCGTCGACTCGTGGCACAGTGCATCTCTTCATTATCCTCGTCAGCCCGCTACAATATGAGACTAAGGTTAAGCTCTCATCGAGGTCAAACTGATCTGATCTGTTCTGTCGGCAGATGGAAGTTGACGTAGACGACAATGTGCAGTGCACAACGCGAGTGTGTGTTGCAGTTCAACTCGAAACGTGATCGGCTGCGGTGACGGCATAGCGGTGCCGTGCAGTGGCCAGCGAAGCTTATCTGTTCGCGCAACCGCTTATTCGAAACCCAGTCACGGCAATATTTCTTTTATTTATGCGTGGCCTCTTCCTATACTAGTTTTGCCAATTTCACCTTCAACATCAAGGTTGACACAAACTTGGTAAGCCAGTTTGTCCTCATCAGTTAGTGTTTCCGCGCTAAAAACCTTTCATGCGCTTATCGTGGCAGCCAGTTCAGTCGCTATTTGGTTGTAATAGTGGTGGTTCTAGCAGCGATGTGCGCTTTAGTGAAGTTCTTGCTGACAGATGGGATAGCTGCAAAGTGCGCGTTAAACTGGCGGTTATTTCTTTCGGTTATTTTAAGCATTACATACTGTTTTGATACATTCTATGAAAGCTCTCCTTTCAAACTTTCGAGTCAGTTGTTTGAGGTGTTTGTATACAGGGTGGTTTAGCAAAGCGGGAGTGGTGGGAACAGACACAAAGTGCTTCTCATCACCAAACTTCCAGCAGTGAATAAATCCTGTTAGAGTGTTGCGTAAGCGTGTAACATTTAGCACTTGAACATGAGAGTTGCGTAAGCGTGTAACATTTAGCACTTGAATTTCAAATTGTCGTAGTGTGCTTGCTAGAGCGAAATACCATCTCGTAATGGCTGACATGACGATTTGATACCGCCGAGTTTTTTGATGAAGACGTCTATCTCTATAGCTCAGGGGGGACGTCATATGCGTAGCTTAAAGTTGCATGTTGCATGAAGCAACATACACTAATGATGTATTTGAATGCTGGTGGCGCCCAGTTATAACTGCCCGCTTTATTGTATGGCACTGTACCTACATTTTTGTTCAAGGCCTAATAGAAAGAACACAATGACAATTAGCAGATAGTTGGCCGTTTTTTAGGGCTATCAAAATAATGCCAAGAGATATTGATACAAGCGCATTGATTGCATTAAAAGTTGCAGCTATCCCTGATAGCACCTGGAAACGTTATTGGTGGTTTTTGATCAGTAACGTGACCTAAAGAACATAAAGGGCAAGAAAGAATTTTATTTTTGATTATCTTTCATTATGCCAAGAAACGTTCCCCACTCATCCTGCAAAAGGCATGCTCGTAGAGCATTGGAATTCATGAAATGTGCAGCCTGTACAGCTTCCCTATTGAAACCGAGCCCCACCAGAAGGTAGAATGGCCCACGTCACTGGCTATCGGGTAGAACTCTTGTGTGGGGTTAGTTGGTACGTGATAATTATAAAAGAAGACGGCGCGACAGAAGAAGAGAAAAGAGGCACGCTAAACGATAAGACCAGCGGTGGTCCTGTCGTTTTGTGTGCCTTTGTTTTCTAGGTGTGTAGCGCAGTCTTCTTTTGTAGTTCTGGGTACCGGATATATAAAGAGCCCTCATTAGGTGCTCTCATTATGTTAACTTTTCAAAAATGTATTAGAAAGATCTTTGTGCATTTCAATAACTTACTCTATGTAGTATTGCTGTTTATTAGTGGTGTAGCTTCACCGCGTGTTTTGCTTTGCGCGCACCCTAATATTTGGAGTTAACGCAAACTGCACGCTGCTGCCTACTCTGGCAATGCACAGAGGATACAGCAGCACCTCGATTCTCCACCAATGAGCGAAAGATACGCCAGTTTCGAGCAAACGAATATCCAACACCTTTTGTACCTCGAATTGTGGTACTCAACCACGTATATTACACACTTACGCCTGCAGGCTGACACACATGGCCCTGTTAACATAAGTATTTTTTCATATCTGTAATATTCGCGTGTTTCTTTTTTCTTAAACAGTGTTAATTGATAGACCATTGGTGTTTGTGGCACTGTTTTTTCAGTGAAATTTGGTTTACAGCGTTCTAGTTTGCTCTGGTGCCTTACGCATCGGCATTATAGAGTCCAGCCTAACGTAACCTAATTAGCCCTCAATCTGCAAAACCCCGATCCGCTATTTGATTACCATCAACTGTCGTCTTCCAGCTATCGCGTCCTAATCAAATCAAATTTTAGGCTGCCCCATTCACTTCTCCGAGTGAAAATGTGTGACCTGTCCCTCATTCATGAAGTTTTCTTTTTTTTTCGCCATCGTTAAGAAGCGAACCTCAAATCTGGCTTTTATGCATATCATTTGTCACAGACAACCTCTTTATGACCGCCATTTCTTGTAACCGCACCAATGTTCTCTTCAACTCATACGGGGAAAATCGCGGACAGAGTAAAATAGCGTTTCCCCATCCATTGCCTAGATCGTGGATGCACCATCTCTCAAGTCAGGGCTTACTGACTTCCTTTTGCAATAGCAACGTTATTACAGGTTAACAAATCTGCGTGTTGTACGTTTGTGTTTTTTTTTTCTTTTCTCTTTTTGCCTACCCCTATTTACGACTTTGAGGCCCTGAGGGTACTGAAACTAGTAAATCAATAAATTTTCTCAACAACACTTTAGGCCGTGCTTTATTTTTTCTTTAATTCAAAATGACCTATTAATGGCTCAGAATATGAATTTGTGAATAAAAAGAGGAGTAACGTGACTAAGGATAGTTTTATTCCATGTACCCAGGTGTGTGAGTTGCTTTTGGCGAAATTTTGTTGGCAGGACTGATATTCTCTTCCCACCTGTTCACTCGCTTTTTAGTTTTACTCTCATTTACATGCTTTATACAAAATTACGCGCTGCATTTCAACGCTTCCTTATGGCGGCTTTTTTTTATCTGAGGAGTTTGGCATTGTTAGCGTCATTTGCTATCGTTCGTAAATGAGCATTTTGATTCCTCTTACGAATCATCGACTGCAATAATAAAATTGACTTCGCCACTTGCTCCTTTTTTTTTGTTGCTCGTTGAGAACGCAGCAGGAGCTGAAATTTTATTGAATGAGGCATCCCAGACATGTGATTGAAAAATAGTCAGAAAATATGGCAGGCGTACGAAGAAACCCCTAGTGTTTTATGGAGTACCTGTTTACGAGACCTTTAAGAGTCTTTCGCCGAGATGAGTTGGGTATAAGATTTACTGGAAACCCTATTCCTAGGCTTGCATTTTTCTCAAGACATCGCACTCGAAACGTATTCAGGGGAAGTAATTGCACGACACAACTTAAAAAGTAAACAAAGTAGACTGTCAGCCTTCAAACGTTTGTATCAAAAGAGAAACTGTCATCGGCACCGCGTGAGCCATAAAAACAATTTAATACTAGTAACCAATTTATACACATAATGCGGGAAACTAATAACAATTATTAGCAAGTGCAGGTACCGAACCCTAAAGAAACAAAGCGGCATGACATTCGGTGCTCCGCATTTTCAGGGGTGGTCTTGTTGATCAGAGGGTCTTTTTGACAAACCTTTACATTGTTGCATTGGAAAATGTATGCGGCCAGCAGTTGCCTGTTGTTTCAATATGAAAAGTAAGTATGCTTTGAAATTTTGCGATTGGTGCAGCGGGTTACAGCAAACAAAATTACTTGGAGAACGATGGAAAGAGAGAAAGTAGAAGTATGGTTTACAAACGAAATCATTGTTATGAGCCTAAGAAAAGCAGGAAGGATTTTTGACCAATATTATTTCACCGTCACATAATTCCGGTAACCTCCGGGCCTTATTTAGGATTCTTAGTAGAAATTAATAAAAAAATACAATTCCGAAATATCAACCTGTTGTGGTACAGCACACTGAAGGATTTAGTTGAAGATTCTTAACTGCACAAAATTTCAACTTGTCTTGACTTCTTTTCCAGTAGTCGGCTTGCCGACACGTTACCTAGCGGAGTAGTGCTTCACCTCGACCCTTCTTGATTCTGTTTTTGTGTGCGGGAACTGGACATCATTTGTTCAAAAATATAAAGCAAAACAGAAGGAAATTGGTTGTCGGCCAGGGCACTAAGCAACACTTAGGCGATATAGAAGGGAGAGGGTAGAAGACAGGGAGGAACGATAGAAAAGGTAGGAGGGTTAGGGAGAAGCGAGGGAGGTAGAATATATAAAACTATGTAAAAGACCAAATTAACAGGAAAAAAAATTAATAACTGGATGATGTTTCTCATTACATGTGAGCAGTAACTGTCTGCGAATGCACATAAATACCTTCATGAAAAAAAATTACAGGATGTTGGTTAGCGATCAAAAAATATTTATGCACGGTCAGCCAAATCAGTAACTTGAAATTATTACAAATGTGGAAGAATATTCGCGCTCCATTACATCGAAAGGTTACCATACGAGTGGAATTTGGAAGGAACGCAGGTGTAAATTCTTTTCCTTGATTAGACAATCCACGAACTTTATTCCATGACTGGACGCTGTAAAAGGGCTTGCGCATATTGTGCCAGGTGCCTGTGCACATGGTACGCGCATTATGCAGAATATATATAAAAAAACAGGAACATTAGCTTGTAGCTAGCAGATGCGGTGTGTCCTATCTATGCAATATGAACTCCAGGAGAGCAGAGGGGCCTGAAAACATATTCGCTTAAAGGAGAAAACAGCTAGTTGAAGCTACATTTGCGCCGAACTAGTATGCTACAATACACAACAAATGAGGTCACGCATCTGCAGCGAATCTTCTGGTGTGTGCATTGGACGACTAAAATACTGTCTGTAAGCAACAGTCTCGATGAATATTTGTTTGAAATGACTTAAATGAAGTATCTAATTTTGTCTTTCTCTAATCGCTGAGCAAATATCGAGGGGTTTTCACCTTCTGGCTTCCGACATGCAATGGAGCCCACAAGGCAACAGCTCGAGGTAGTGTAAATTGATGCTAAAATCAAGAATGCTCAAACGAAACTACAATGAGAGCTTCGAATTATGCGTGGGCGTCAGAAAAGCTTAGTTCTCTGTTCTTAACACTATTATCTAAGCAAAAGAGCGGAACACACTTTGGTGGGGCGTTTGTTGTGCAGGAAAAATCACTGACAGCTTTGTTCTGTAGTCCAGTGAACCCAAACGCCAGGAGGCTACTCATGGCTATAGCATAGATATATGTGGACAAATCCCATAATGAAGATGAAAGCCGATGTATTAGCACCAGCTGCTGCACAGCAGTGCTTATTAGAGGCGAATAAGAGAGACCTTTGTTAAGCACTGTACGCAGCACAGAATGGTGGATATGATGATGGTGGTGATAAAATATAAATAATAATTTGGAACTATCTATAGCGTTTCTCAGTGGGTTTTGTTTGAGCACTGCATCACGGTATTGCTTTGATTATTGCAGCGTCTTCCGTTACACTCATGTGTCTCTCCTTGCTACACGACTAACGGCTGGACTTGGGTACATCACGATGGACTTCCTTGCTTTGTAAGTACAAAAGCAGCACCTTGTCTAGGAATCTCATTCATCTGTATAATATGCAACGGCTTGATAACGCTTTGCGTGTGCCTACAGCTAACATCACTAAAATTGCATGAGTTTTAAGAAAACTTTTGTGTAATTCAGGTGCCACTAATCCGGAAAAAAAACACCTTTGAGATGCTTATAAATTACAACGATTTTATGTCGTAAGCAAACCTTGAATATCGGAGGAGAATGAGGGAAACTTGCAGTGGGAGAAGTGCTAAAGTGAGTTGCTCTGAATTGCACTAGTTTAAGAATCTAGAAAGAACGAATCTGTTTAAGCGGTGAATTTGTGAAAATGAGACCGAACTTGAATATAAGTTTCAAAATGAAGTTCCTAGCATCCGTCCTAACCTGTCCGCAGTGCTTAGGAAGCATAACCTGGTTTTTAGTAAAGTGCAGCACTCCTACTGGTAATTAGTCGCAGCCCTTCACAATATTTCCAGTTTGCCAATCGGTTCTTCCAATTCGATATAAAAATTTTAAGCTGTTAGCATACGCAATGAGATTTATTTCTTTGTCCGAGGGAGATGTAGGCTCTTGCCACGCTTCAAATCTGTTGCCTGCGCGTAGTTGCGCAAAGTGAATCTCAAATTCGAGGCAAATTCTCGGCTGCCCTCTCGTTTTGCAGCCAGCCTCGAAACTGGACAGAATGCGAGTACAGCAGAGACTGCTGTGCTGACTTCAGAAACTTCATTTGATAACGGAAACACTTCGGTACGCTTCTTATAAAGCCTTACTTCGCTGTCTGACAAGTGTTTGAAGCTAATTTCTTAAAATATTGTCACGTAGTGGTGACTGCAGTCCGGCGAACAGGAACACAGCGAGAATGTCTTCGAAACGAAACTCTTTATTCGGGCTGACTTGCGCCCGCAAAGAACTGAATCACTCGGCGGCGGCGTAGCAACAAGCGTGCTCGGCGGTCGTCCAACAGAACGCCCGCCGCTGTCGGCCGTTCTCTTTTTAAAGCTCGCAGCGAACATTCGAGATAAAGCTTGGGAAGTTACTAAAATCTTCTGGCACAAAGTAGAATCGGCTCCGCCTGGATGCGATCAATATAGATAATTATAGCCGCGTCTTGCGTCACAAACGAAGCGATAAAGAGGCGTGCCGGCAGCATTGAAGCATGAACAAATAAACACAACAAAAAAACGCTACAAAGATTCGCGGCATTACTCCCCTCTCAAAGAAGAATCGACTCGATGCTTTAGAACATAATGCGGCTATAAACAATCAAAAACGGATTGTGCAAAAAGAAAAACACCGAATGTGGAAACACGGCGTCCTTTAGCGTGCATAATAGGGCTTTAGGCGTACGACATGGACTACTGGTCGTACGCGGCGTCGCTGGGATGCAGTCATTTGGTCAGGGACGACTTCATAGTCCAATGCACCTAGCCGACGAAGAACCTTGTACGGGCAGAAATAGCGGCGCAAAAGCTTTTCACTCAATCCTTGGCGGCGACTGGGCGTCCAAACCCAGACTTGGTCTCCTGGCTTGTATTGCGCGTTGCGTCTTCGTAGGTTGTAGCGTGTGGCGTCGGTCCGCTGCTGGTCTTTGATCCTTAATCGGGCAAGTCTTCGGGCTTCTTCTGCGCGTTGTAGGTAGGCGGCGACGTCGACGTTATCTTCCTCGGTATCGTTCGGCAGCATAGTGGCCTCTCTGCCGTGGACGAGCCTAAAAGGCGTCATCTGGGTGGTCTCCTGCACTGCGGTGTTATAGGCGAAGACTACGTAAGGCAAGATGACGTCCCAGGTCTTGTGTTTGGCATCGACATACATGGCGAGCATATCGGCAATGGTTTTGTTGAGGCGCTCGGTCGGTCCGTTGGTCTGCGGGTGGTATGCAGTTGTTCTCCGGTGGCTGGTTTGGCTGTAATGGAGGATGGCTTGCGTCAGTTCCACCGTGAATGCTGTTCCTCTGTCAGTGATGAGCACATCGGGGGCGCTGTGTCGCAGAAGAATGTTCTCCCCAAAAAATTTGGCGACTTCTGCTGCTGTTCTGTTCGGTAGAGCTTTTGTCTCGGCGTAGCGGGTTAGGTAGTCGGTAGCTATGATGATCCACTTATTTCCAGATGTTGATTTCGGGAAAGGGCCAAGCAAGTACATGCCGATCTGCTGAGAGGGCCTTGAGGGGGGTTCATTGCGGTTCAGAAATCCTGCTGGTCGGGTTGGAGGGGTCTTTCGTCGCTGACAATCTCGGCAGGTTTTCACATAATCTGCGACATCGGCAGACAGTCGGGGCTAGTAATACTTGTCTTGAATGCAGCGGAGGGTGCGAGAAAACCCGAGGTGTCCAGCTGTCGGCTCGCCGTGTGGGGCCTGAAAGACTTCTCCGCGCAGACTGACAGGTACAACAAGGAGGTAGGCTGTCTTGTTCGCTGCAAAGTTTTTCTTCACGAGGACATCGTTCTGTAAACAGAACGAAGACAATCCTCGCTTGAAAGAGGCGGGGGGTGAATAAATCTTGCCTTCCAAGTATTCGGTCAGGCATTTTATGTCGGCGTCCGAGAGTTGCTGTTGTGCAGGAGACCTGGAGCTGATGGGTCCTACGCAGACGTCCTCATCGTCGTCCGGCGGCGGCGCATCTACAGGGGCTCATGACAGGCAGTCGGCGTCAGAGTGCTTGCGTCTGGACTTGTAAACGACGGTTACATCGAACTCCTGGAGCCGCAGGCTCCATCGAGCGAGGCGGCCGGAGGGGTCCTTCAACCTGGCGAGCCAGCACAGTGCGTGGTGATCGCTGACCACCTTGAACGGTCGTCCGTACAGGTAGGGGCGGAATTTCGACCTAGCCCAGATGATGGCAAGGCACTCCTTCTCGGTTGTCGAATAATTAACTTCGGCTTTTGGACAGGGAACGGCTAGCGTACGTTATGACCTTCTCCACTCCGTCAATTTTCTGAACGCGGACAGCGTCTAGTCCCACACTACTTGCTTCGGTATGAATATCAGTCTCGGCGTTTTCATCGAAGTGCGCGAGGATCGGTGGGAATTATAAACGACGCTGAAGTTCCTTGAAGGCTTCCACTTGCGGCGCTTCCCATTTCAATGGCACGTCTGCCTTTGTCAGGTGGGTCAGTGGCTCGGAGATGTCGGAAAAGTTCTTCACAAATCGTCGGTAGCACGCGCACAGTCCGAGGAATCTGCGCACAGCTTTCTTATGGGCCGGTGGTGGAAACATTGCGATAGCAGCTGTTTTCTGCGGGTCTGGCCGTACTCCCTCCTTGCTAACGATGTGGCCTAGAAACACCAGCTGTTCATAGGCAAAGGGGCACTTCTCTGCTTTCAAAGTTAGGCCGGACGATGATTGCGTCTAGTACTGTTTGAAGCCTTTCTAGGTGTTCCTCAAAGTTCGAGGCGAAGACAACGACGTCATCTAAATATACCAGACAAATCTGCCACTTAAGGCCTGCCAGCACTGTGTCTATTACTCGCTGAAATGTGGCTGGTGCGGAACAGAGACCAAATGGCATCACCTTGAACTCGAAGAGGCCATCTGGAGTGATGAATGCGGTCTTCTCGCGATCTCTTTCATCGACCTGAATTTGCCAGTAGCCGCTCTTGAGGTCCATCGATGAGAAATACTTAGCAGCGAAGAGCCGGTCCAATGTGTCGTCGATGCGGGGGAGTGGTTAGACGTCCTTCTTTGTGATGTTGTACAAGCGGCGGTAATCAACGCAGAATCGAAGTGTGCCGCCTTTCTTTCTCACTAGAACAACCGGTGCGGCCCAGGGGCTCTTTGACGCTTGGATGACGTCGTCGCGAACCATTTCTTCCACTTGGTCCCGGATGGCTTGTTCTCGCGGCGACACTCGGTAGGGGCTTTGGCGGAGTGGTCGGGCGTGCTGGTGGGTTATAATGCGATGCTTGGCAATCGGCGTTTCTCGCACCTTCAGCGACGACGAAAAGCACTCGCTGTAGCTTCGAAGGAGATTGCGGATCTGGTCTTGTCGGTTCCGGGGCAGGACTGAGTTTATGTCGAAAGTGGGCGAGTTCTCTTGGTCAGGCGAATCTTCTGCGGATGGGTCGGAGAGGGCTAAGAAGTCTCGTACGTCGGATATTTCATCGAGGAAAGCATTCTTCGTTCCTTTGTTAATGTGCCGGTATTCTTCGCTGAAGTTAGTCAGCAGTACTTTGGCTTGTCCTTTGCGGAAATATGCGATGCCTCTTGCGATGACGATTCCTCGGTCGAGAAGCAACTGCATGTTTCCCTCGATAATGGCTTCAGTGTAACTCGCTTCCGTGGCGCCTGCAATGATGATGACGCTTGAGCGGGGTGGGACACTCACTTCTTCCTCCAGGACACTAAGTGAAACGTGATGTTCCGGATTCCTCTTCGATGGGATGGCCTCGTCCGTGGAAAGCGTGATCATCTGGCATCGCAGGTCGATGACCGCCTGATGCTCATTAAGGAAATCCATGCCCAAGATCACTTCGAGGGAACATTGCTGTAGCACTACAAAGTTCGCGGGATAGGTATGTCCCTTGAGAGTCACTCGTGCTGTGCATCGTCCTGATGGCGTAATGAGATGGCCCCCTGCTTTGCGAATTTGTGGGCCGTCCCAAGCGGTCGTTACTTTCCTCAGCTGCGCAGCGAATTGTCCATTCATCATCGAATAATCCGCTCCTGTGTCGACTAGAGTGGTAACTTTCCGGAAGTCGATAACGACTTCTAAGTCGGATGTCCTGGATCTGGCGTTGCACGTCGTCTTCGGCGTCGGGTCACGGCTTCGCCCGATATGTAAATCGTCGGTGGGGCTTGTGGTCGAAGCTTTTCTTGATGGCGGCGTAGTTTTGAAGACGGTTCGCGTGGTGGTCGAGGTTGTTGTTTGCGTCGTTGGCGTAGTAGGTACGGCGTCTTCATACGGCGTGGTCGCTTGAGGATCTTCGTCGTTTCCACGGCAACCGACCTGACCTCCACAGGTTGCTTTGTTTAGTTTCCCCTACGGGGGCTAGGGGACCTTCCTCGGACAGCCGCGGCGTAGCTGCGGCCCGGTGATGCAAAGCGTGCGGTGGACGGTGACGGGGAGCGGGAAAGACGGCTTGACGACACGTACTCCCCTCTGTGCAGGTAGTCGTCGATTTCCCGTGGTCGCTGGCCAGGGAATGGTCGTGGGGCGTCGATGGCGAAACCACGCCGACCGATGCGTCTGTACTTGTAGTGGCGAAGTACATGACCGGCTTCGCCGCACTGGAAGCACAGAGGGCGGTTGTTGGAAGTCCTGCAGCGTCGCACTTCCTGGGGTTTGGGCGTCGTTCGTAGGCTGGGCGGGCGGGGGCAGCGGGTGCTGGTGAAAACATTTATTAAATCATAGGGAGAGGTGTTGGGGTTCGAGATTTGAAGGGTCACGCCCTTACAACCACTAGGTGGGATGCCTAGTCAGGTACCCCATTGGCGTTTGCCGCAGCCCGGGCGCGCTGCGTTAAGGCCCTTTGGGCCTCGAGGGTGCAGCAACCGGACAGGGTCGCCTCCCAATCCTCTCGGGTGGGGTTTGGGATAGGGGGTAGGGATGGGTTCTGCTGGCAGGCCCACACTATGTGGTAAGTGTCAGACACCTCCCCACAGTGTGAGCACCGCCCGTCGAATTGAGGATTGAAATGTTGCAGAGTTGCCGGGCACAACATCGTGTTGGTGAGCAGGCGCAGGAGTACCCTTTTGTTGACCTTCCCCAGCCCTTTGCACGGGGTGGGAAGAGTTTGGTGCGTGGATTTGTAATACTCGCATATTTCTTTGAAAGTATACACCATTTTACGAGGAGCGGGCAGGAGAGGGAGAAATACTCTCGAACACGTGCGCTGCGCGACACCCCACTGTTGCCGTCCTCCCCTGGGCTGATAATCCGGCGCGCCGAGCAACGTCCGCGGCTGCTTAGCTACCGGTCAAGCGCGTGTTTGCGTCTGTACAACAAAAGCAGCAATGTTGTACGGAACACCAACGTCTTCTAGACATCACACTTTTATTGTCGGTTGCGGAAATAGTCGACGAAAGTAGAAAAAAACAAACGCCGCCAGTATGTACGCGCACCATGTTATGCGAAGGTCTCAGCACGTCTGCGGTGTCCATTTCTTCACCGCTTTTCCGCCGGTCCCGAGTTGCATTGGCAGTGGGCGTAGTTGTGGAACAAAAAATACTTGCGCCAACAAAAAGCTTAAACGTTAGCGCACTTAGTGAACGAAATGCAGACAGAAACAAACCCACTGCCTGTGCCTAATATCGGGCGCGGAACGAAGCGCAGCGCCTGGATTACCAAGCTATAATCTGTGCATAATTTTAAGAGATCAGAATTTGGACGGCCTTGGCACAGCCCTTTTAATTCAGCAGTACACTATGTGAGGACTTCACAAATTTGGCCACAACTTCGTTTCGCTGCCCCACATGATCGTCAATATCGGGAGGGTGTGGGGACCGCCATCTGAAAAAAAAAATAAACATGTTGTTAGTGCAAAAATACTAATTTAATTAGCACAGCATGGCATGAATAGAAGCGGCGACATGAACTTTTACCCAACTGCAAAGTGAGGAAAAATGCCGCCATGGCAACGTAAGATGAAAAAATACACGGCATGCACAGGACGGTAAACTCTGCCATGCATTGTAATAAATTATTCGACTGCAATCGCATCGAATGCACTAAAAAAAAATCCACACTATGCACAACCGAGCTGGAGACACAACAAACGCAGCGCCTTGAGCAGTGCCTTGACCCGATTAAGATTAGAATTCTCAACACAGGTGCGGCGATTCTGCCTGTCAGTAAGTGGTAATAGGGTTCCATTGGCGTACCAACCTATTACATCGTGTAATTGCACATTTTCTGGTATTTGTGCACCAGTGAATACTGACGGGAGCGGAGAAGGCTAGAACGCGAATTACTTTCAGTCAACTGGCTTGTATCGCTCGTAGTACGAACAGCCCTACGCAAGCGGCAGGAGGGGCCGAATTTCAATTTCGTCGCGCGTATCTCCGCAAACAAACATTCTAATCATCAGAAGTGGATTCATTTCGGTCATGTACCCGCTGTTTCCAAATGTTTAGTTTGTAAACGGGGTATTCTGTCGCAAGCTCAGCACCTAAACTGTCCCACTCGCCATGTCCAAGCAGGCAGCGAAAACGTTCAAGAAAAACTGAGCTCCACGAAAAACTAGATATTCATTGCTCTCCGCGATCTTGTGTTTCAACACATTTTTCTTTCGTTTTTCTAACATGCAACACCGTGCCGCATTTGCCCTACAGGCAACCGGCGACAAAAAAGCACGCGTGAACTGCGAGTATGGCACTCACCGATGCTGATCGTACGCTGCGTCGAGGAATGGTCGCTTGCTCCCAAATGGTTATTGCAGGAGCTAATGGCATAGCACACACGAGGATGGACACGAGGCGAACCCCAACCCAAAATTTCTAGGCTTGGCAGGAATGAAACGGGCGAATGACACTTTCAGAGATCGCACGCTGCTTCGTCTGCAGCCCACCGGCTGCAAATTATCAGCCCAAGATGGCGTCGGCGGTAGGCGGCGCTCGAGTAAAACAAACATGGCGGCGCCCAGGTATCGAAACTAAAATCATGTATAAATCGGAGTGAAATCAGTGTCCTGGTCGGCGTCGGGTCCCGTGGGAAATGCCCGGAGAGAGAGCGCGCGGGCGGCGGCGTCGGCTGCCTGATTTCCGTGGACGCCTTGGTGACCTGGAGCCCAAACGAGAGATCGGTGCGCGGGATGCGAGTCTCGGCTACAATTTTCGTGAATTCTATAAGCTAGGGGAGTAACCCACCCTTGCGCGCCGTTACGGCAAGCCCCTCGCGAGTCGGTGATTATGTATTTGGAGGAGGTGTGAGAGGCTGCCAAAGCGATGGCAACCTCTTCTGCGTGAATTGCTGACTGGGCCTTGAAAGTAAGGGCGTCTACTGTTTTACCCTCGTGGACGACCGCGGCCGTGTACCATCCCCTGGGGTCCGGGCAGGACGCGTCCACGTAGAAGACTCCTGGTTTGCTCCGAAAATGGCGGTCCACGGCTTCCGCCCGCGCCAGGCGCCTGCCATTATGGTCTTCTTTGGACATATTGGTGGGGAGAGGCTGCACGTGAAGGGCGCGTCTCCAGTGTACGGGAAGGCGGCATCTCTCCTCTGTGAATTGAGTGTGCTGGATGTGAAGTCGGGCTAAAAGGCGGCGACCCGACCCTGTCTTTGTGAGACGAGTGTATTGGTTGTTGAGGTGGGCCTCCCGAAGCTCCCTAAAAGTGTTAACCATCCCCAGTGCCAAAAGGCGGCTAGTAGAGGTAGAGACCGGGAGGTCCAGCGCTCGTTTCATAATTTTGCGGAGGATGACCTCGAGGGCATCTTCCTCCTGTTTCCGCATGTGGAGATAGGGAGTCGAATGCAAGATTCGACTGGTCACGAATGCGTTCGCCAGCCGCAAGGCGTCTTTGCATCGTAACCCACCGCGCTTGCTGGAAACCCGGCGGACCAGGCGGCCCACCTGGTCCCCCACCTGCCGGAGCTTCGCGAGTGTTGTGTCGCATCGTCGCTGGTTGTGTATGAAAAGTCCGAGGACTCTGATTTCCTTGGATTCGCGAATGGGACCGCTTTGCAACGAGAGATTGATTTGGGTCGAGCATGTGCGCGAGGGAAGCAAATGCACGAATTCCGATTTCTGCGTTGAGCATTTCAGACCACAGTCTCGAGCATAGCGGTCCACTATGCTGGCGGCCGTTTGCAGGCTGGTCTCCATATCCCCCAGGCGCCCTTGCATAGCCCAGATGGTGATGTCGTCGGCCTACAGCGCGTGCTGGACCCCTTCGACCGCACCCAGTGGGGCGCGTAGGCGCATCATGGCAATGTTGAATAGCAGAGGGGACAGCACCGCGCCTTCTGGAGTCCCCCTCGTGCCGAGCAGGAAAGGTCCGTGCTCTTCGTCCTGTATTCTGATGTAGGATAGTCTGTCCGTGAGAAATTGTTTAACGTAATTGAAGGTATTGGTGCCGCAGTGAGTTTGACTCAAATGTTTGAGTATAATCTCGTGAGTTACGTTATCGAACGCTCCTTTCAGGTCGAGCGCAAGGACTATTTTGTCGTTTTGGGGGTGTGTAATGGGGTTCAAGATTTCGCGGTCGAGTTGGAGCAGGACATCCTGTGCGGATCTATGTGGGCGAAATCCGAACATTGTGTCCGCGAAGTAGTTATGCTATTCGAGGTACTTGGACAGCCGATCCCGCACCATCGTCTCCATCAATTTGCCCACACACGAGGTGAGAGAGATGGGGCGGAGGTGGTCCGTGTCGATCGGTTTTCCGGCCTTCGGGATGAAGGTGACAAGGGCCGTTTTCCAGTCAAAGGGGCTGGTTTCCCCCGTCCATATCGCATTGATGTATTCTAAAAGGCACTGGTACGCTGAATCAGGAAGGTTCGCCAAAAGTTTGACGGTGACCTTGTCCCGGCCCGGCGTGGTGCCCCTCTTCATTTTGGCCAGACCCGCCCGCAGATCGTGAAGCTGGAAAGGCTTATCCAACTCCGAGTTTTCTCTGCCAGCGTAGGAGTAGGCCGATCTGCGGGCGTCCTGACTTGTGCACAGGTAGAGATCCCGGAGCGCCTGTGCCAACTGCGTTGTATTTCCTTGGAATGAGTGCATGGCTTTGTGTAGTTGCTTCTGCGTTTCTGTGCGGGTATGTGTTGGGTTGATGAGGGCTCGGAAGAGCCGCCACGTGTTGCGGCTCGACATCTGCCTCGCCACCGTGTTGCAGCGGTCTACCCAGTTTGAGTCAGCGAGTTGGGCCGCGTACTCTGCTGCCTGCCGGGTGAGGTCCGCAATGCGCGCTTTGAGCTTCTTGTGTTTCTGGCGCTTCCAGCGGCGCGTGAGGCCGCGGCGCGCTTCCCAGAGGTGGAGGAGGTGGTTGTCCACGTCCGTGACCACCTCGGTGAGCTGTATCTGCTTCGCATGGGAGCGAATGTGCGATATTACTGACCGGGACCAGTTTGCGTATCCCTGCTCTTTGATGTTCGTGTTGTTGGTGTCGGACGGGAAATTTTTGCGAAAGGTGGTCCAATTGGGGATGCGTGCTAGTGTGGTAGGGCGCTTAGGGGGCGTGTATAAGCAGTGGTGTTGATGATGCAGTGGTCGCTGCCGAGAGTATCCTCGGTGTTGATCCAGTCTGCGTGTCTTATGTTGCGAGTGAAGGTGAGGTCCGGGCATGTGTCTCGGGTCACCGAGTTGCCTACGCGAGTAGGAAATGCCGGGTCGGTGAGGAGGGTGAGGCCCAGTGTGGACGCTAACTCCGCCAGCACGCGCCCGCGCTCTTCCTCCTTACGATAGCCCCATAGCTGGCTAGGGGCGTTGAATTCGCCCACAATCAGCAGGGGGTCGCGACCCGCCTCTTGAAGTGCACAGCTAAAGAGGTCCGCGAAGATCACTCGCTTCAGTTTCGGGGAGCAGTATACATTAAGTACGTGCAAGGGAGGATCCGATCGGCGAAGAGGAAGGATCCTTACTATGGCGTACGAGTACGGTATGTTGAGATCGAGGTCGATTTCGGTGGCTGTGTACGACTTGTGTACGAGGAGACACGACGAGGGGTCTCGCTGGAACGTCACGTAGTTAGTGAATTTGGCCGCCGCTCCTGGCTCCTGGAGGGCGACCACGGCGGGTAAAGCCTCGAAAGTTTCTAGGTAGAGGCGCAGGTTCGCGCGTTTCTGGCGAGCCTTGAAGCCTCTACAGTTCCCTTGCGTTACGGTTACCAACGTGTGTGTTTTCGGAGGGGCCGCGGGACGGCGTTCGGGAACAGCTGGTTCACGCCGAACAGGCGGACTTCGGCTCTCGCGTTTGGGCTGAGGACTGCGTAGTGCAGCAGCGTAGGTTGAGGTTGGAGCTTCAACTGGAGGCGCAGATGACGGGGAGCCAAGCGTACGATTTCGCGTACGATTTCCTCAAGGGTCGCTACTTGAGGCTGGTTGGAAGATAGCAGCAGGCGACGCAGCTCTTCCCGTACAATTTCGCGGATAATATCCCGCAGGCTGCCTCCGAATGCTGTGCCATCCGAGAGGGCAGTCGAGGTCACTTGGGGCTGTCGAGGAAAATGACGGGCTCGCGCTTCCAAGGTTCTCTCTATGGCGGCTGCTTCACTGGTGAATTCCGCGACCGTCTTCGGTGGGTTGCGAGTCAGACCTCCGAAAAGTGCCTCTTTTGCGCCACGCATCAATAGCTCCACCTTCTTTTCCTCCGTCATGTCAGGATCGACTCGTCGAAAAATGCGCCTCATATCTTCCACATATGCGGTTACTGACTCTTTCGGGTGTTCGATGCGTGAGTGTCGATGCAGTTGGGCTCTTTCTTTCCTGATGATGATCGTGAAGACCTTCAGGAACTCCCGTTTGAATAATTCCCACGTCGCTAGAGAATCTTCGTTGTTCTCGAACCAAATTCTCGCTGGTCCTTCGAAGGCAGAGAAAACGTGGCTCATTTTAGTCTGGTCGTCCCAACTGTTGAACATGGCGACACGCTCAAACTGTTCCAGCCATTCCTCGGCATCCTCGCCCGGTGAAGCGTTGAACGTGGGCGGCAGTCGAGGCTGATGTAAAATAATGAATGCTGGTGTCGTAGCCATGGCTGAAGTCGAAATTGGGTGGTCCTTCTTTGCTCGCGTGGGGCCCGGTAGCAACCCGAATTCTGGTGGACACCTCTGGAGACGACGGCTGTTTCGCCCTTCGCCTGCGGGGGGGGGGGGGGGGGGGGGGGACGGCTTTTGCGGCTTTCGCGCGATCTTCTTCGAGACGGCTCGGGCTGCTCTGACGGCTCCCAGGGGGTGAGGGCGACAGGGACATCCGTTAGCACCTCCACCAGATGTCACGTAGTGGTGACTGCAGTCCGGCGAACAGGAACACAGCGAGAATGTCTTCGTAACGAAACTCTTTATTTGGGCTGACTTGCGCCCGCAAACAACTGAATCACTCGGCGGCGGCGTAGCAACAAGCGTGCTCGGCGGTCGTCGAACAATTCCCGCCGCTGTCGGCCGTTCTTTTTAAAGCTGACAGCGAACATTCGAGATAAAGCTTGGGAAGTTACTAGAACCTTCTGGCACAAGGTAGAATCCGCTCCGCCTGGATATGATCAATCGAGATAATTCTAGGTGCGTCTTGCGCCACAAACGAAGCAATAAAGCGGCGTGCCGGCAGCCTTGAAGCATAAGCATGAACAAAAAAATACAACATACAAACGCTACAAAGATTCGCGGCAATACCCTAAAGGACGGAAGTTTGGTAACAGTTGATTAATTTATTGCTATAAGAACGTCTTTCATGGCTGCCTGTTCTAACTTATGTTAACAATGATCCTTCAGCGAACGGGAGAAATTTCATGCGCTTGTCATTAAAAAAAATACATTCAAACTACGTATCTTATGCTACCATAAACTTTGAAATGAAATGGAATCTCATCATCGCTATTTGCATTGTTTAGCTACTTTGTAATAGCTGCAAAAGCGCATTTCACCCAGCTGAAACAAACAAAAACGGTACATTTAGGATGTTCATAAGAATTCAAATATATATGCGATTCTCTTTCAGGTTTTTGAGATAGTAATGTGCGTGGTAATTAGGATTCTTTTGAAGCTGCAAGGATTTTACACAGAGTTCCTGTTGAGTGCTGCAATGACCACCTGTGTAGTTAGTCTGTTCAAACTGATGAACTCGTTATTAAATTAGTAATTATACATCACGTGAATTCTGGCAAATGCGGGGACACATATTAAAACAGGAACTTGCCGCTAACGCGCTCGCCACTAAGCAAGTACAGCAGGGTGTAGATTTCAGAAAACTAACAGTGTATAGTTTTTAGGCACAGCACAAAGTATTTCCGCTGAAAACTAACTGCCAGCTGTGCATTAGCCGCTGAAGTGGGAACCTTTGAACTTAAGTTCATGGGTCTCTCAAGCTCCGCCTTAATATTATGACGGGATAGCCTTTATGGGTCTGCTAAGCGTTCTGGTGTCCACTTTGAACATAACTTCGCTAGCACAGACACCTCTGTGCATTTTGTTATTCAAATTTTTCTTCCCCTTTTAGCACAAAACACACCAGGCCTCCTTTCAAAAAAATCCATCGAACGGTCTTCAGTGGCCGAGGGGTAGCGCGCCGCGCTCAGGACCCAAGGAGCGTTGGCTGGAGTACCGGGTCGACGGCTTTAATTTTAGAAAGTAATACAATTTTTCAGAGGCACAGCGTTTGTGGTGGCATTACGTCTCGGCCTTGTACACCGATGGAGAATTGCGTAATCATGTTATCATTATTTTTTTTGTGCTCATTGTGAAGTGTTAAATTACCCTCACATGGCTGTGTGGTTATGACGTCAGGACCCTCCTGACCAATCCGCATTTTCTTGACGCAAAGCCAAAGCCAACAGCTAAAACTTCAGCTTGTGTCCTGAAGGGGCCTCTCAACGCCCGGGCATTAAAATGTACTTCGCATCTGGTTCCAGTTCAATAATTGGGGATGGTGGAATATAGGCCAATGCTCCAAAGGCGTCTGCACTGCCCTGCCTCGTAAGTATGTTACTGGAAGTGACGATGGTGCACTATAGAGGTTTGGCTGGTAGCCTTAAACGAGCTAAGCTTAGTGGTTGATTAGGCCTTTCCTGAACCAAAATAAAGGCTGAACCTCGGTATCTCAACAATATGCTTTTTTCAGTTCTCTTGAATACAACTTCGGCATAACAACAGAGTTCAACACGCATTTATATGTACCAATATGTGTTTTAAGCATTGCTTTTTGATTACTCCGTTCGGTTTAGCTAGATTTCGATGTTTTTGGAGAACGAATGAATGAGATTATTAAGTAGTTAGTTTAAATTTAAACTGCACGCTGAAATTTTAAGCGATTCCAGAAAATTTCAGCCGGTAAAACTGCGAAACCAAATCAAAGATCGTTTGATTGCTCCCTGCATAAATAAATCGTAAGAACGTCCACAAATATTTATTTATAGTCTTGCGCAATACGACAACGCATGCGAAGCTGTTTCATCCGCTTTTGGTATGACAATGTTTTCCTCTGTCCTGTCCCCTTAAATGTTCGTTATGATGAGGCTAAAGTGGCACTGTTAATATAACC
This sequence comes from Amblyomma mixtum, assembly GCF_055824585.1. Classification (NCBI taxonomy): domain Eukaryota; kingdom Metazoa; phylum Arthropoda; class Arachnida; order Ixodida; family Ixodidae; genus Amblyomma; species Amblyomma mixtum. The sequence continues at coordinate 132,678,331 of NC_143021.1, read as the reverse complement.
AAGGGAGACTATAATCCACGGACGACGCAATTGAAAGAAAAACTACGGCAATAAGTCAGGCGGCAGTGGTCGATGGCCATATTTTTATCATGATTTCTGTGTCGTCACCTGTGCTGAATGGCTGCCTTCAGCCCTCCACTCAAAGTAACGAGACGTCTTTTGCAGAGCATAGCACGCATAGTTTCACTGCGTAATGTTTCCGGTGAATTCTAACCATTGTTGAAGCAGTTTCGCTGGCAGTCTGTGTTGGCAATATATCATACAGATGCTCTCTTCTCCTACGCTAATGTTGTAGAGATGAAGGTTAAAAAAACTCTGACAGGTTTTAAAATACAAAGACGAAGCTCGTTATATCGCCTGCGATCAGTTTTAACCGCTCTGTGCCAATCTGATGAGCCAGTATCAGTGCCAGTGCCAGTATTAGAAAACATCAGTGCGTTTCCTTATCATTGCCTACCGCAGTGGGTGTTACAAAAGGCAGGGAAATAGCATTTTCTTAAGCAAAGTCTACTTCTTCTCATCTACGCTATTTTGAGTACTTTACAACATGGCAGGTGTCCTTGCCAGAAACATGAAATATTTGGAGGTATATCTTCGTGCAATTTTCACAGAATTTTTTTTTGGTAGCCGTTTTGTAAATATTGTTTCAATTTTATTTTTCTCTTTACTCTACCGTGTGTGAGATAACCTCTCCGCTAGTTTTTAGAAAACTAGCCTTCTCAGGTCCCAAGGCGGCTAGTGCGCAGTATTAATGTAATACTTAGAAGCGATGAAAAATGAGGTGAATCATAATACCTACTCAGCTGGTTAACCTGAGAGGCAACTGTTTACCTATTAAAGTTAAACGCTTCGCTGCGTCTGTGATTTGTGGCCGCCGTCAAGAACAGCCACATACCACCTATAATTTCAGAAAAGTAATTTGTCACTGCGCTAAGTCTCTAAAATTTCGGCTCCCTTGCGCGAAAAGATGTGCTTATGAATAAAGCATGGGTCTTTGGCGTGCGCCAAGAAACGCGCCTCGGCGCACATGACTCCACGACGCATGCGTCACGTCACCGCCCCTAAGCGTGGGCTGGACCAGCGATTGTAGCAAAGAGCAGCGGCAACTACCACAGTGCGGACGGAACTGAGGTCACGCCACACGTGCGCCACTAACTCCCGTGGACCTACGAGCATTGCCTAGCGCGCCCTATTACTGCTCTCTTTTCAAGACCAAGTGTTTTGTTTGGCACGCTAGACGGGTAAGTTAGGTGATCCTCAGGGCCAAAGTTGTTTCCGAAATTCTGAATACTGATCTGGCTATTGCGAACGATAGCTACGGATGACCAATTGCAATCCGGTACTTGTGATCGTTACAAAGGTAACTCTGAGCAATTAAGCAAAATTATTGCTTGGGCTAGTTGGTTCATACTTGAAGATGTAATGAAAACGGCGTAACGAACGAGGACAGAAGTAGAACACATACGAAAGGACCAGTGAGTTTAGTACGACAATCAAGCTGATTCGCAAATGGATACGAAGTAAAATACAGCAACATACCGCCAACCCAAGGAATCATTGCTGCCGTAGTATATCAAATCATCAGTCAATATATCACACACGAAGCATACAAAGCAATTCATGGAGTTAATTATTTACCAAGCCAACAGGGAGCAACAAATTCATAACAAAACAAAGTCCATATCTACGCTGCATAACAAACCAAGGAACAGACAAAACCAATCAAACGCTTAAGAGATAGTCAGTCATACAAAGAGCTTACTGATGATGAGATCAATGAACAAAAAAAACACACGGAAAAACACACGAAAAGGAAAACAGGGCCAGCGCCTACGTCGAAGCGAAAACCTCTAGAGAGCGCTGGTCCTGTCATTTGTGTTCTACTGTTATGCTCATTCGTTACTCTGTTTTCATTATTACTTCTAGGAAACTAGTTAACCAGATTACGGTAGCCTGATGCACCGGTTCTTTGAAGTCCGCCAAGACGTCTGTTACTCTGCCAACTAAGTTACCTTGATACCTGCTGACCCCTGCATCTGCACGTATGCGGCAGCTTTGCTTGAAACGCCACTTAAACTTTTGTTTGTCCTTTAGTATGGCATGTTGTAGGGCTGAAACCTATTGTACGGCCGGACAAAAAAAATGTGTCTTTTTGTATAGTTCATTTTTACCTTTTTCTCAAACGTGGGTGGTAACGAGAGCCATTAACGTAAAAGAGGACGTTTTAAGCTTTTATTAATGCTTTTCTTCTCATGTTTTCTAATATGAGTGTCCTAATAACAACCACCTCATCCCAGAAAAACTACAGTAAAACGGCGAGTTGAGCGAGTTGGTACAGAGGGCAAAACGCATGTCTAGAACACTCTCTGAGCGTGTTTCTGGCGTAACACGCGATAACTAGCGATTAGATTTGGTTAAAAATGGTCTGGATGTTAACATGGGCTATTAAACTCATAGAATTTCATCGTAATTTTTTGCTTTCTTGGTTGCAGCGGCTTTGGGAGCTCCGGAACGCAGAGTTTGGTTGTTCTAGGCATGTGTTTTGCCCTCTGTACATCTTGAGAAAACGGGACAGCGCCTGTCCCGTCGTCTTCTTTTCTTGTGTCCCTGTTCCTGGGCTCTTTTTCCCTCCAGAAAAACTAATCTATGTGTGAAATCAATGGGACGTCTTTTAGCGTTTCCATAGAACACTCGGCGTCACAGAAGTGGTAGCGGCAGCTTCCATTCATGCTTGCTCGAAAACATTTAAAATTCTTCCTTTCTGCTCACATTGTGTTTTTACTCATGGCCCTAATAATGAAGCCCCCTTATCACACTTGCAATTGTGAAAAAAGAAAGTTGAAGAACGGCATGCGTTTTTTTTATTTCAATAAATACCGCGTGACAAAATTTTAAGTTTCGTATCTAGAAGGAACTAACTTTACATCAGATGCCTTAGCTCAGCGAAGATGACTTATCTTCACAGGCATCCATCATGACCTGAGACGCTTTGCGATGTTAAATGCCGCCCACCGCCACAAAAAAAAAACAACACTATTTTCTTCAGTTTTTTGTTTTTTGAATTCGAGTTATATGTGAAGCATCTAAGCTGGAGTCTATGATGGTCTCCGTATTCGGTTTTCGAGTTCGAATTTCCCAATTATTCTTTTGTAGCGAATGGTTCACGGCATGACTTTTCAATACACCGTTGCACCGTTTTGCTACAGTATCATCTATGGGCTCATGGTTTCATGTGCTTGTCCTTTTCAGGTCCTCGCCCTAAGCCTTGTGACAACATGTACATAGACGTAAGTACAGTGACATGAAAACTCCCCTGCTTATCACTTTAAATGTCTGAGCATTATGGCCCTTCTTCTCATAAGTCAACGTTGTGCCTTGTCCCTAAACCACCTCATGGCCCCTAGCGGTTGCGCGCCGGAATTCCGTCGGCGCAGTGGTAGCAGCAGGCGCGTAGGCCAAAGCGAACCGATTTGATCCCTCGCAAGACGTCAGCGACGTTACGCGCTGGCTCAGTGTCTCCCGCCCCGCGTTGCACTCTGTCGTGTTCGACTTTGGGTTTTGCGATGGAATCTGTTGAACGCTAGACGTGCGCAAAGGTTGCGACAACCAGGCATGACCAAAATCTCGAATTCTGGCGGCTAAGGCCACAGAGGGAAGAAGAAGCCGCTAGGGCTCAGCGCTGTGAGCGTCGGAAGCGGCAGCGAAGCACGAAAGACGCGAACAGCCAAAGCGCCAGCGGTATCAGTAGCAATGCGTAGAAAACAGAAAGCACCAGCGAAGATCAAACGGTCGAGTTCCTGCTGCGGCAAATTTGTGCCCTAACACGGAATAGTCGCCCGGCATTTTTGTTATACATTGCTCTATGAGCATAAACTACTTAAAATTGTTTTGAAAGTTTGCGTTTATGATTTCATTGATCCGTAAATATCGTGAAAAATGAGTCTGTCGCTCAAATAATTCATAACAAAGCAACACATCTGAATGTTTACGGAAAACGCTTTCGAGGCAAGCTATCTGTAGAAAAACGAATTTCATTCTATCACAGCTATTTCTACGTCGATACATCAGCCACCAAACCTTGCATGTTGATGCCGAATTCTTAAGGCGTATTCACCGCGCTTTTATCATCTTGAAACCTAAATCAAGGATTGTGAATGCATTTTCGAAACAAATTTTAGCGGTTTTCTCCTTATCAACGCCTAACCATAAAAAACGACATGGAATAATGGCAGTCGGGCGCCACTCAGTAAGGGAAGACAATTCGCTGCAATGAAATGTTTTGCTTACAAGCTCTAATATTATTCATATGAAACTGCAATATTTCAGGAAGGATACGCATCAAACTGCAGCTACACCTGCAATCAAGGCCCCTTGGGAACTCGCCTTGTTCATTATGTTTCAGGAACGGCGTGCATAGTAAGGCTTGAGTTTGCATCTTTGTTTGTTTTATACGTCCCCAGAATGACACATTGTCACAGCGCAAAAAGAAAAGTTTGGAACTGTGAAATCTTCTAGAAAACATCTGACGGCATAGTTGCGCATCAATGTCCCAAATGTTCAGCGTCAGCTGGTTCTGGCTGGCTCGGAAATGACTCATAACACTTTTTTTGGGCGCGATGTCAGTTTTCGCTGCGCCCATAAACACTATGTCCAAACAAATTGTTGTTCTGTTGAATTCTTCGTTCGTATGCATTGCACCATGTGCTTAATCTGACACATATCAAAATACAGCAGCGACAAACGCTAGTATCATTGAGCCACGCGCCTTACATATTAATAACAAAAGTGATTTCAGTGTAAAATATGCCGCAAACAGCAGGCACAGCACCATGAAGTAACGTTTTTCTATCAACAGAATTTCCTCTGAGTTACACAGTCTCAGACCGCTATTATCCTTTCCTATAATAAACAAAAATGCATAGACAGATTGAAGCTTTTCGAAAAAATGTAGGCCAATGGCACGAAAAATGTCCACTTCAGGCGGAGTATGGGAGGTATGGGAGGAGTATGGAGACGTCCGAAGAAACAAAACACGCGCTTCGCAGTATAATTGTCCACACAAGACAGTCGAATGGCTTTCACAGCAACAGATGACTTAACCCTCCGGCAGGTCTACGGAATATATCTCGTACACACCGGCACCAGAGCTAACTTCGGATGCGCTGTGCAACAAAGCTAGCTTTATTGATTCTATCTTCTAGGAAATGATAAACTTCTTTCTGCGTGAAAATTAACATAGGATGTTTTGCATATTTATGGAAATACTGCCAGGAGCTTATCATGCGTTGAAGTTTTTTGAAGCTGCAGAATAAACTCTACTTTGCAAAATAGGTACAGTTTTTCTTAATATGCGGTTGAGAATCCAATGTATCTTCTCAAAGCGTTGTTGTAATTTTTGAACTTATTAAACAAACACATTTGAAAAAGTTACATTTTAGCTATTGCATTTCTGATAAAACTTTCGGAGCCAAGCTCTAGAGACTGCCAAACATCGTATAATTCTTAACATTTTGTTTTTATGTGTTTTATGTACTAGTAGTAGTAGTATAACACTTTATTCCCCAAAATGGGACTGGGTTTAGGGGTTGAGGTCTTGAGCTGCAGGTGGTGTTCCTAGGTACAGGATCCCATTGGGATCCCGCTCCAAGGGTCCTGCTCAACCAGGGCAAGCTGATCTTACGGGTCCGAGCTGGACAGAAGCTCCTCCCACTCCTCGACTGACGGGTTTGTAATTTTGGGCTCTATCGGGCTCGCCCGACAGCCCCATGTGGAGTGGTAGAGGGAGTGTTTTGCGTGGCCAAATCTTACTGTATATGTAGCGACTTGGGTATGAGTTTGTTTGTAGCCGTCCCCATCTAGTTGCCTGATGTCTTCTTAGTGCCATTGGGGAAGCGGGTATTTACGGCGTCCTAACCTCCAAAACATGGTGAGCTCTTCGTAGCCCTTCGGGGTACTGTTTGACTCTGAATAGCTATCGGGAAGGGGCACGCGCGTTGTTTTCTACACCGAACGCGCCCCGGTCGCGTGTTCGCCAAATGCAGCCGGTACAACCAGCGATGACAGCGCCGCCCACCGGCAGGTAGCAGCCACATTAAGGCTGGTTATAAATATTCATTCAGAACGACGGCTTGACATCGCGCCATTCTTCTGATTGGACTTCATAGTCTTTGGAAAACACGCATGCAAGATCGCAACGTTGAACCTGTTGTTTCGCCCAGAATTCACTTTAGCCGAATGTTGCTGCAGGTAACGGACATTTACAAAAAATCGGACTTTGTACCGGATTGGTTTCCTCTCCTGATGCGCTGTATATCTTTACCGGCCTTTTAGTTATAATATGTTACTATTATGTTTCTGCCACCTAGCGCCTACCTAGGTGCTCTGTAAATAGTTGTTTTTGTGTGTGTATATGCACACACACATATGTATATATATGCTTTGTATACAAAACCATGTAAATAAATACCATGAAAGAAAAAAAAAAGCCGCTATGGCGCAGGGGATTAGAGCCACGTGTTGCGTATGGAAGGTCGGCCGTTCGACTCCGCTCTCTGTATTGTAATTTTATTGTTTTTTTATTTTCATTTTTTTTTCATTTTTCCCCTTTTAGGTCGCAAATCGTGATGCTTAGTGCCATATAACGCCGTTTAATAGTATTTATTATCCCTTTTAGGTAAGCCGTAGTGACAATCTTCAGTCACCGTGATCAATTCACCGTGGTTTCAAGCCATGTGGCTGTACAGGCTGCAGTTGGCGAATACGCGCCCCGGTCGCAGGCGTTGCTTTTAAATTTTTCCGTCAGCGCCAAATCATTCTTTTCGCTCCGTCATAATTAAAAATAAAATGTGATGAATTAGACGGTTTTTTTCGCCCTCTCTAATTTTACACCGAAATGTTGAGAAAAACTAAATGGCTGAAATTATTTTTAATATATTAGCCCATTCCCAGAATGCCTGAGAAAATATGTAGAGTGATAAATAACGTGGTTGAAGGTGTCTCTACCTACGTAACTTCGGCGTAATCTTAATCTTTGAATAATTATGACTGAGAAACCTTGCACAAGAGCGTATGAACGTAAGCCATGACAAATTGTCACGATCTCTAATATCTTACTGTGCTTCTGCTTCCCTGGCATGTGAAACTTCCACCCAAGGAAGAGAAGCTGCATAAAGAGATTTGCACCCTATCTCGTTTTTGAGTGAGAGAAGTGAGCATACAATGCGAAGCAAGTAATATGCTCACCCTATTACACGACCGCTCTTAGATGGCGGTCGCCGCGCAATGGTGTACGCCGTAACCACTGGCGACAGAAAGTGTCCTTGTTTTCGCTGGCATCAATTCTCCAAGCTGGAAACGCGCATCGTCTAACGGGCTGCTTTCGCACCTTGAGTACCTTCCACTGTCAGCCGCATTTCAGCATTTGGTGCTTGACGAGCCGCCGCGTTAAGCCGCTTCCGCCCAAAGCGATGAGCTTCCGCTGCTTGAGCTGTTTCACTTAGTGCTGGACCCCTCCACATTTCTCTTATCGAAGCCTTTCTCCGCATTGCCCACTTCTCAGCTACGTATTCAGCTACATGAATATTCTCTTGGAGACTTAGCCGAGCCTTTCGACCTCGTCAGTTAATAGGCTCCCTGCACTTATTTAGCATTACATGGACAGAAATCTGCCGGCGCTGCCCATCATCCACAATGAAGAGGTGCTAGAATACGATAAATATAAGGGTTTTATTTGGCTTCGCTATATTCGACAATAGTCCATATTAACACTATCAATCAGGTGATAGAGAAATGCACAGAATACAGCCAACTCCTATATCTAGAGTTCATTGATTACGAGAACGCATTTCACGGAGTGGAAACCTCAGCAGTCGTGAAGCCAGTGCGGAATAAGGGTAGATGCGCCTTATTCGAAAATACTAGAAGACATCTATAACCACTTCATAAAGCCCTGTATAAAGTCAGCAGTAAAATTCGAATAAGAAAGGGTGTCAGGCAGGAAGACACAATCTCATCAATGCTATTCACCGCCTATTTAGAGGAATTGTCTGAGGGCTACATTGGGAACAGTTCGAGGTACGAATCAATGCAGAATACCTTAGTAATCTGCGATTCGCTGATTACATTGCCTTGCTAAGCCACTCTCTAGATGAACTGCAAAGTGTAATCAATGAGATAGGCAGAGCAGGATGATGGGTCTAAAAATCAACCTGCAGAAACCAAAAGTAATGCTCAACAGTCCCGCAAGGAAGGAGGAGTTCACAAGTGGCAGCGAGGTGGCGGAAGTAGTGAGGGAATACTTCTACTCAGGCCGGGTAGTGACAGCTGATCCGGATCATGCGAGGGAAGAAACTAGAAGAATAAGAATACGGTGGAGCGCATATGGCAGGTTATCTCAGATCATGAATGGCAGTTTACCAATATCCGTCAAGAAAAAAGTATACAGCAGCTGCAACTTACCGTTCCTCACCTATGGCGCAGAAAAGTGGACGCTAACGAAAAGGGTTCAGCTTAAGTTAAGAACAATGCGTGGAGAAAGAAAAATGTTAGGTGTAACGTTAAGAAACGAGATGTGGGCAGAGTGTGTGAGCAAACAAATGCGGCTTAATAGCATTAGAGTCAAAATTGAGAGGAAGAAGTGGGCTTGGGCAGGGGATGCCATACGAAGGACATAACCGCCGGTTTTAAGAGAACTTCTTGCTGGGCTAGTCGGTAGTTCATTGTAATATAAAGGCGCCAAAAACAACACACACGCACACGGACACGCACACGCACACGCACGCACACGCACACGCACACACACACACACACACACACACACACACACACGCGCGCGCGCGCGCAGGCACACACACACACACACGCACGCGCACACACACGCGCACGCACGCACACGCACACGCGCACGCACACGCACACACACACACACACACACGCACACACACACACACACACACACACGCACGCACGCACGCAAGCACGCACGTACACACGCGCGCGCATGCACAGGCGACACACAAAAACACACAGTCACAAACACACACTGAAAACCTTGAGCAAACTCGACCTGTAAGAAGTACTTCTAACCCTGGGCATATAGTAGAAATCTGAGCAGTTGATGGCTTGTTTCTTCTTGTTACTTTATTGGTCGCATCCCATTATTTTATCAGTTTACAGGTATAATCCATGTACTTCTCAACTTAGTGTCTGTTTTGATTTTAGCAACCACCCACATTTGCTATTATTAATGCAGGAAGTTTATAATAGGGGTGTTTTTTTGACTGGTTTTATAATAAGTATTTATGCTTTATCGCTGTACCAGATTTAGCATTATGGACATAGTGTATTGACGCCTGTGCCTAAATACGTCGATGCGAGAACGTAACAAATGATTTATGTTCGCGCCAAAAGGATTAACTTTAATTTACCTAACATGGCTCTACTTGGTAAAACGTAGATCCGGAAAAAAAGTATTTTGTTTAATAGTTCGGAAGCACTAGTGGCCTCATGACCTGTAAAATGCGGGTGTGTCGTAAAGCCTCTGTTGTTAGCTACGTGACGCGGGAAATGACCGGAAATAGACGGGTCTTTTATTCACGCTGACCTTGGCCAACCTTGCGAAATAAAAAAAAAAAAAACATTCCCCCCCCCCCCAACCAATGTGAGTCATGTTGAATGTACTACTCCCCCCCCTTATGTAATACCCCCCAGGGGCTTTTAAGGGTCAAATAAATCATGATGATGATGATGACTGGGTTTCGAAACCGCATCTGCGCGAAAAGATCAGCTTCGCTTGACACTGCTTGAGACCACTATGGTATCGCAGGCCGATCACACTTCGTGTTAACCTATAACAGGCTCTCGCGCTGTCGTCTTCTTTATCTGTGCAACAAGTCTTGAAAGGGAAGGAAACGCGCTTTCAATCGCACTTTATGGACCCTGGCTTTGGTGCTCACTTGCGCAAACATGTTTTCGCACGGTATGTTTTGGTTAGGAAAGCTAAAGCACCAGCAATTTTTTCGTGGTAACTCTGGCCTCCGTAAGGGAGAGCATGCAAGATTGTTTTATTAACCTTAAAGATCCAAGCCTGTTTTGGAACGTCCTGAAAAAGATACGAATGTAAATATTTGCATCAAATTTCAGCATTGTGCGATATCTTATCGCTACTTAGTCAACATAATTGCAATCACTATGGTACGATGTTTCCAATTAAACTCGTACCCTATGAAAACTCCCATACAGGACCGTGACGCAAAAACTGTCGCTTCTTTTATAACCAATTTTCGTCAAATGATGCTCTACCTGGATGGCATTTGAGATTGATGCCAGTTAACAACCGAGTAGTTTCCATTGTTGATAACTTGCCTTTCCTCGCTACGCTACCTTTCTACAGGCGCAAGCATTTTGTACTGTAAAGTAACTGAAGCGCATCCACTAGCTCACCGCGTTATGCATTTTCTACATAATAGCCCTTTTATGAACATAAACGTATGTAATAAATACAAGGAGAAAAAACCTGTGCCCGATTTGGCGATGGAGAAAAAAAGCTAGGAAGTCGCACAGTTGTCTCTACCACAGGAAATCAGAGGTGATCTGTCGAAGCTGCCGCAGATTCGAATCTCGCTCATGGCGAACGTTTCTTTCTGCGTTTCTGAGGATGCTGAGCTCGTATTTTTACCGCTGGAACGCGATCTACACGCTCCGAGCATTCTTGGAAGCTTCAATTTATTTTCCTGCGAGTCCCATTTCCCTATTAAATCGCATTAAACAACCCAGCTAAACAAATCGGCCGCACAGCACAAACATTGCAACTTTCTAAGAATGCTTCGAGCGTCGGCGATCTTCGTTGTATCAACTGAGAGTGTTTGCATTTTGCTCGGCTGCTGTTTATGGTGCACGTAACACACTTATGCGGAATTGATCTTTTCTACTTCACATTGATATATTCGCTCAAAGCCCTCTTACTACTTTTACCGGAGTGTCCCACTCATTCAGCGATTAAACGATGCTCCACTGCCACGGCGGGTGGCTTTTTCAAACACGGCAGCCGGTGGGGCTTGCTAGACCTAGATTGCTCTCTCAGAGCATCCTCTCGCGGCCGGTGATCGATTTAACTGCCGCCCACCTCGGTGGTCAGTTTGCTGACAATCCGGTGGGCAGGTTCTAATGACGTCACCAAGTTGGCTTGGCGCCACGAGTCACGCGTGGCCGCCGCAACGTGTGACGGCGGTAGACAAATGCGCTAGCGCACATCCCTCTCATGATAACGCAGTATTAACGCATTGCGTTGCGCGTTTCTGAACCGTCAACGGTACAGCTCACCGCTCAGCTGCCCCAAGTGGAATATAGAATATTTTTGAGAGCATGTAAGTGCGCAATTAACTAACACAAAATTGCGCCACAGAAACAAAGGTGATCTGCAGTGTTAATACGATGCTTGGGAAGGTGGGGACTTTGCGGTAGTATGGCGGGCTCGTATTATGCTGCCTAGTGTTTTGGGGCATGAGCGCATTCAGATTTTCAATTTCGGCATTTTTTTTCATGCAACAAAGTAAACAAAAAAGCTGTGGCGCAAGGGATTATATAGAACATCTTTAGAATGCGGAAGATTGCAGTTGGAGTCCTATTTTACTCGAACAACTTTGACGTTTTGTTTTTTTTAGTATTCACAGAACGGAAACCGTTTCACATTCTCCTTTGAGGCTATGTTGCCTTTCAGATGGCATTCTGAGATCCGCTCAAAAATCGCTGTTTTAGCCGCTGAATAAAAAACAATTTTCTCGTCTTCTTTTTTTTTATTCGAAGAAGCACTTGCCGCAGCCAGCAAATAATATACTATTTCCCGCCGCGGTGCGCGCTACCTTGTACACAGGTTTTATTATGAGGGGCTTTAGAGCAAAAATCGCCGTTTAAAAAGATGTCAGACCAGACAGGAGACAAGACTACCAGTTGGTGCGCTGTATCGTTGACGGAAATGGAAATGCGCCATTGCGCTCCCCAAAGTGGGAGGGACCCTTACTCCAGGACTCCTACTGCCTTAGCTGTTTGCCGCGCCCTTTTAACGAGCCCGCTTTGCTCCTCTTGATTCGGCTGGAGAAGAAGGCCTCTCACTGCCCAGGATTTGGATTTGGGATTTCTGGGCCGCCTGCGTGCTTTGGCAAGCCCAGGAAGTGTGACAGAGTGGTGTGTGCTCCCCGCTAAGTGACAGTGTTTTTGGGCATTATGTAGGATGTATGTGGTGCAAGAGGCTTAGGTGTGGGTATGACTTTGTCTATAGCTACTTCACGCGTTAGTTGCTTATGTCCTGGGGGTTAATTACCTGATTTAGCCTGTGGAAAGAAAGGATTTCACAGTACAGTCGAGGAACTGGCTTCGGGTCCGCAGAGTCTTGTGTCAGGGCCTGGTTAGTAAGACATCGGGATACGACGTGTAGCGACCATTAACGCTGAGATTCGTGGACTGGTGCCCAGGTCAGTACCGTTTCAAGAAGACGTTTTCTCGTTGTAAAGATACTGTGCCCATTTATTGATATGTAGCTAACTTCGCAATTTTGATATGATGCTTTATAAGTATAATGAAATACGACTAGCATGTTGTCTTCCACACAAATAGAGTCTATTGCAGGAGCTATGGCCGTCTCGTCTACTTCTGCGCTTCTGTAGGTTCGTATGGTGGCGGCTAAGACCATATTCTATGTGTGGCGTCGACACAGGCACCCATTACAGATTTGGAAACATATTGCACCGCGTCTGTGTATTTGTAAGTCATGAGGTTTCCGTATTTTGCCTCAAGAAATTCCGCTGCTGCGTGCCGTATCTCTGTGTGGCGCTCGGCGTGCACGTTACGTGCGATCGGCTAGACACTGATTCTTGTACTGAGGCCGGACTCCACAGTGACAATTTGACAGCGTTCGCCGTTGTGCCCTGAATAGCCCCGTATGCGCAGACCATGACCTCCTATGGTGCTTTGGCTTTAACTCTTGAGCTGTATAGATGAGTGGTCTTAAATCTCTCTTCGGCCGTGTTGTGCACTAACCTTGTGTCCAGTCAGCGCATGTGAAAGTTGGGGCCGAGGTAATTTTTCTTTGTCCCAATACAGTATTTGTTTGGTGGTAGGCTTAGAGCTCGTTTGTATGCTGCGCGCAGCGGTATCGGTAAGTAAAGTTGACTTATTTTTCTGGGATTCATCGGGAGGTATGGTTCATAGTCTACAATCCTTGGTTTGATCTAAGCGGATGGCATCTTACTGCTTCGTGCAAAAGTATCGTAATGCGAATGAAAATGCGCAGAATTTTCGGAACTGTCCATGATGAATGTTTACCAACTTGCCCAACTTTCTGCCCTCCTTCAATGGTTTTGTAACTGTATTTTGAGCCTTTGTAGGGCTCTTGCACAGCCTCAGTCTTGTTTGACGTCCTGGTCTATTTTTCCTGTGTCAGGTACGGTAGGTACTTCATCGCACTCTAATATTAGCGGAACGAAGGGCGCTTCTGAGGGGCGATGACATGCTTTCATGTTTTTTTGTCTAATGTACCGTTTCTTTATACATCCTTACTTGAGACTCTTGAATATAACCGACCGGAAAGGGCAGTTTAAAATGCATGTGACGCCACAAGTTTGCTTTATTCAAAGTTCTTATTACTCTAGATCGGTCAGTGCTAGGACATTGCGCACACAAGCAACACTCTACGGCGCACACCGACGAGTGCTGCGGACCCGTTTCTTACGTTAGCTAAGCATATTTCATTCACACTTCCCTCCACATTACGAACTAGAATGCACGACAGTCGTTCTATCGACTGATGCCCCTTTTTCTTGGGCACAACGAAGCCCTTTAAGAAGGCTTCGCCTTTACTCCGACTAGACATGGAGTATCCTGGAAACGTCATTGTTGACCTTTTGTCGCCTGCTTTTTTTAGCAAACAAATGAAAGAGGAAAGCCCATTGGAAGCCCAGGAATCTGCAAAGCTGGCACATGCATCAGACACGAAGACTTAGGTTGGTAAAAATCTGAACCTTTTCTTCTAATCTACTCCATTCAAATATTGCCATCACTGTAACCAAGGGGCACAGAGAATTTTTTCTTTCATTTTTTAAATTGTAGGGTTGATAACTAGTAAATAATTCTGAAAAGATTTTATCGCTGAAAGATGACTGATTAGAAAGTAGAAGAAATCATTTAAGGGCTAAATTAACTAAATTAACTAAAATACAATCGAAGGCAGATTGCCGCGCGAAACGATCTGTGCGGCAAGAATATAGACCGTTTATATCAGCTTATTCCGAAAAAGTGTTGAGCAGGAATGCTTGATGAAAGACTGCGATCTGCAGCTCTGAATTAAGAACCCTCATTAAGGCAACCAAACCGCATGGTCCTCTCGGCGTCCCTGGCGGCTTTTGAAACCCCTTAGAAAAAAAGGCTGTTTACCCTGGTGCCTACTGAAACGAATGTTTTGTATGCTGCCCTTAAATACTCGCGTGATGAGTTTTTACTTTTACGAATAATGGTAACCTATTTCAAGATACGCAATCTGCTTCTGGGTGGTGCAATGAGACCAGTTTGCGGAAAAATGACAGCGGTGTTTTGGCACCGTAGCTGTTACCGTGATTCAGTCTAGGGGGCTGCTGTGAGGAGATCTCCCGAAAAACGTTTTCTTCAAGAAACTGCCATTCTGTTATTTTGTATTATCATTCCTGCTCAGTTATGCATGTTTCAATGCAGTGTTGTTTTTACAAAAAGTATCCCTAATGCATGTGGTTTTATCTAGGATACACGATAAAATTTTGCTGATTTAGAAACCACATTGTATTTCTGAAGGCTAACATTGGTTGAAGGCGACCAGAATAACGCTGGCTGGAATTTTTTTCGCAACAAATACACGTTTATTCGGTAAGTGGTTCAATAATAAAGGGTACACAATATTTATGGATTGCTTTGATATCGGCGCAAATACGTCAGTTTCGATGCCTCCTAGTGTGTTAATATGCAAAGATGTACTCTAATGGTTCAATGTTTTGAACCTTTCTTCTTGATTTTAGTGACTTGGCAAATACAGGAAATAAATTTTGTATTCTATAATGATGACAACAAAATTTATTCCTGACTTACGGCGCTTCGTGCAGAACCCGCTTTATTATATCGCGGAATCTATAATAATATGAACATATATCAGCCCTTTCTTCATGTATTATTTTCTTCTTCACCTCACCCTCTTTTCGCAAGGAAGACTCAGTTTCAGTGTCCCTTAGTGAAACATTCCACTGCATGAGAAAGTAGAAAAGCTACAGAACCATACAACTTGCCGGGCACACCGTAAACGTTCCCGACGGCTGACTTAATACCTTGTTTTTCAAAAGGGATCTTTTTATAGGCGAGTTTTAGTAGTGTCGTAGAAAGTTACTGCCTCTCTTTTCTGATTCGCGCTTCGCATTTACGCATTCTCGTGTTCTTACAGCTGCCTAGGCTCTGAGAATGATGGATTCTCAACAATTTGGAGACATATAAAACGATTTAAAATCTGGTATGTCAAGCAATATACTAAAAAATTCAAACGAAATAACACTATTTTCCGGGACAGCACACGATAATAAATAGAGTGCTGAAATAGCAATAACTATTGCGAGTGAATATTGTTTAGCCTCTAAAAGCCACAGCAAGCAACAAATATATAAAAGGGTACGAAGTCAAGAGGATAGAGGAAGTCGGATGGGGGGTGCATATTTCTGGCTTCCACTCTAACACCCAAT
Organism: Amblyomma mixtum; assembly: GCF_055824585.1. Lineage (NCBI taxonomy): Eukaryota > Metazoa > Arthropoda > Arachnida > Ixodida > Ixodidae > Amblyomma > Amblyomma mixtum. The sequence goes on along the minus strand of NC_143021.1, from coordinate 132,662,588 downwards.
TATTTCGCTTTCTTGGAGACCCTTCCAATCCCCCACTTTTTCTTTATAGCTCAAGTGACAGTTTCTTTCATTCTACTATTTACAAGCAGAAAAGCTCTGCCTTGCCTCTTTACAACCATTTGATTTCGCAGGGGAATCAGAGCTTGGGCCAGCCGCGCAGCGGATATTTGCTGAGAAGTACCACAGATGCAAAGATAAGGAAAACTCCGCAGTAAGTGATACGTAAATTTATTTTCTTGGAACGCTTGCATGATAAATTTTGTCATGATTTCCGAGACTGAGCTCATGTCGTCAGGATTTTACATTCCACATGATGTAGGATTCTTTTCATGAGTATAGAGGTATTGTTGTAACTGAAGATAGTTTGGATTAACACTGAACATAACAGCGGCTCGCATTCAGTAGAAGCAATACCATTTCAATGTAAAACCGGTTTAAAATTTTCGATATTCGTAAATAAAGAATTTCAAAAACCCGTTTTGTTATGCCTATAAGAAATACTGATAAATTAAGCACCGTAATTTTTTACGCAAAGGGGCATTTCTAAGTTTAAATGTCAACTGTATTTAAAGAAAAATAGAAAATAAAAACTTTCTGAAGTGTTTAGTGCGGTGGAGACTATGTCAGAGTGGTAAAACAAAAATGAGACAGAGAAAGGAATAGCTTAAGAGACGAACGCCTACATTCTACTTCCTCGTTTTCATTACGCCGTACTCGTGCACTTAAAGAGCGCATGTCGAGTCTGCATTGCTGACAAACTTAACGCTGCAAATCCAGTGCTGTAGCACTGTAGAAATTGCATTACATCGTAGAGCCAGATAATATCAGCTGACAACAGATATTACTCTGACTACCGCGAACTTTTTTTTCATTATAAAGCGTGCATGAAAGAACTCTGAAGCGTGCAACATCTCCACTGTCAGAATTAAATTTAACGCGGAAACATTGAACAAAAGGAGGGCTGAGCACTTATATATTTATTTATGTCTACAGAAAATTGTGCTTTCCGATTGTCATTACTACTGCCAAACAGATGGAGGGTTGTTCTTCGGTCACTACGGCAACGGCACCGACAACTCCTGCTTTGTAAGTATTTTAGCTCTTTTAGGACCTTGTGGCTTGAACGTACTGTGTTAATTTTTTGCCGATGGTGTGATTGCTTTATTGCTTTATTTTTTATGTAGGGGAGGAATGAGAAAGCGCAGAACTTCTAGGGCGGAATGTGTTCTGACTAATGTGCTGCGTTCGAAATGAAGCGGTAAATTCTGGTCGGACTCACACTGTACACTTTGTGCCAGTCTTTCTGTATCGTGGTCTTTTGAGCGCTTTCGCTATGCTGGCACATACGCTGAGAACAGCTTTCAGCAAGCTTCAGCGGTGGGACCGTGCACGATAGTAGCACTTCTCACTACTTCTATCCACTGCTGTGCCAAAATTAATTCTGCGTTCGGCAAGTGAACCCAAAATCATGGGACTGACACCCGCACGTGGAAGTCACATATCAATGTAGGCAGACATTACGAAATTCCCTTTTCTGCATGAAAATAGGGGAGTAGAGAAACTCAGGTGGTGGAAATTAATCTGCAGCCATGCACAACAGCGCATCTGAATATCAACGTGCAATTTCAGGTCATTAAATTCTGAAAAACGTTAAGTGGTTTTATATTCAACGCATTGCCATACGCCAGCGACTATGCCTTGTGGCCAGAGGTACCACTTTATGAGACTTCCGAGAAAAGGCTGAAGAATTTTGATTTCCGTACACCTCCAAACTAGATATTGACAGAAGATAATTTAGTGAACAATTTAGAACGCAAATTTCCTCTCCGTTTAAAAAAAATAGGAGGATGCTTAAGCTTCGCCTTAATAGTAGCCGCGATAGAGCCTTCTCCTCATTTTTCCTCTTCATATTCCATTTCTTTCTCACTTCTCGCCTAAACACAGGTTGCAGTCGTAGTTCGCCGGTGCATCGCTCTCGACAAACGTGATTCCACGAACACCAGCATAGTTTCCGTGCCGCACGAGCGGGCAGCAAGCCACAAGCTTCGTGCTGTACACGCCTTGGATGTGCGCTGCGTTGTTCGGCGCTCACCGCGTGATTCCTGCGTCCCTGCACGGCCCCACAGCGCCCGAACGAGACGAGCGGGAGGCGCTGCCGTCGCGCGCTATCGGCTGGCGTAATGGCATACATTGTAAAGAGGAGGGATTGGTGTTAGTAAAGGTCGGAAATGTGGAGTTCGTGCGCCCAGAATTGTATTCTGCGCCTATGAATACATGCAAATTATACCCTTGCATTAGTTCTTACTGTTCCAACACACTGTGAGCGGCTGGTTGGGATGCCGTGTTGTAGCCTGCCGGGTACCAAACATTTCTCGAACAAAACGCTCCGTTAGCCGTGAAAAGGGGCTTGTAGATGTCGGGGGGCAGAGAATAACGCCGGGGAATCAAAGAATGGTCGTTAATCATTGGGAGGTGTCATCTTGTATGTGATACATCAACGCTCCGCATGCGACGTCCATAAAAGCCTAATTCCATGATCATCATTTCGCCTCTTCAGCGCATTTCGCCCATTAGAACAGTTTTTGTGTAAGGTTTATAAGAACGACAAATGCTCGTAGTTTATTTTTCAGCTCAGGGTGCCCGGTGGTAGCGACAACCACTGCTGTGCGCCGTGTTGCAGAAAGAATGGATTTACAAGAAGCGCAGAACGAAATTAGCGATGTGCTAAATGGAGATGCTACTGTATCCGTATTGGGGTTATATACAGCAAAATAATTGTTCATTTTACAAAGCACCTGGTATCTTTACTGGAAGGAATGGCAATGTTTGACGAAGGCGGTGGTAAAGAGCCCCCGGATTGTAATTTTCATCTGGCGTCTCTCGTAGCCTTATTTGCTTTGGGACGTTAAACCCCATAAACCAAACAAATTTTCATCTCTCAGGACCAAAAGTAAATAGATATCAATAAGAGACCATACATAAAAGGAATAATGCGCCACGTAGGCGCCGCAGGCCACAGCGCATGCTAGCATTCAAACTGTGCGCGCCTGAAACCGAAACCTTAAGTTTCACCCACCCCCTTGGTGCGCTACAGTGAATTCACCAGCTGGGCCCCATGGGAGTGTCCGCTCTTTATGCATCCCTTCCTCTATGCTTCAGATGCCAAACACTTCTTGGCAAATGAATTCTAGCAGTCCATCGCGGCAGCCGAAAACGATTATTAGATGAACAAACACTTTAATGCCCTTCGCGGTACCAGGCTAGCATTTTTAGGCAGCATAGACGCGTCGAAGGGGCATGCGTCTGCTGCGGTACTCACATATTCACGCCCGAACAGTTATGCTGCTCGGAGCGAGCGCATCACACACCTTTTCCTTTCTCCCTCTGGCTCAAGCTGCCGGACGTGGCGTGCTGTTCTAGCCGGAGGGACAGTCTAGAGAGTGGCTACTCTTGCTTTTCGGCTAGCGCGCGTCTCTTCGATGCGTCTGGATAGCTGAAGATCTGCGCTCCATAGCACAAAGGGCAATATGTTTCTCCTCATCGAATAATTAGTGTTAGATGCATTGACTACCAGTCACATTATATAATTGTGACCAAGCGCCTGAGTGGACAGCGTTTAGGGGATTTAGCGAAAATTACTTATCAGCAAAATGATGAATTTATTTAACACATTTCCTTAACACAGTCGCTACGATCAGTTAAGAACCATAATTTATTCTCAAAAGGCATATTTTTGAAATGTACACGAAGTCATCGCACGAACACGATGTATATCTGCAATATAATTGAGTTGAACTTGTCAGTATATGTGGCTGATAAGCTATGTGTAATTCAATTATTCATTTGCTCATCATCTGCGCATGCTTGTGTACAAAGGACCTGTTATAAATCTCATAAACAATTCTCCACCCTAAATTACATTACATCAACTGAGTTTGCGAGACTCCTTGTGGCTCGTAACGGCGGGGAGATTGTGACTGTGATCCAGCTCACAATCTCTACAGATATCGCTTAAGCCATGTATATAAACAACAAATACAGAGAAATATCAACAATATACGTAACCTATCCCAATTACAGGAGAGAACTCCAAGTTACCTTACAAGACACTTCGAGGATTGGTCAGTACCGATGTCACGTTCAGGTTATGGGAAACAGTGCCTTAAGTACAGAATACCAACGCTTTTGAATTATTATAATTCGGTCCGTTTTGACCTCTTCACGGCAACCTTCAAGGAACTCCTGCAGATGTATTTGGTTTCTATGTAATGTTATCTAGCCTTGCTGTTGTTTTCTTTTTGATTTGTAGCAGTGAGTTCCGCAGTTGTTTTCTGTTGTTTTCTGTTCTTTTTTGTTCTTGTTTTATGTTGTTTTCGTTTACTATGAATACTACATCTGAATGATAATAGATATGTATGTTTAGATATCAAGAATATGTTATGTGATGCTGCCACTCTGCCAAAATAAGGGATTGTGGACCCGTCGAGCTGTCCAAGGACAGCTTTTTTTCTACAATCCCCTATCTGTATTTTAGGCGCCGCGGTGGCTCAGCGGTTATGGTGCTCGGCTGCTGACACAAAAGACGCGTGTTCGATCCCGGCCGCGGCGGTTAGAATTTCTTTGGAGGAGAAATTCTAGAGGCCCGTGTACTGTGCGATGTCAGTGCACGTTAAAGAACCCCAGCTGGTCGAAATTTCCGCTGCCCTCCACTATATATATATATATATATATATATATATATATATATATATATATATATATATATATATATATATATATATTCTTGCAGATACATAACTATGTAGAACAAATGCCATGAAAGAAAAAAAGCTGGCGTGGCGGAGTGGTTAGCGTGTTCGTCTCCCACTCCGGAGGCCCTGGTTTAAATCTCCAACTCGACCAATTTCCTGCTCACTTCTATTTGTTACTGCATCTGGAATTTCTCGCTCACGGCCGACGCCGACACCGGCCTTTCTGCGACATTGGGCCCTTAACGCTGTCGCGTTGAAAAAAATGCGGCTTCCGTTAACTTTCCATCTAACGCTATAGACCTCAACTGAAATGCGTCCGTATGAACTTGAGCCTCGCCGTCTTCTCCTTTGGCTCTTTCTACCCTCAGCAATTTCTTCGGTATTTTCGAGCCTGTGCTCGTGTACACAAGCACAAAAAGGAGCCAGCCAAAAGGTCGCCAATCGAATGTATTGAATTACGTCATTCAACAGACGGCCCCGAAGCAACCATGAAGCGAATTCTCAAAATTCCTCAGGCATATGGACGGCCCCTGGTCGGTGTGGAGCTGCAATTGTCCCCGTATAGCTTTCACACTATTCACGAGGCGCCGACCAGCTAAGGACACTTATGCACTGAAGCACCGTGGACTACACGGCACTTGATATGCTTGCGCCAGATGCAATGACCACTTAACCTGCGGAAATTTTTTGACGCAAAAACAGCTCACCGGCCAGAACGAAGCAAGTAGGAATAAAGCTGTAAAACATGAGCTCGTGGGCGAGTCTGTCAGAAATAGTACCAATCGAAGCAGCCCAGTGATGTCAAAAGGATGCAAAGCGCCGTGTTTGCCCCTTTGTCTTCTCTTGGTCAAGTGCAGTTGCGCTGCTCCACTTGTTACAAGAAGAAAGGTCCTTTTTAGGTACGCCGCTACTTTGTTTCTTGTCCCCACTGACTTAACGTTCTGTTCAAGTACTTCCAGCAAACTCCTAGAGATAGCCTACGGTCTAGCAAAGTAGAATGCGGCTAACGACAACTTCCTACACAAACTTAAAGAAATCTTTATTTGCCATCAAATACAAATGGTTTATGGTTTATGGTTTATGGGGTTTAACGTCCTAAAGCGACTGAGGCTATGAGAGACGCCGTACTGGAGGGCTCCGGAAATTTCGACCACCTGGGGTTCTTTAACGTGCACTGACATCGCACAGTACACGGGCCTCTAGAATTTCTCCTCCAAAGAAATTCTAGCCGCCGCGGCCGGGATCGAACACGCGTCTTTTGGGTCAGCAGCCGAGCACCATAACCGCTGAGCCACCGCGGCGCCTAAAATACAGATGGGGAATTCTAGAAAAAAAGCTGTCCTTGGACAGCTTGACGGGTCCACAATCCCTTATTTTGGCAGAGTGGCAGCATCACATAACATATTCTTGATATCTAAACATACATATTTATTATCATTCAGATGTAGTACTCATAGTAAAGGAAAACTACATAAAACAAGAACAAAAAAGAACAGAAAACAACAGAAAACAACTGCGGAACTCACTGCTACAAATCCAAAAGAAAACAACAGCAAGGCTAGATAACATTACATAGAAACCAAATACATCTGCAGGAGTTCCTTGAAGGTTGCCGTGAAGAGGTCAATACGGACCGAAATATAATAATTCAAAAGCGTTGGTATTCTGTACTTAAGGCAATGTTTCCCATAACCTGAACGTGACATCGGTACTGACCAATCCTCGAAGTGTCTTGTAAGGTAACTTGGAGTTCTCTCCTGTAATTGGGATAGGTTACGTATATTGTTGATATTTCTCTGTATTTGTTGTTTATATACATGGCTTAAGCGATATATGTAGAGATTGTGAGCTGGATCACAGTCACAATCTCCCCGCCGTTACGAGCCACAAGGAGTCTCGCAAACTCAGTGGATGAAATGTAATTTAGCGTGGAGAATTGTTTATGAGATTTATAACAGGTCCTTTGTACACAAGCATGCGCAGATGATGAGCAAATGAATAATTGAGTTACACATAGCTTATCAGCCACATATACTGACAAGTTAAACTCAATTATATTGCAGATATACATCGTGTTCGTGCGATGACTTCGTGTACATTTCAAAAATATGCCTTTTGAGAATAAATTATGGTTCTCAACTGATCGTAGCGACTGTGTTAAAGAAATGTGTTAAATAAATTCATCATTTTGCTGATAAGTAATTTTCGCTAAATACCCTTAAACACTGTCCACTCAGGCGCTTGATCACAATTATAGAATGTGACTGGTAGTCAATGCATCTAACACTAATTATTCGATGAGGAGAAACATATTGCCCTTTGTGCTATGGAGCGCAGATCTTCAGCTATCCAGACGCATCGAAGAGACGCGCGCTAGCCGAAAAGCAAGAGTAGCCACTCTCTAGACTGTCCCTCCGGCTAGAACAGCACGCCACGTCCGGCAGCTTGAGCCAGAGGGAGAAAGGAAAAGGTGTGTGATGCGCTCGCTCCGAGCAGCATAACTGTTCGGGCGTGAATATGTGAGTACCGCAGCAGACGCATGCCCCTTCGACGCGTCTATGCTGCCTAAAAATGCTAGCCTGGTACCGCGAAGGGCATTAAAGTGTTTGTTCATCTAATAATCGTTTTCGGCTGCCGCGATGGACTGCTAGAATTCATTTGCCAAGAAGTGTTTGGCAGCTGAAGCATAGAGGAAGGGATGCATAAAGAGCGGACACTCCCATGGGGCCCAGCTGGTGAATTCACTGTAGCGCACCAAGGGGGTGGGTGAGACTTAAGGTTTCGGTTTCAGGCGCGCACAGTTTGAATGCTAGCATGCGCTGTGGCCTGCGGCGCCTACGTGGCGCATTATTCCTTTTATGTGTGGTCTCTTATTGATATCTATTTACTTTTGGTCCTGAAAGATGAAAATTTGTTTGGTTTATGGGGTTTAACGTCCCAAAGCAAATAAGGCTACGAGAGACGCCAGATGAAAATTACAATCCGGGGGCTCTTTACCACGGCCTTCGTCAAACATTGCCATTCCTTCCAGTAAAGATACCAGGTGCTTTGTAAAATGAACAATTATTTTGCTGTATATAACCCCAAAACGGATATAGTAGCATCTCCATTTAGCACATCGCTAATTTCGTTCTGCGCTTCTTGTAAATCCATTCTTTCTGCAACACGGCGCACAGCAGTGGTTGTCGCTACCACCGGGCACCCTGAGCTGAAAAATAAACTACGAGCATTTGTCGTTCTTATAAACCTTACACAAAAACTGTTCTAACGGGCGAAATACGCGAAAGAGGCGAAATGATGATCATGGAAATAGGCTTTTATGGACGTCGCATGCGGAGCATTGATGTATCACATTCAAGATGACACCTCCCAATGATTTACGAGCATTCTTTGATTCCCCGGCGTTATTCTCTGCCCCCCCGTCATCTACAAGCCCCTTTTCACGGCTAACTGAGCGTTTTGTTCGAGAAATGTTTGGTACCTGGCAGGCTACAACACGGCATCCCAACCAGCCGCTCACAGTGTGTTGGTGCACTGCAAACTGATGCGAGGGAACAGTTTGAATGTGTTCGCAGGCACAGAAGGCAGTTCTGGGCGCACCAACTCCACATTTTCGACCTTTTAGAAAATCCTACCAGTTTACTTTTTTTTTTCTTGGTCGTTTTGCAATGCGCACAAGCAAACCGAAAAGCGCACTATGCGGGAGCAATGCGCGTTTTCACTAGAGCACAGGATGGAGTCTTCCATGCACAAGTATCTAGTTTTTGAGCTTTTCATGCATTACCTTTCTTTCCCGGCAGTCTAGAAAATTGCGCGGCCGTATTAACAACGCGACAAAACTAGTTTTCGACATGTTTGCCCATTTTTTTCAAGTCAACCATATACTTTACCCGACCGTCAACAAATATCAATCGAAAGGAGTAGTGCATTGTTGGTGGCCATGAAAACTTCGCGTCCCCGAGCAACTCAACGCGCAACAATGCCAAATGAACGGCAAGGCCAAGCGCATAAAACATATGCGCACTCTCCACTAACTGCGCACGGACCGGTGCCATGGCTCGTGCCAAGGAGCGAGCAGGTAGGCGTGCCTTTGACACCTGCGCCATAGTGCGCCGGCCGGCGTGCTCAACATTAATTGCTTGACATTCAGAGTAGTGGGGCAAACAAAATTGCTGGGGTTTAGCTTTGGTTAAACCTGGTAGGCTGCGTAAGCATCCATAGCGTTCCAATCGGGATCATCACCGGTTGTAGACGAATCCGGTTCAATAGAGGCGCGGTGCGCCCGTTTAGCAGCGTCTTGAGCGCGCCGCTAGCAAGGCGCTGTTCGCGTTCTTCATCTGTCTCCGAAGCCCGTTGTCGTTTCCTGGCTTCGTCAAGCCGACGTAGCCTCCCTTTCTGTTTATCAGGCGCCATAACGACGGAGCCGGCAAGCGAGCGAACGCACTTTGTACCCCCGCCCCCCCCCCCCCCGTTCTCCTGCCTCCTCTCCACACACCGCAGCTGCCTCCTCTCGGCAGCGGCGCGGCTACAGCTGTAGTGCGCCGCGCCTCGCGCCGCCCTTCAAGGTCAAACGTGCCTCGCGGCCGCCCCGCCGCGAAGGGCTGAAACCTGTCCTAATATTGCTCACGCAATAAAAACATTTCTCACCTTGCCGTCGCCAGAAACCGCTCGAGTTCCGCGTCGAAGAGCAAGACAGACGCCAAAACACGGGGTCAGCGAGCAGACAAAGACACTGCACGCTCACAGATGCAGCTGACCGTCTACTGGTTTCGTTCTGCCTCGCCTTCCCGTAAAGGCCGTTGTACGATCGCTTTTGAGCGGATCCGCCAGGCAGGCGGACTGGCGGACCGAACGACCAGACAATAGGCATTCGCCCCGTTCGGCAGGCGAAAGGAAAGTTGGTGAACTTCAACTTTGGGGCGGACGAGCGAACCGCCCGGCGACCGAATTGCAGCGATTGGCTGCTTTTTACGTGACGTAGGCATCCGCTCCTGCCGGGCAAGATGGCCGTCCGTCGACTGAAATGGGGAGCGAGGCATAGGTCGTGGCTGTAGTGGTGGCACCTATGCCGCGAGGCATACTATATTGGCCACATGTTGATATTACGAGTGTTCAGAGCGACTGCGAACTTCTTCGCGTGCAGCAGCGGCGAGCAGCGACAGTTTCCCGAGTTGAAATCGACGCTGATGTAGTTGACAGAGCACCCCTTCAAACCGACGCAAGACCTACGCGTTGGCGGTGTAACGAAGTGTTTATATGGAGCTGTTTGTGGTTGCTGCAAGCGTTCCTAATTCCTGCGAGGATCATCACGCACAGCGGCGAACAACAGCTGCTCACAGTGAACTTTTGTGCGTGCATGAGCTGCGTAGCACAGTGACTAGTGTCCGCGTAGTGAAAGTGATTGCGATCGAAGCGAGTGCTTTTACGTCAAGGCAGTGAAATGTGCGCCTTCGAGAGCTCACTACGCACGCCGTGCTTTCCGAATGCTGAAATGAACGTGGCGTTGTGCAGCTAGTCGCATTCGTTGCGATGGTTGCAGTGATCGCGACCGAAGCGTGCACATGACGTTGTTGCTGGCTACGCATTCGTTACCATTTTGTTCGCGATTCGTGTTGGCACTGTGCTTGAGAATTGCCGTGTGAGCGACGTGACGCGACGCGAGCTTGGCTGCACGGCCGTAGGACTGTTTTGCGGCGACAACAGCGATGTCGCCATCCTTCTGCGCTTTGGTGCTCCATTCAGTACGTTTTGTGATGATGGGTGCTCGGTTTACGACTCGCCGGAGAAACTGTGTAACCTGTGTGAAAACATCGTTGCAGTGCAAATGTATCTTCGGGAGCGTCATTTATTTTTATTTCCTGCCGGCTGTGCGCACATTTGCCTGCAATAAACATATCGGCGTGATGAATGGGTGACTGAACACTTCCGCTAGCCATTTCGGTTTAGGTTGTAACAACATGGTATTACGCGATTACAAACAAGAATCATTGCCGCTTTTGAATCACGACTGATTGACAGTGTACAAATCTCTAATATGTGCCAACTCATAAGTCTGTTTTTCATGAGCATTTCAATTGATGTAGTGCAGAAAAAAAAAAGTGTGGCAGCAGCTTATGCAATCAAAACTGACCACAGAGCAAGTTGAGCATAACGAGTCTTAATGAAAAAGAAGAAAAAATATTGAGAAAACCGCCATTGCTTTTTTTCTCTTTTTGCTTAGCAGTGTTAAGTCAATATTGACAAATGCTTGGCAGTATTCAGTTTAAGTGGGATGTTGGTTTCCACTGCAATCAGAAAAATACACTGGTCTTGAAGCACCTCATAGGCAATGACAGTGTCTGTTGTTGCTTTTGCTCATGGTCCTTTTCGATCCGGGGATCAGTGGTACGAAACTGGATGTGTTCGCAATGCTATTGTTGCAGAGCTGCTCGCGAAATCAGCGGCGCTTCCTGGGTCAGCCGCAGCACTTTGTTTAACAAGCCATTCTCGAAGCTTTGAGAAGATCTCGTCGATGCACTTGCATATGTCTGTCTGCTACCACCTTCATTTGCCTGTGACTGCTTGCTACAGACATGACTACTTGCAGACTGCAAAATAAGCCCTGTGGAGCTGGTAAAGCTACGCTAGGAACAAAGACGATGGTAACAACATCACTGCACAGGGTAGCAATTCTTGCTCTGTTGTCGTCCCTTAGCACAGTTTCGACATGCCAACTTGCCACCGGTGCACCCCACAGTACGCTATGATCAAGTTCTGTGAAATTTACAGAAAGCAACAACGGGAGAGGAAGTAGGTTGTATAGGCATATCTAGTGCATGCTCTACAGATAGCTTCCTGCCTTATTATAGCCTGGCCCCTCTGTTTTTAATCCTTCATCACCCAGCACTATATGGCCCTATTTGTGTTATTGGCATGTGCTGCAAATCACCAAACACATTTCATACTCTTGACCCTGCTAGATTGTTTTGGCCCATTAAGTTGTTTGATTCAAATCGGCAAGCTTTTAGAAGACATTTCTGCAATAGCCAACTTTTTCTTGTTCTTCATGACATGCACCTTGACTGCAACATCCCCCTATGATGCTTTTGTTCTTTGCTTTGAAAAAGCATGCAATTCCCCTATTTATGTGAGGCTGGTTTTCTCGTGCTTTTAACCTGCATCCAATAGCTCTAAACTGGATCCAAGCTTAAACAGCCAGCCTTCGGCAGATTTCCCTGGCCAATTCTTATGTATCTTGCCTTTTCCTGCAATCTCGGACGTCCGCCAAGGCACTCCTTTGGGCCTCAGCTTTTCATTACTTGCATTATTACCGTCCCTTCAGTGTTTTGTCATATGCCTTCACTGACAGCCATATGGGGTGTGCCATATTGCAATCAATACCAGCATTTCAGTTGTTCAAAACAACAACTAGCATGCCCTGGATTGTCCTGTTTGCTAATGTTACTAAGAATGCAGTAATATTGTTTTTTATTGTCAGCATTACATTTTGCCAACTTATAAGGCCTTCCGATAAAGGTATATTCACTGTATACTGGTTCAAATACCTAATAATCCTCATACACCCACCCACAACCTAGGATATTTACACCATGACGTGTTGTTAGTATCACCGTCTTCCAAGTTACTTGCATTCAATTCCCCTGTGTGTCATCAACTTGGGTATTCTAATGGCACATGGCACAAATCTAATTTAACTAGAATCCTTGAATTAGTTCAGTCCTGAGCCGCTTGTTTTATTTTCTCACGCCATTTTTGAAGGTCCAGTTTGACAGCACTAAAAGTGCATATTTGAATGTCTTCATCTTATGCAGGTTTTTTTTGCTCCTTACCAACACGTCCCCAACTAATCAGACCCAACTTGTAGTCTCTCGTGCACTAGGTGCACTAACACTCTTGTGCCTCATTTAGCTCATATGCCACTGAATTTCAAGATTCGTTTTTGTTTGTGCCACAGAAGGCTGTAACGGTCTTGCATCCCACAAGGCTGTGTATCTTACTGTCCTTCGAAGTGGTTACTACAGAAATCATGCTATAAATTACGAACTCACTGAGCTCCTACCTGGCACACCATTTTAAAGCTCGCTACTAAATTAACGTCATTTAGGACCACTGAGGTGTGATAAATATGAAAACAAATAGATCTGATATAGTGCTCAGTCACTCGGTCACCTCGGCAAACCAGTACAATGCTCTCTTATGCATAACGTGTTCATTGAGAACTTTCTTCATAATTTATTTCAAACTATATCGGGGCAGATTTACACAATAGTAGCATTTGGGCTAACTTTGCACAAGCTAGCTCTAGCTACCTACATTCGCTCACTGCAAAGCTAAACATGCATTAGTGCACCCACGTGTTGTTGACCAGGCTTCTCTTTGTGCTTGTCTGTTCTGCTCAGCTGAGCAACACACTGACTTCATGATGTGGCTCAGTGAGAATTCTACATGTGTATGCTTATGCATGTAACTTGTATATAGTCACATGTACTAAGGATAGTATTAACTGGGCAATTGGTTCAGCTTAAAAGCTCTCATCATCAGATTGCAGCAAAGAGATAGCAATAAAAGACAAAAGTCATCACTGCCTTTCTGTTTTTCTTCGTCATCCTTTGGCCTGACTTCAATTTGGTTTTTTTCCAACTTCCTTATGACTTCTGATGGCTCAGTTAATTCGTTTCCTTGCAACCCAGACTGGCAGTGGAATAAGGATATTTTGCTAAGAAATTGGTAATTAGTAACTAGTACGACATTATTCTATATATAACAAGTGGTGCGGATATCGATTAACAAATACAGATTCTCTCTTTTGCTTGCTGCTTTGGGAATCAGAGTTGCCCTTAAAATTTCTCATATTATTTTTTACAGATCAGAAAGGACGTACCTTCAAGATTGCTGTAGAGCTTTACTGGAGAACTTAAGCATCTATGGCCCACACATACTTCAATGGCTTATTTTTCAATTCATTCTGTCCTGAGACATCATAGCTCTTATTTCTGAAAATTAACTTTTTCGCATTCTGCTTCATATGATTGTGTTTGTTCGAGGTAACTGCAAAATATGAAGCAGTTCCCGTTCCCTTGACTATACAAAGCATTCTATCCTAGTCTCCGCCAATATTTGCTATGTAAACTTTCCAAATCGATTTTTGCATTTCTTTAACCTCTAGGCCAGTGTACTTACTCTCTTATCTAATTATGTATGGATTAATGAGGATGGCACATGTATACTTTTCTGAAATACGGAGCAACCACTTTGTTTTAAATTCATGGGACAGTTAAGAATGCTTTGTGGTCATACGCACAATACGCCACCTTGTTTCTGTGCATGTCAACATTGATTGGCTCTCAACAGAACTTTCCACACTTGTTTACTATGCTGCATACTGGTTTGCACAATGTTCACTGCAATGTCACCTCAGGAAGCACTGGTAAAAGGAAGCGGCCTGCCCACTGTCACTGCAGAACAAAAGCGTGCACTTTAGTGCAGTGATGCGCACCATATCCGCTTTGAAGCCACTGAGTGGTATTTCTATTTCGATTTCCGTAATGGTGTGAAAAACATGACGAAAAAAAATCAGAAAAGAAATCAGTATTATTGCGTCGTCATTTTTCTGTGATATTGTAAACACCTGCAGTTAACCCTGATCTTCCATATTAGTAAAGGTTGGGAACATTGTAATTTCCTCATGTATAGATGCATTCATATCTGATGGTAACATGCTAAAATATGCTGATTTTTTCATGCATGCATAATACACACATACACATAAACCTTTTCTTTAATGAGAGACAGTGGCGTGTTTGATGTCATTTGACCACACATACTATGATGTGGATAGAGTTGAAGTGCGGAGGGAGTGAACATGGACACAAGAAGAATAATATACAGGGGATGCTGGATTTCCCACAGCTGAAGAACCAAGCTGGGCAAAAATGATCTGGTTTGGTTTATGGGGTTTAACGTCCCAAAGCGACTAAGGCTATGAGAGACGCCGTAGTGGAGGGCTCCGGAAATTTCGACCACCTGGGGTTCTTTAACGTGCTATGACTGAGCATTGTTAAAGGCTGTGAACAAGCAGTCCACATCAGCAGCAGCAGCAGCAGCAGATGCCCTCTCTACAGATGCAACAACCAATCTTGTCAAGGTCACCTTGACGTCAGAAGCAGTAGCATGGACTAAGCCTCGGTACTATTCCCTTTTATCTAAGAGCACACAGAGGCATCTGCTATACGTCACCTCTTTTGTAGGACAGTCCAGCATACACTGTTCGTGATATCGCTTTGGACAGTTGGTAGTATCAGTGAGGTGTTTGTTGCGGGTTGACCCTTTTTGTTTCATGTTAACTATGCGTATCTATTCCTACAACAAATATTTTTGTTTGCATTGAATTGGCATCTAAGCTCAGCCAACAACCAATGTTCAGTTTTGGTTTTTGGCTGTCAGAACATGTTATCACCGAACACTATAGTCACATTCAATTTAAGTCTGCAGTGAAGCTCTGCCATCTGGACCGCCGCACAGAATTCTTCCGCGCCAAAAAAAGTAGTCCGCTGTTAAAACTTTTATTGTATACTACCATAAGAAGCTTATTACAAGAAAAAATTATAAGCTCTAGAATTCTGATACCTGGATAGATTAATAAAGTCAAACATCGAACAACTTATTTTGTTTACTGTTATTGGTTAGTGGAGTAATACAGGATGCCTCGGGCCATGACCGAGTGCTAACAACTGCTGTTTTAAGTTTTATCCTACTATACATGAGGTACGCGGTATGTGAACCAGAATCATAAAATTTCAGTCACAGCAATTTCATCTTGTTCAGATGTTTGATGTGTTCCACAAGGTCACCATCCTCAAATCCAGCAAACCATTGTCATGAAATGCACCATTATTTTTTTACTTGCAGTTATGTTGTAGGTAGGCAGCCAATGTCTGTGTTAAAGTACTCCACTCAGGATGTCGGTTTGCTTCTGCAAACAATGGAAACTCACTAAAAGCATGTGTTTGATTGCACAGACGGTTACCAGTTGAAAATAATAACAGTCATATATATTCACCCGACATCACTGCTATCATTCAGCAGCACAGAGAACCCTACGCAACGTCGTATAGGCTTGCGCCTACGCTTACGCTGCTGCTGAATGACTGCGTCGGCAGCGACGAACTGCGCGACTAATGGCCAGTTCACCCTGTTTGTGTTGCCCATGTAAGCAGTCAAAACCTCTACAGCCGAGCTACTCATCTGGTAGCTGACGAGAGCCGCGTACAAGAGCAAGAACTTCAAAAACCACGCCATGGCTCAGCCTAAGTGCCGCCTAAGTTCAGCCTAAGTGCCGGTCGCCGAGGAGCAAAAAAAGACCACGTTTTCGCGCCGTCTGGGTTGCCAACAGGAGCATGCTATTGGACAGACGGCAATGCCGCGTGCGCCAATCGGAACGCTTTAAACCATCCGCCTCGTCCGCCAGCTCCAAAATGATCTTACAACACCCATTCCGCCCCACGCCCGAGCGAAGGCCGAAAGCGAGCGTTTCGCTCACTGGCGGATCCGCCCAAAAACGATCGTACAACGGCCTTAACCCGTATGCTCTGTCGCCGCTCGCCCGCGCGCCTACGCACCCGCGCCTCCCGCGCGCGCGCATGCCCACGTGCGCTAACGCTGGCGACGTCAAAAACAAAGGGGATACGTATATGCTAATCGGTTACATATTTCCTGAGGGAATATTTCGCCCAGTGTCAGCTCTTTACAAATTTCATTCTGTATGGCTGAAGTATAAGTGTAATTAGCAGATAGTAGTGAAATAGTAGTAACATAGCAGATAGCTGATAGTAGTAGTGTTACACAACTAACAAACTTCTCTGAAAAGTTTTCTGCTTTTTGGCGATGTCGTCGCTATGATCGCGAAGTAATCATTTTATCTCAACAAGCGTGATTCATAGCCGGCACATGTGCGAAAGAAACGGGTGATCATAGCGGTGATATATTTTGTCGAGGACAGTGGCTTCATGGGGAGGAACTAGATATTGCTTGTCTAAATTCTGAGATCGTGCGCGTCGGCACATGCTCTGCAGAGTCCAAGCAATGATTATGTGCGTTTCTATCGTATCGCTGATAAATGTGATATTGTTATTAAGGCGGAAGCCTTTAATGTCTCATCGTTGTAAGCAGCAGTTGTCGACAGAAAATGTCACGCTTTTCAATTGGTGGAAACAGTCGTGACGTCACAGTGCGCGAATTTCAAATGGGGCCAATTGTACTTTGGCTAGTAACCATGCAACCAATTTATGCTCCAAGTAAGTGGGACTGAGCTTAGCTAATTGCTTATATCCAATTAGCCTAATTATCTTTACTAGTCAGGCCATATAAATAAATAAAACCGATTAAGAAATTGGTTGAGCTCAGGAATCGAACCCCGGTCTTCGGCGTGAGAGACGAGCATGCTATCCACTCCGCCATGTCAGCTCGATGGTTTGGAATGAACAAAGGCGCGTCTAGTGAATACGGTGTCTTCACTCACTCTCATCCTCCTCCATTCCCTTCCGGCGAGGTTTAGGTGTCCACCGACAAATGAGAGACAGATACATTTCCTTTCCTCAAAAACCAATTTACCGACGAGCGAGGCGTAGAACCGAATGGGCGATGGCGTTCTATGGACTCCTTGGCAGCGTTGCAAGACCCTGTCGCGTTCCACTCTTAGGGGCGAAGCTTAACATCTTAACCACACATCAGTGACCACACTTTAGGTCAAAAAAGTGCCCCCCTGAATTTTGTGAGACAGTTACTGCGTAATTTCCTTTCCTCAAAAAGCGTTGCGTTCAAAGGGCAAGGCACCGCGCCGAGCGGGTGGTGGCGCCTAAAGGCGAAGCTTAAGCGTCATTAATTAGCAGCTAATTAGTATTCAGGCATTAATCTGTCATTAACCATTAATTAGTGATTTTTCATCACTTAATAATTAGTACTCAATTATATGTGACGCCACCAGTGCCACAGAAACAGCGAAGGTGGTGCTGAAAACGCTTCCGCCTCTACCCACTTTAGACAGTCAAAGTGCCCCCTGAATTTTTTTGCTGCTGCTCATTGTTTCTCTTTCGTTTATTGTACTTGGGGGTTTTATAGCGCTTACCCTGTTTAGAACTTATCCCTGCTTATAGTATATCCACATTTTATATCATGAGGTAATAACAGTGCGTATAGTATGATTTTATATTTTATGTTGTTGGATATCTGGCGTATTCATTGTATTAGTTCTACTGGAAATTGCGTTTGTTGTTGCTTTACTGTGTTGAACGTTATGTTGCCAGTTCAGGTGTTTTACTATCATTATGTGAAAAGGAGTAGCCGGGAGCACAATCACACAATCTCCTTTTATATCCATGTCAATAAAAATGCATATTTCTGCAAAATACATACTCTTCCAGCGGACCATCAGTATAATATAATCGGTGCTCTTCTTTAGCAATCAAGTAATACCAGAAATAAATAATGACTTTTGCTATTTTTGGCAACATGAGAACATTACGTAACTGTATATTTGGCGTTGGTCCCACAGCTCTTCGATCGGGCTGAACCACAGCGACTCGGATGGTGCTGCCGTGGGAAGTGCAATCGAGAACCTCACTGTAAGGGAGCCAAGATTATTCGCTCTGAATAAAGTGGCATTGAAAATACAATTTGAACTCTTCAATACGGGGCAGCATCCTCGCCTTCAGCGCACTACAGATGCAAACAAATATTCGAATAAATACCTTGCACACGCAAAGCCATCTCTGCTTGTTACAAAGCCTAGTCAAGGCCTATCTCGACTCTGAATTTTCCACAAGCACTGCTTTTTTTTTGTCCACCCAATGTCATTTCAGCTCCTGGACGTAGGATCGTCAGCACCGTTACGTGATGCTGTCTCAAATGCTGACTTATTTCGATTTCATTGCACACATACAAGCACACAAGCACAAAAAATTACTCCATATCATCGCCGTGTGGAGGTGTTCTCTTCAAATGCATTCATAAACTGTCGGCTCACATCGTAGGACGGATATGGAAAGGAAAACGATGTGTAGCGTTAAGAGGTGGGTAGACGGCGGAGTGGGTCAGGGAACAAACGTGGGTTAATGATATCCTAGTCGAAATCAGGAACAATGAATGGCCTCGGGCAGGGAACTTAATGCGAAGACAAGATAATGGATGGCCGTAAGGGTAACGGACAGGATACTAACAGAAGGTAAGAGTAGCAGGGAGTGGCCCGAAAGTTTGGTTGGCCGGATGCGATTAAGAAGATTGCGCTGATAAGATTGCTGCAGCTGGCACAGGAGAGGGTTAGTTTGAGAGATATGGGAGAGGTTTTTGCCTTACGACATTTGTCGTGCCATATAGGCCACATCTGCTTTTCGACCTGGGCCACTCCCGTGGTCTTATCTACTTTCGCAGCTTAACGCGCTGCTGCCACCGGCTCTTTCTCTTATTCCGGCAAGACAAGAATCTCGTCTTCGCATAAATGCTTCATATGCTTGTATGACACAGCATTCAGCTTTTACTTGCGCTTAACCATGGCTTACTGTTCGCCTGTTTTATTTTACCTTGAGCGGCGTGTTCAGTCAGCTTGAGTACTTTCTACCTTTTGTGTTAAAACAGCCTAATATTTCTGGAGCGGACACAGCGTACCTTTTCTTTGGTCTCAAATTCGCGCAGTGTCGTGTATCTCATCCTTTTTCTGACCTCCCCGACTGCGATGCCACAGTAGACGAAAATATCTGTATGCGCACTAGTGTCAAAATTATACGGCCAACTATACGGCTTCTGAGGCCAGCTATATCTCTCGTTATGCGTCCTCAGCTCCAAAACTTTTGGCAGCTAGATGTGCTAGCGACCCCCTCTAAACAGCTCAGAACCGAAGCCCTTTAGCTAGTATACGTTTGACAGGGTGTGTACCTTCCAGCGTATAATGAATACCTTGACTCAAACTGGCTCACGACTGACAGTCCCATTATTTTAGAATCTGGTCACACAGGGCTTCCTGCACGTGAACACACTGTCTGTACAAAGTCATGAAAGCACCTAAGGACAGTATCACACTAATGGACGCAATAGTGCAAGAAAAACTTCTTTCAACTGGACTTCATGCAAGGGCGACAGGAAAACCACTTGCACTGGTTGAAATGAATGCATTAAAATATCATCACTAAGATACTGCCGCCGTAATAACTGCTTAAGAGAAGCGACAGCTACCGCAGGGTTGCACACGGGCGACTAGGATGGGAAGGTGTCTGCCGTGTAAAACACCCGCAACTATAAGAAGCTGGAAAAGAACCTCACTAAACGAACGCATCTAAATTTCAACACAATTACTTCTGAAACCTTATCAAAATACCAAGCTGATCAGATATACACTGTCATCAGTAGCTTTGTGTAGAGTGCGCCACCAGGGCTCTGCTGAGCAAGGCAGCGCCATCTAACTTTATTTATTTTATTTTCAATTACTCGTCACAGAAATCGGGCAGTAAATGTTTATACAGGTGCGGTCTCCATTTTTATGCACAGGCAGAACTGTGGCTGTTAGCCAGTCGGGAGGCAAGGAAAAAGACGATAAGGATAAACAGAATTTTTTTAAAAGGAATGAGCTAATGATTCAGCATTACGGCGTAAGGAGGCGTTGGGTGTGTCATCTGGACCTTGCCAACTTTTGGCATCTAGCCGGAGTAGGGATTCAACAAGACCTTCGTAGGATACTGTGATTGATTGTTCATATGGAAAGTCAAAAACATATTCATTGCCAATTTCTTCAGAAAATACAGAATGAAGGCAAGTATTTAAATGCGTAGCAATTGAACAAGGACACCTAATCATGGTGTTATGCACTGTCATTTGATTTATTTGCTTGCGCAAAGTTCGAATGTGATTCCAAAATTTACGGGGATCATTTCGTATAAATTCTGGAAAATTCTTCTCTCTAAAGTAAAGTTTGTTTGCTAATTTAATGTTAGAAGAAAATTCTTCTGCTAAAATAGTTAACTGACTAGAACTAGCGTTCTTATTTTTTTCACCCGCTTAAGCCTCCGTTTTAAGTGAATAATGTGCCCATATATCCAGGGACTTGTTTTCTTTAAGCGCTTCTTCTTATCGAGCATGAAGCTATTGATATTGTCACGTGTGTTGTTGTCACCTGTAGTCTATAGACGAGGCTGAACGGTGTCATGTTGGTTGTTTCCTGGATGGCGGTATTATAGGCGAACGCGACATAAGGCAGGACTTCATCCCACGTTTTGTGCTCCACGTCCACGTACATCGAAAGCATATCCGCGAGAGTCTTGTTCAGACGTTCGGTGAGGCCGTTCGTCTGGGGGTGGTATGAGGTCGACCTGCGGTGGCTCGTGTGGCTGAAAGCAAGGATATGCTGCATGAGCTCAGCAGTAATGAGAACCCGTGGTGCGGCTTGGCGCAGGACGATCTGAAGCACAAAAAATTTGGCCACATCGATAGCGGTTCAGCTCGAAAGAGCGGCTGTCTCCGCGTAACGCGTGAGATAGTCTGTGGCGAATATTATCCACCGCTTTCCGGAGTTTGATATGGGGAACGGGCAGAGCAAGTCCATCCTGAATTGTTGGAATGGTTGGGACGGCGGGTAAATGGGCTTGAAGAAGCCGGCGGGCTTGGCAGGAGGAATCTTGCGGCGCTGACAGCCACGGCAAGCGCGAACGTAATGCGTAAAGTGATCTCCAAGGCGAGGCCAGTAGTATTTTGTGCGAATCTTGGCTTGCGTTCTAGTGACGCCAAGGTGGCCGGAAGCAGGTTCGTCGTGGCAGGCATTCAAAATTTGGACGCGTAGGTTCTCGGTAACGACGAGCAAGTACTCGCAACTGTTAGAAGAAAAGTTCTTTCTGAAGAGTACGCCGTCACGCAGGCAGAGGGAAGATCAAGCGCGCCGGAAGGCGGGAGGTAGTCTGCCACTGGCACCTTCAAGATAATCAATGACGTCTCGAAGATCCGGGTCGGCGCGTTTGCTGGTCAGCAAAGTCGGTCCAGTTTAGGGCGGTCACAAAGGCGCCGTCGTCCGCAGGGTCGTCAGGAGCTGGTTGTGCAGGAGCACGGGAAACGCAGTCGGCGTCCAAGTGTTTGTGGCCGGATTTGTAAGTGACAGAAATGTCGTATTCCTGAAGTCGGAGACTCCATCGTGCAAGGCGCCCTGAAGGATCCTTTATGTTGGCCAGCCGACAAAGTGCGTGATGGCCTGTCACTACTTTGAAAGTTCGACCGTAAAGGTGTGGTCGAAACTTGGAAATTGCCCACACGATGGCGAGGCATTCTTTTTCGGTGGCAGAGTAGTTTGCCTCGGCCTTAGACAGTGCACGACTTGCGTAGGCAATTGCACGATGTTGGGTTTTCTGGACCTGAACTAGGACTGCACCCAAACAAACATTGTTGGTGTCGGTGTGTACCTCAGTGTCAGCATATTCAAAGTGCGCCAGAATGGGTGGTGACTGTAAGCGGCGTTGAAGCTCTAGGAACGCCGGTTGTTGCGGCGCTTCCAACTGGAACTGGACATTGGCCTTGGTCAGGTAAGTAAGGGGCGCAGCGATTTTAGAGAAGTTTTTCACAAAGCGGCGGTCATACGCACATAGTCCAAGGAAGCGCTGAACTTCTTTCTGATCGCGTGGCGGCGGGAAATTCGCGATGGCGACGGTTTTTTCAGGATCCGGAAGGACCCCTTCTTGGTTCACGAGGTGGCCCAAAAACTTCAACTCCTCGTAACCGAAGTGACACTTCTCGGCTTTTAGAGTTAGTCCAGAGGATTTTATGGCCTGCAGCACCGCATCGAGGCGACGAAGGTGCTCGTCAAAAGTTGCGGCGAATACGATCCCATCTTCCAGGTATACGAGGCAAGTGGACCATTTCAGGTCCACGAGTACTGTGTCCATAAGCCTCTGAAAGGTCGCTGTGGCGGAGCAAAGACCAAACGGCATGACCTGAAACTCGTACAACCCGTCTGGTGTGATGAATGCCGTCTTCTCGCGGTCCCTCTCGTCTACCTCTATTTGCCAGTACCCAGACTTTAAATCCGTGGAGGAGAAATACTTGGCGTTGCATAAACGATCCAAAGCGTCGTCGATTCTGGGCAAAGGGTAAACAACCTTTTTAGTGATGTTATTCAGTCGCCGGTAATCAACGCAGAACCGCAATGTTCCGTCCTTTTTCTTTACGAGCACGACAGGTGCGGCCCAGGGGCTCCGAGACGGTCGAGTGACGTCGTTATCAAGCATTTACTTTACTTGCGTGCTGATGACGGCGTGTTCTCTAGAGGAAACACGGTAGGGTGACTGTTGCAGTGGTTGCGCAGTGTCGTCTGTAATAATGCGATGTGTAGCAAGGTGTGTCTTGCCGACGCGCAGAGACGACACAACTGTGTGTCTGTAGCGATTGAGCAGGTCGCGCAGCATGCCTTGTTGTTGTTGCGGCAATGTCTGATTAATGTCGTACTTGAGGTCGGCTGTGTCCCCTGGGTCTGGTCGTGAAACACGAGTCAGGCTTTGTGCGCACTTGGTATCAGTGACGGCATCTATGTAAGTGACAGTCGTCCCCTTGTTCAGGTGCTGGTGATCATTGCTGAAATTAGTGAGGAGTACATGAACTTTGCCGTCTTGTAGAAACACTACCGCCCGAGCTACTGCAATCTGAACTAACAATCGTAGCGTTGAAACAGGGCAAAGAAAGATTAGGACAGGACAGGCCTACAGCAATACCGCACTGCAATACCGTACTGCAATACCGCGGTCGAGAAGCAAAAGTTGTTTACTCTCGACTATACCTTCAGTGTCTCGAATGGTATGCGAACCGATAGTCACGCATATACTGGAGCGGGGAGGCGCGGTCACTTGCTCGTCAAGAATATGGAGCGCCGACGGAAGGGCATCTGTGGTGCCAATGGCATTCTCTGTGGAAAACTGGACGGACTGAGACTGCAGGTCGGTGATGGCTCCGTTGTCCGTTAGAAGTCCATACCCAGCAGAAAATCACGAGAGCAATCAACGAGGACAACAAACTTTGCAGGCAAGGTTTGCCCTTGTACTGTGACCCTCGCCGTGCGCATTCCTATCGGCGTAATCAAATGTCCCCACCTGCAAGTCATAGTCCTATGAACAGCTTTGTTTATCACCCTTCAACCGAGGCACAAATCAACAACATTCATGCATAAAGCTCTTCATATCAATAATTTCCAAATGAAGCTAGTAAAGTATGTCTTACACTTCATTGTTCTTGTTTTCACCTCATTTATAATTTGACAGTCGAGGATGCCGAATTTTCTAAGGCATTAAAAAATCAAAAGTAGCTTTCATACACAGAGTTCGAGGCAGAATTGACGCTAAAAATCACAGAACAAAACCCAGTATAGCAATATTCTCAAATGGTTTCAAAAAATATTGTCCTTGAAGTTAATTAAATTTTTTGATTATGTGAGGCTTGTTTATAATACTCAATTTAGATTTTGGTAGGGACGCTCGACAGAGTATGCTTTTCTGACTCTTAAAGAGAAGATCTTGTAAAATACTGAAAATAAGGTGCTCAATCTTTGTCTATTTATTGACTTTTCCAAAGCTTTAGATTCACTCAGCCGTGACATCCTTTTACATAATCTATCGCTCCTCGGAATTCGAAGAAGAACTTTAAGTCTCATACGATCATATCTCGGCGACAGAAGTCAGTGCGCACACATTGGTAACCGACCGTCCTCTTTTCTACCTATTGTAACGTGAGTACCACTAGGCAATATTTTAGGGCCATTTATTTTTATTATATACATTAACGACGTTTTAAGAATTGATTCGGAGGCTATTTTTATTATTTATGCCGATTATAGCAGCATTCTCTTAGCTTCAACAGCTGAAAACAGTCTTGCAACACTGTGTAATGGCGTTCTTAATTGACTGGTATTCTGGCCAAGAAGCAACAGATTGAGGATTAATCAGAAAAAAAATGAAAGTAAATTATTTTTCGGCCAAGAAATAAAAATTTAAACCTGACAACCGCTCTTCACTGCGGTGGAGAAGAAATTTCAGTTGTAATAGAAGATATTGTTGTAGGAGTGACGTTTGCCGATACCTTAGCATGGGATTCACACATCGCCAGCGTCTGCACATAAGTAAAACAACCAGAGCCTTATCGCGCTGTCGCTCAATCCTTCCAGTGCATGCCAAACTTCATATATATCAGGCAGTATTCTTCTCATATATTAATATCTCAGTTAGGTTTGGTTAACAACAAACAAAGGCAACGTTAGGAAGATTCACATGTTGCAAACATAAAGATTGCGCGCATTACAGCTAACACAGCCTACTTTTCTTCTACAGAACAATATTTTGCTCTATAAATTATAGTACTGATAAAAATATGCACGACTTTTCTAAGTTGCACTCATTTCATCTATCATCAACAACTTTCATTTAGTTTATTTCGTCGGTCGCATCCTTACAAACAACCAAAGTATGGCTTGTATAAGCAGCATTTGTCTCTTACTGATTCCACATTTTGAGCACCGATTACCAACTAGAGTGTGTGAAACATAAGCTTCGTTTAGAGTTCAATAGATATGAGCAAATTGCAAGCCCCAACCTTAACCAGTCATAGAAGTATTTATGTCCCTTTAGCATTTAGCGTTTGTTATTTCTTTCCTATTATACAGATTTTCTTCGTTGTGTACCATATATCTACGTTTTATTGCTAACGTGTGTAAATGTCGTTCTTACAATGAATATTCAACTTGTTCACAAATCAGCAATGATTTTATGTATTTCGTTATTGTGCTCTATATTTACTTTCCTATACCTTGTATAGTATGCTCCCATTATTGTGTATTGGGTATGATGGGGTTGTACATGGCAGCTTTTGCTGAAATAATAAAGATTTGAATTGAGGTGACATAGGCATGTGCTCTTTAGATGATTATATTTGGCCTCTAATTCCAATTGAAGCCCATCGAGCGCCCGGAGCTGGCGCTGCAATCCTTACGCCCAGCTTGCCTTGCTCTAAATTTTCAGAAATGCTATTTGGCAAGCGTGAAACATTGGTGCTCGATTACCTCGTCGACCTGATGCTGAGAAGAATGTGGCCATTGCACTATTTTGAGAACCCCGGAATTTCACGGACGTTCGCCATTTTTTGGCACTGTGCTCATATTTCCATCGCTGTGTCCATCGTTTTGCTGACGTCGCCCATCCACTCACGCGCCTACTGCCGAAAGAAGCCGCCTACGACTGGACATCAGAGTGCGACTCCTCATTCCGCCCACTCAAATACCTCCGAACGACCCGTCCTGTTCTCCGGCGCTTCAACCCGTTTTCTCTGACGGAGGTCCATACTGACGCAAGTGGTGTTGGCATCGGGGCGGTTCTAGTCAAGCGCTCTGAGCGAGAACGTGTAGTAGCTTACGCCAGTCAGTTTTAATTTATTTATTTGAACATACTGCTAGCCTCACATTTGACGCCGTTGCAGGAAAGGGACACATTGCACATTGAAAGGAACAAACTTCAAGTAGGCACGGTCATAGGCAATTTGAACTGATGAGGCAGTCTATCTTCGCATTCTATCTTCGCTTATACAAGCGCTAAAAATGGCCATAAAGAGGAGTAAATGATAGGTTAAAATATTTAGATCACGAAAACAGAGACAAAAAGCTACAAAGTGAGTACATATTCACGAAGCAAATGATAAGACGCATCATCTTTTGACAAATATCAACAAACAAAAAGACAATCAAATCAAGAAGCAACATAGCGCGCATGCGTCCCGGTCTAAACTATGCAGCATTGCTTGATATGTAAGCGGTAAAAGCTTCGTGTGATGTGCAATTGACAGCATCGCTAGCCAAACTGTTCCCCTCTTGGATCGCTTGTGGGAAAAATGGGTATCGGAATATGTCGTTGTGAAATCTGTATTCAGTTAAATGTTTAGCATGTTTTCTTCTGGTACTATGTGTATCTGATTCCAGTAATCACTTACTTGTATCGATTTTCATGCAGCCATTAAAAAGAAGCGAAAGAAACTTGAGGCGCAGTAGTCTGGCTCGATTTTGTATGGTAGGAAGGCTGGCTTGCCTTAATAGTTCTGTAGGGGTGTCATGACGGCGATACTTGTTAAAAATTAATCTAACCGCTTTCCATTGAACACGCTGCAGTTTTATTATGTTCTCTTTTGCGGAAGGGGAACCAACATATTATTCCATACCCCAGTATGGAGCGGACAAGTGACGTGTATGCTAGGCCCTTAGTATCGACTGATGGATATCTAAGCGAGCGTTTGAGCGAGTAAGGAGCTGCCATTGCTTTATTAGCAATTACCTGCTTGTTCCATTTTAAGTCTGATGAAATTATGATGCCTAGGTATTTATACTCTTGCACGTTCCTTAGCATCTGTCCTTGTAGATAATATGGGAAGTTCATGGGTACTTTCTCATTCACCACATTCATACAAATCGTTTTTTCTACGTTAATTTCCATCTGCCATGTTTGACACCATTGTGTTATATTGTCAAGCGCACTGTTTAAAGTTGTCTGGTCGTGACGGCAGGTTGTTTCTTTGTAGATGATGCAGTCGTCTGCAAACATTCTTACTGTTACGTCAGTGCTATCGTGCAGATCTTTGATAAAAAGAAGAAATATGATTGGTGCTAGAACGGCACCCTGTGGGACGCCAGACAACACATCCTCGCAAGTCGAAGAATGTTCTTTGTAATGTACATATTGCTGTCTGCCTCTAAGGTAACTTTTCAACCATTTGGTGATCATGTTGTCCCCGAGGCAATGGATAAGTTTCTGGAGGGGCTTGGGATGGGAAACTCGATGGAACGCTTTGGACAGGTCTAAAAATATGATATCGGTCTGGCAATTTTTATCCATTTCTAGCGCTAGGTCGTGAACTATCTCAATCAGTGAAGTGGTCGTAGACAATTCTTTTCTAAATCCATGCTGGTTATGAGCAATTAAGTTATTTTCTTCAACAAATGATACAATGTGCTTGAGAATTAGATGTTCTAGGATTTTGCAGGCCGTAGAAGTAGGGAACATTGGTCGGTAATTTGATGCATTGTTGGGGTCACCAGATTTATGTATAGGAATAACTTTAGCAATTTTCTTATTCTCCAGAACTTCGCCTGTTGGCTATGATTTTGCAACAATTAGGAGCAAGAACTTTGACATCCATTCCGCGTAACGCCTGAAAAACGCATTTGGTATGTTGTCAGGGCCACTAGATTTTTTTAGGATCTATTTCAAGTATAAGGGAAAAAATGCCTGATTCCGTTAAGATTAAATCGTCCAGTTTAGGTGAGTTGCTCGGAAAAGATTTCAGGTTCGGTTTTTTCCGTTCTCGTGTGTAAAAACCGAGGTAAAGTAATCATTGAATGCTGTAGCCTTAGCGATAGCTCCGGTCGGTGGTGGATTACTAATTTGACTGGGCTTAGAATTAAGGTATCGCCAGAACTTAGAAGGAGATTCTTTGATAGATTTTCCCAAGGTAACATTCATGTATTCATATTTGGCCTTTTTTGCAGCTGACTTTAGCGCATGGGAGAGTTCGCGCATTTTAACAATGTAGCCAGGTAGCGACATTTTATTTCTCAGTTTTCTGAGTCTTGCAGTCTTCAGTTTTAAATGTATTATTTTTCTTGTTATCCACGGATTTTTCTAGTGTACTGGCTTGATCTTTTGTGGGGATACATTTTGATTAGCAGTGCTTGATGATTCTTTCAAAGGTTGACCATAATATATCTACTGAAACTGTAGAATCATTGGCATTAGAACAAAAAGTGGAATAATATTCGTCCAGGTAATCTAGAACGCTGACATCGTCAGCGTTTTCCCAGTCTAAAATTCGTGCACTCTGTTTTTCGGTGGGCGGGGGTGCGCCCCACAGTAATGAACATTTAGTCGCTCTGTGGTCCGATATGCCGTCGACAACTTCCCATGAAACACTGTCCTCTGGACTATTATCACTCACAAACACCATGTCCAGAACACTGCTGCTTTTTGCAGTAACACGTGTTGGCTCCCGAATGAGCTGTCTAAGGCCGAAATTAAAACTTAGATCAAGCAGCGCATCTGCATGAGCGGTACCACCAATTTCATTCTCAGGGGAGTCCCATGCTATGCTAGCCAGGTTAAAATCTCCCGTAAGGTTTATTTTTGTTGCATGCGTGAAGTGGTTTTCCATATATTTTGCTATCGCGTGTAAGGTGTCGTGGGTAGCATTAGGAGGTCGATACATTGTTCCTAAATAGAGGAAGGATTTTCCGGTCACAATTTTGCTCCAAAATGCTTCGACGCCAACTATTTCCTGCATAGGTGTGACGAAAATGCTTTCCGTCATCAAAATTGGTACGCCACCACCACGGGAGCATCTATCTTTGCGCAGGACAGTATAACCAGGAGTGAAGATATCGCTACTTGAAATGTTTCGGTGATTGTTATAATATCAGGAGAATGTTCGAGCAACAGTGCTTCAAGTTCCGTGCTTTTGTTGACAACACTTCTAGCGTCTCTGTTCAGTATGACTAAGGCTGGAGGCGTTTCATGCTTACTCAGTTTTTTCCCCTTCGGATGGTAGGTTTCTTTCCCACGGCTACTCTGGCTTCTTTATCCCCATCCCAGATGTAAACGTGATCGTTGATCTTGATCTTGTCAAATTGAAGTGCAACTGTTTCACCGTTATCTCGATTTACCTTGCTGCTGTCCCAAAGTTTTTTTCTTATGTACCGTACACGTAAATAAAAATCTTCGCCCACAGAAACTTTGGCATTCTTAAGCTTGGAGCAGTTCTTCATTATATTCGCCTTGTCCCTGAAACTTCGAAGCTTAAGAATAGCAGGTCGTGTTTTGTTTTCGGTTTTAGTGCCTAGGCGATGCATTATGTCGATTCCCGAGATCGTGACAGTACGGGTACCTTTAATAATTTCTTCTGTGATTTTTGATTCGAGGTCATCAGCATTTTCCTTCTCAGCTTCTGGAACGCCGAAAAAATGTAAGTTTGAACTTCTGCTTCTATTTTCGAGGTCATCAACCTGGAGTGAAAGTCGACTAAGGGTGTTTTCATATGCCGCTATTTTGTCCTCAACGCCTGAAATTCTGTCTTCAAGGTGCGCCAAGGTATCCAGCTTAGCATGAATGGCTTCCAGGGATTCATTTTAAGCAAGGCTGAACCAAACTACACCAGTGCGGAGCAGAATACCTTTCAGTTACTTTTGCCGTGGAGCGGTTTCGCTGTTACCTGTGCGGATGGCCATTGAAAGCCATATCCGACCACCATGGACTGTGTTGGCTGCTCAGGCGCCGTGATTCATGAGATCGTCTTGCTCGCTGAGCCTTCCGCCTGCAAGAATACGATTGCCCCATCTCGTATAAGTCTGCTCGACGGCTCGCCGATGCCGACTGCCTCTCCCGGTTACCACATGCCACGACAGAATGTGATGCTGATAATTTTGACCATTATATATTTTGCATATCACGAGTGTTTCCTGATGCTCTCACCTTCAGCAGTGAGCAGCGCAAAGACCATTGCCTCGAGCTATTCCTTAAGGCTGCGCAGGACTCTCGTGAGGCCAGCACTTAATGTCTGCGTGTTGCTCGCCTATCAAGAAGACCTATGCTCGTCCACCGGTCTTCGCATTCTTCTTGTTCTCGTACAGGTCCTCCGCTCCTACATTTTGCGCATTATGCACGATTGCCCAATTGCTGGGGACCTGGGGACCTGGCAGACCCTTCTCCCAGTCCGCACAATGGGAACCACTGGATCATAGTCTGCATGGATTACCTCACTCTTTGCTCTGAGACGGCCGCCCTTCTCGCGGCTACGACGCACCACGTGTCTCTTTTCGCGTTTAATTCTACGAGATTGCAACCTGGATCCGCACGAGTGGTGATAGGTGACAGAGGCCGCCAGTTCACTGCCCACGTCTTCGAGGAACTCCTCCGTTTATGCGCATCTTTTTTCTGCCATTCGACCCCTTACCATCCATAAACAAACGGCTTAACGGAGCGCACCAACAGAACACTTACCAATATATTTTAATGTATGTTGCTTCGAATCACAAGAACTGGGACTCTGCGTAACCTTCCACCGCATACGCTTTCAGTGCTGCCATACATAAAAGACAAGGCTGCACTCCATTCTTCCTATCTTATCTCCGTTCCCCTCGCCAGACTCTCCTCACCATTCTGTCTTTCTTCACCGATTACGTCCTAACATAGCGGGGTGTCTAGGCTTGGCTGAGTAGGCTCGCTGGCTTGCCCGCCTGAGTAACATGGCATCCCAGGACCACCCAAAAGCTCATTACGACGGCCACCATCGAGATATCACCTACCTTCCTAGTGAATTCGTCTGGCTTTTGTAACCAATGAGAAAACGGTTCTTTTACCAGAAAGTTCATTATGAAAACCACATCGCGAAAAAGACGAGGACAACAGTGAAAACGGCAAAAGTGAAGACGACGTTTTCTCGTCTTCACTCTTGTCCCAGTCTTCTTTGCCCTGTTTTTTTTTCATAATGAACCGGTTCCAACTCGCCCAACTCGCTCTTCTTCTTCACTCTCTAGTGCTGGCACACTACGCTGGTTCTTATGTCATCGTGGACCAAATCAGTGACCTGAACGTCTGCATTGCGCGCCTTACTGCCAGAGGTCGGCGTTCCACAACTTGTCACGCGCGTCGCTCGGCTGAGGCCCTGCTATTTTCGTCACAGTGCCTTACTTACCCAGAGGGCTTCGCCTGCGGAGGCGAAAAGTTTTGCGAGCATGACGACTGCAGGAGCTGGGACGAAGGCTTGGAAATAGCAGCGCATGTCGGTTTTAATGGGCTAGTACCTTCCAGCTGGCGTCTGCCTGTCTCTGTGTGCGTGTGTCTTTAACTGTAACGTTTCCGACCTCACAATATATCCCGCTTCACATTAGCAGCCGCGCGATGGCGAGGCTGCAGCAAAAAAAAATCTGTTTACATTACATACTTTAACCAAACGGACATCACTCTCGACTGTTAACGTACAAAGGCGATGTGTTTGCGTATCAGTGAAAGTTGTAACATTTAGAGAAAGCAAGAGTGCAAGGTGGGTGAAGGAATAAAAGCGGAATAGTGATTTAGCCATAGAGAAGAATTAATGGCCTTGAGAAGGGAGGTTATACGAAGGCAAGATAACCGATGCTCGTCAGGAGCAACGCACTCGATTCCAAGAGAAGGCAAGTGCAGAAAGAGGTGGTATACAGTCGCGGGGGCAGATCAAACTAAGAAACATGAAGGGCAACGTGGGTCCGGTTTCCAGAATACATGGTCTGTTGAGGTGATACAGAAGCGCTGTTCTTACACTGTGGATAGTGAAGATGAGAAACTGGGTGAGGGTATTAGGCGGGCAGTGATTTTCGTTCGTGCACCGACTATGAGCAGCTTCTCTCTAATCACTTTCATAACTCCGAGAAAACAAGCTTGGAAAGAAAAAAACAAGCCTTGAAAACAGCACAAACCAGAACTCTTGCGAGCTTTGCCGTATCGGCTTCAAATCACAACTATCATTTGCCTCACAATCGCCGACCCTTTCAAACGGTATCCCTAACAACATTCGTCAAAGTGAGATATATACGTGTGGATAGGCTGGGACATTGGAACAACGCTTGTATTCTTTTGTAGCCAGAGTTGTGGCACAACTTCACAGCACAGTACACGTTCGACATGACGCCCATCCCCACAAGTCCCTTTCTAAAATGTTTGCTGGCGGTTCAGGCTCAGAGGGGAATTTAGTGCCTCTTACCTGGTCGCGAGGCTCACAGCTCTCTCCGCTGCATATTCAAAAGGGTGGGAGGAGGGACATGTGATGTGGGCACGCTACTTGTTTCACTTTTTGTATCCAGTCACTTGTGGCTCTTTGCAAACTAACTTGCGGGCTAATATTTAATGTGCACTGTTCTTCAGTATCCATTGGGTATTATAATTCTACTAAGCCATGCTTGAGCTGTGTTTGATTACTGCCAGCGTTGCGCTACCAATGCAAAGAGAGTGGCTCGAGCAATAGCTAAGAGGTGCCACTGGCAACATGCTTTACACTCTTAGAAAAAAGGTAGTAGTACTTACTAACTTTGGGGTAGTAACTGGTTGTCACATATGTTACTACCCTGTTAGTAACTGCAGTTAGTAACGGGGAGGTTAGTAACAGTTACTAACCCATTGAGTTAGTAACGGCTGCTACCCGCAGTTAGTAACGGGAAGCTAGTAGTATTTACTAAGAAAATGAATAGAAACTCGCATATGCTGCAAGGTTCTTCGTAAAGTGTGCTGGCATGGCTTGCCAAATTTGTGCGTACTCAAAAAATAAAAAAAGCTTCACAGTCAATTTGACTAATTCCGGAATCCAGACAGAGCTATCAGAGCGTGCTGGCAGTGAATCACACACTTAGATTTAAGCTTACCGCGCATTACATGTAGAAATTTACGAGATTATGGCATCAACAACCTTAGCACAAATCACAAAGCACAAATCAGGAAGAGTCACAATCACGCACTGCGCGTGCACATGTAGAGAAATCTTTCTCAGGCTTATATACTCCGTAAATCAGGCTCGCATTTACGGGCTAGTTGCTTGCACCGGTTGAGCTAAGATACCAGCTTTAAGTTTGAAGTTGATATTGTAGAAACAGCTTAATCTACCTAACCGCATGCCCCTGCAGAAATGTTTAATTACAAAACCAATTTATTGGCATGACAGTCTGCGTCAGTTACATTGTGATATTGGTGAAAACAGCGCGAAAGGCTTCTTCTTTCGCGCTGTTTTCACCAATATCAGAATGGACCAACTAGCCCAGCAAAAAGTTCTGCTAGATCAGTTACATTCTTTGACTTTATTGTGACTTTATTTTGGGGTAAAAGGAACGGTTACTAACTAGGTAGTAACTGGCGACCACAGTTAGTAAAAAGGTAGCAAGGGCTGCTTTTACTAACCATACTTTGAAGAGGGTAGTAAGTAGTCAGCATAAAGTAGTAAAAGGAAGTCAGGGTTAGTAACTGCTGCAGTTACTACCTTTTTCCTACCCATTTACTAACTTTTTTTAAGAGTGTAGCCCTGCTGGGAGAAACCATCGACGAAAGGACGCATAATCAACCATTGGGTGCCACTAAGGCTCTTACTGCGGAACCAGAAACGCACAGGGAGACAAGCGATCAATAGAAGAAAACGCAGAAAAGAAAAATAATGCCTGGCACGAGTATACGTGTCGAGAAGAAAAGCTTAACATCCAATAACCGTAAAGAAAGCAGTGCTGATGAGGATGAAAATCTGCACCCTTTCATTCATACAATCCATTCATTCTGAAGTAATGCTATAGGAGCCGTATTGACAGTCATGTCAGACTTCTTTGGAATGCCGAAAGTTTCAAATTAGGTGGCATGAAACATTACCATCTCATTTTAACAGCGATGTTTCTGAAAATGTTGGGAGAGGGTGTTCAGAAGCCACGTGATGAAGGGAGTATTCGTGTTTCTGAGCGAGCCAGCATAAACACGGAAACGCGTATTCTGACGTACCTTTCGTTCCTTCAGTCTGACACCTTGGCGTAACTAGCCGCAGGTCTCCTTTGGCCCTGAGCGTGTCCCTTAGGGTCGCTGATCATCTCTGAGGCAAGAAATATAATTTGGAGCTGCGTCAAGATTCGCACACTTTTTGAAACGCGGCTGTGATTGGTTGAGAATGTCATTGACGCCGCGATACACACCCTGCCAGTAACTTAGATACATGGCTGGTTGCCTCTTCACTTTCTCTGGCGGCCAGCCCTTAAACAATGTCCATTTACAGTGGCAGTCTGTGCTACCGCTATGTTACGAGTCAGAATAACTTAACTGCCGTTGATAGAAACTATTCGGTGAGAATAATAAGGAAGTTATTCGCACCGGGAAGGTGCTACTTCCAGTA
The DNA here is from genome assembly GCF_055824585.1 of Amblyomma mixtum. NCBI lineage: Eukaryota > Metazoa > Arthropoda > Arachnida > Ixodida > Ixodidae > Amblyomma > Amblyomma mixtum. The sequence continues at coordinate 132,627,915 of NC_143021.1, read as the reverse complement.
AAGGCCAATGAGCCATGAGTAGATGGGTTGAATGGAACTTAGAAAAAATCTGCATTTGTATTCATGAAATTTTTTCGATGCAAAATTTCAACTGCCGGAGTGAAGAAGCGACACGTGCGTGAACAATAGCGAGTTAGCGGAGGCGCAATGGGTACCTTTAGTGAAATGTTTAGCACAAACGTGAGAACTATAATAGCGACTGGCAAATGCAACCTGCAAGATTTCCGTCTGAAAAGCTACGCGTTTACTTTTACACTGATTACTGATTGCTTTTTCCTTCTTGAAATGGGTACCGTGACCCATCCGAGACCATGCGGCTCCCTGTTTAAGAGAGAGATGACAATTTTTTTATTTGATAAAGATTTCGCCTGCGATTCGTGGACCGCTTCGATTCCTTTTTAGCTGAAGAGTGGGACATAGAACATTTTAACAGGAAAATAAATTATTGACCTTGAGCTCACGATTTTTCCCTTGTTTTTAAAGCGTCTCGATTTCAGTCAGGCTCTTGCTGTGGCTGGTTACACTTACATAGTTTGATGACACGAAGGGTAACAAATAATCATGACTGCAGTTAGAGAAGTTCAACGAAGAATGACATATAATTTATAACATTCTGGGAAGTGCTGTCTCAGTCTGGAAAACGTTGCTCAATAATGCTGACCGTTATTGGAGTTCTCACGCTCAGTGTTACGTCATATATGGGAGGAATAGTCAGCATTATCTAAGTGCATAAGATGAAGGCTCAGCGCCATATGTATGCACTGTTCAAAATTTCAAAGGAAGCTTGGCTGAGGTGTGTTCAACTATAGTCCAATTTCTCTCCTGTCATTTCTGTGTAAGGTTTTCGAACGCGTTTCGTATACTTGTTTACACTTGTTTTTCAAGAATAAGCTGCACAATGAGCAACATGGCGTTTTACCTGGCCCCCTTGTAGAGACTAATCTGGTTTCTTTTCTAAATTACGGTGCCCAATTGGTTTTCTTAAAGAAACAAGTCGACGCTGTATATTTTGACTTTTGGGCCTAGTTAGCCATTAGTTGCTGCTAGAAAAAGTACGATTCTACGGACTATCTCGCCCATCTTCATGTTACCCTGTGAGCTGTGGTGTACCACTGGTGTCGATGTGCGTGATTAAAAGAATGCGAAAATTTACTTTGTTGCCTTATGTTTTACGCAAAATGAAGGAACTACCCGATAGGCTGATTTCTGAAAAAAAAATTACTCTCTTTGTAATGACACTCAAGCAAACATTTCGATTTCTGCTAAACTTTAAGCAATGCGCTTAAAGTAAAGTAAAATGCAATTAGAGATTGATGTTCGGCATTACTAATTTCCAGCACGTCTGACCACCAGAGGCGATATAATTTTGGGTAAACAAGCTTTTTGCCCAGTGCGCGACCTTTGGGCGCTCGGGATAGAAGAGTGCGAGATGCTGGCATCAACGCGAGGCTAGAGCTACGCACCGCTGCACCTCGACCTCGTAAGCGGCCTGAGGCGAACGTTTCTACATACACAGCACGAAAACTGCAAGATGATAGCGTAGCCAACTTGCACAATCAAATTCTGCGGGCGGCTTTTATAGAAAGTCATATGCTTAACGATCCGGAAGTTGATGTTGAAATTACATTTTTTGTTCGTTCTGTTGCAAATGCCCACTATCTAAATTAAAACTTGCCACCTCTCATAAATTATTTGAATATGTCATTTTCTTGTTGGAACAGTTTTCAAGGAAATTTTGCCATTGACGCAAATTCTAAATTTGTTCTCCTGCCTTGTTTAACCATGTCGGAGCTCAGGAGCGAAGAATCTTGATGCGCAGATAGTTTTTCATGGAGCCCATAAAAGCGTGCCTTTCGTCGCCATAACCACGACCACTTTGCCGCTGTGCTAAGTTGAAATGTGAATGAGCCGTTAATGTACAACACTCTTAGAAGTGAAGCAATGCCAGAAGCGCCTTCTGGCATTGATGCTGATGTCATATTTCACTCCTTTGTCGTCACCTGTCCTGAATCGCCGCAGTGATTCCAGAGTTGGGTACGCACCCTTTCCTGGAGTGAATATAATCCTTCTATTGCGGAAACAGTAGCCACGGTAAAAATAGAACAGCGGTACCATTCAGTCGCAGTCTAAAAGGCTGCGTCTTCACTGTCTGTTGGGTTAATTGCATTACTTTGAAATTAATATAACTTTACACTGCAGTTCGAGTCAAGCGGCTCTATCACGAATACAAAGTGCAAAGCCAAGGATCTGAGTCACCAGTGATTAAATCATAATACCATGTCAGAGCCCGCGCAGCTCAGTAAAAGAAATAATTCTTTGGTTTCGTTTATTAGGGTTTAACGGTCCCAAAGAGGCTATGGCTATGAGGGACCGGCTCCGGTAATTTAGACCACCTGGGTGCACGAACGTGCACTGACATCGCACAGTACACGGACCTCTTGAATTTTGAGTTCATAGAAGTTCTACCAACACGGCCAGGTTCGAACCCTTTCTTGCGGGTCAGCAGCAGAACACCATAACCACTCAGCCACAGCGGAGGCCTCGTTAAAATAAGGCAAGCAAAATTTGCTGGTTAAAGGAAGTTTTTATTCGGGAGCAATCTGATGGTCTCCGGTACGTGCCGCTCGGAAACAGAGGACACTGCCGTGCTGGCACGACGTTTACTCTCTTAAAAGTCGGTGTAGCTTCCAGGACTGCGTGCGATACTTGAAAAGAGCATGTTCGATACCGATAACCTAAATATTGTATTTCCGAGACTGATACCAGATACCGAACTAAAACTGATTTGCGGTACAGATACTCGAAGCTATACATCGGAAATCGCCATGATTATAAATCTGGCAATATGATTTGCTATGTTAAGAAATTTCTGCGTGGTTTCTAGAATTTTTAATATTCATGGTGTGGCATCGATAATTTTACACAAATTTTTAAAATAGGCTTTTTAAGTTATAAGAGCGCTTTCTAGGAATAACTTTATCAGCGGTGTAGCACGTCAGAATACATCTAAGACGTGCTAACTAGCAGGCTAATATTGAATAATTTTGAATAGTTAACCTTACAGCTATTGCTGCTAGGCTTCTTAATTATTCAGAGGCGTGCAACCCGGCGTCCTTATCGTTCATATCCATTTTTGAGTTTCCAGAACGCGCTTACTTTCGGCGCTGTGGCCCAATATATTTTGGCTTTTTGGGCGCAATACGTGCACTGGCGAGGTTGTTTTGCCTTGAAGCTTCTCCAAAGCGCATGTATTTCTGCGTGATGTAGCCATAAGTTTCTGGCCCTAACACTAACAGTTTAGTTTGGTTAAGTGACTTAGGCTCTGAGGCACGCCGTAGTGAAAGGCTTCGAAAATTTTGACCAGCTGGGGTTCCTTAGCGTGCAGTCACATATCACAGCACACGGGCCTCGACAATTTCGCCTTTATCGAAATTGGACAGTCGAGGACTGGATCAAGCTTGTGTCTCTTGGGTCAGGAGCCGAGCGCCATCACCAGTGAGCCACCGTGGCGGCTATGCAGGCATATATTCTATTCTATTCTCTATGACTATTCTTCATTAGGTAGCCAGCTTGCTAGTTAGAACGTCTTAACTGTATTCTGATGCACTTTACCTCTGATAAATGTATGCCAAAATTTTAAATCGTGTAAACGGTTAGGTGAAACACCATATATGGAATAGCGCACTGCATTTGAAAGGGCTTGAATAAATCCGACCGCACGGAAATCACCAATTTTTTTAAGCTCCAGTGTCGCCCCACCTGGTTTCGTTAAAACCAAAGCGTTAGAATTCAGTCATGGTGCCGTTTAAACTACCACTTTCATAAGCAGCCTAGAAAAATATTTTTTAAAGCTAACGTTCTCCATATGAACCGGTTCCTGAGAATTTCCCTACATACAAATAAGTTTGAAAGTGCTTCTGATGCTCTTCGTTTGTTACAGCAATATTTACCAGTTGCCTCTGTCTTTTCCCTGCGCTAGAAGGTGCATGCTCCGTGCAGTTGTGAAAGCGGAACAGTTTTTTGCCAGCACTGTGTTTACCTTAAGTTTGCAGTTGAACGTTAATTGTTACAGGCTAGAAATATAGCACAGAATGGAAGGACTGAACGATTTTATTACGTAAAACATATCTTGCTAATATCAGTTGTTTAGATGGTCCTAACTAACTGTAATAAAAGAGCATTTCCTCAAATTATCGATAAGAAAGAGCCATATTGTGCGGCACCTCTTCAAACGAAACAAATGAATAACGCCTTTGCATGCAGAGCTAACGAGCACGTTGCCCTGTTTTATTTTATGAAGGTGATTTTTAACGCGCCAGTGCTAAGGGTGTTTTTCAGTAGAAAAACCGCCGTAGTTGATGTTGGCTTGTCGAGAAAATCGCGATTGGCCGAGAGGCCTCTGACGTTCCAACCTCCTTGCGCAGATAATTAAAACAACCCAAAACAGTTACACAGTAAAACAATCATGACTTCACAGCACGGCTTCTCACAGGTCTACATGGTAAGGGCGTCACTCCAGCATAACTTTTTATTGCCTCTGAAAGAAAAGGAAATTCTTCTGCAAATAAAAAAAGGAAAAAATTGGATCTGAAACCGCTGTCCCTTGAGGAATGAAGAATATTTTCTTTTCGGTATTGCCGTGAAACGGGTGGAAATACAATACACACAAACGAGTGGTTATATACAAAACTGTAGCACAGAGAACATTCTGACTTTTCATCCGAAAGCATTATACGTCCCATTAGAGCAAATATCGGCGCCCGTTGCCGTCCAAGGCAAGAAATTCTTCACTGCGCTCTTGTATGACGTCTGCATTAGACCACGAGGTAGTGACATCGACAGCAAATAAAAAAAAATTACAGAGCACTGCGATGTGCTGCATTAGAGCATAAGATACTTTTAAAGCGAAAGCTTTACTACTTGCACTTTGAAGCCTTTGCCGTGCGACGGCGGTGCACATGAAATTACCTTTCGCATGACCTCTGTGTGACGTCACGCCGAAGAGCTGGGCGACCATCTCGCGCCGTCTGCGAGTAGTGGCGGTGCCACCACCGGCGGGCTTAGATTAGACTGGATTAGATTGGATTAGATTACATTACATTAGATTAGATTTCATTGGATTGGATTGGATTGAATTTAATTGGATTGGATTGGATTGTATTTGATTGAATTGGATGGTGTTAGATTAGATTTGGATTGGCTTGGATTGGATTGGATCGGATTGCATTGGATTTGATTACACTGGATTACATTGGATTGGATTGGATTAGATTGTATAACCGATGCATCACCACAAGTCTAACCACAAGCACCACCACCACCTACACTACCAGCTGAACCGTGGCGTAGGTACGGATATTGCTTTCGCAATTACCGGGATTAACCAAGCTAAGCCACAGCGATTTTTTTCCAGAAGAATGGCCTGAGGGGCAAGTTGGTGCGTGATGACATGAACGGCGGCGCAGCAAGGACACTAACAAGAGAGGGGAGCCACCACATGCCCATGTGGTGTCTCCCCTCTCTTGTTAGTGTCCTAACAAGAGAGCCCAAAGATTCCGCTTTGCTTCGAAGTACTCATTTTCTTGCCTATCTGAGCTGTAGTTGTCGTAGGCTGTAGCTGGGTCGTGCACATCTTTGTATCTGTTAGTCCCTTTATCATTAGCTTGGCAATGCTATATTTTGATAGTGCATGCACGTTTTATGAGTTCTGTCGAGCTGTGTGATGACTCCCCAAACGTGTGAGGCGTTCCTTCGCTGTGTCCCGTGGCTGACAGTGCATCAAGGGGTCAAGGAAATAGTATAGATCTGTGCTGGTTTTTTCACGCAATAAAGAGTTGGTAGTCAGCGCCCGTCCTGTGTTTTTCGTGTTCCTTCTGTCCTCGTTCCGTAGCGCTGTTGTGAATCTGTTTATTAAGAATGAACCAACTAGCCCACACCAGAATCCTCTTAGAAGGAAACTTCCAGATAGCAGGACAAGATCATCTGCAGTAATCTGGAAAAACCTAGATGCAGCCTTTCATGGCTGCGATCAATCGAGATTAGACTGGTCGCTTCTCGCGTCACGAACAAAAAATGATAACAGCCCTTTCCTGCAGCCTTGAGCGTGAACGGAAAAACACTACAATGATACGTGGCATTCGTTTCCAAAAAAAAATGATAACAGCCCTTTCCTGCAGCCTTGAGCGTGAACGGACAAACACTACAATGATACGTGGCAATATTGTGAGGCAGACTATTCCGCTAAATGATTGCACGTGGCAGGGCTGATGAGTTGAGTGCGGTGGTCCTTCACGAAATGCGTTTAAAACGAATGTGATTATGCAATCAGTGAGATGTGCGGGCTGGTTTTCTAAGAGGCCGGGTGAAGGAATCATGGTGTAAACAATTTTACGGAAGAGGCTGATAAGTGCAATTGTTCTGCGAGATTCTATGGATGGAACGGATACCGACGCCTTATTGTTTGTTATGCTGGAATGTGGGCATTAGTGTCGAGCAGTGAAGCGAGCTGCGCGATTGTGTACGCGCTCTAGAGAATGAATTAAGTTGAGTTGGTGTGGTGACCAAATGGAAGATGCGTATTCAAGTTGAGGGCTGAGAAATCTTTAATATGCGAGCTGCCGTATGGAAGAAGGAAACATAACCTATGAGGTTATGTTTTAAATAATATAATGTGCGGTAAGCTTTCGCAGCAATTTTTTCTTTGTGGGTTTTCCTTAAGAGATTAGGTAAAAAGTGGTTGCCAAGGTACTTGTATTACGACACAAGAGTGACTAGACTGTGGTTAAAAGAGTAAGTGAAAAGGTAATTAGACCGTTTACGGCTAAATATCATTAACTGGTGTTGATCAGTACTGACGAACATTTGCCATGATGTGCACCATTTCTTAAAGCCGTGCAGATCTCCTTAAAGAGCGATGTGGACGTTAACAGAGCGGATTTTCAATCGTCAGCAATTTTCAATCGCAATCGTCAGCAAACAGTCTCAGTGTTGAGGTAATGCCTAACCTTAGCTCATTGATGGAAATCAGAAACAGTAACGGGCCTATTACACTACCTTGCGGTACGCCTGATGTTACATCAGTTAAAGGGGATACATGGTTATCAGTAGATGTGAATTGTTTGCAAAATGATAAAAAAATTCTTACTCAATAAATGGTTAATTAATCGACGCGCAAGGATGAGAGTTTCGCTATTAAACCACAGTGTGGAACGCGGTCGAAGGCTTTAGCATAGCCGAGGAATATACAGTCGTTTTGAAGATTCGGATCTATACCTTGAAGCAGATCTTTAGTAAACGCGAGTAGCTGTGTCTCACATGATAAACCTTTTATGAACCCGTGTTGTTTTGAAAAGGAGGAACCGCTGCCTTCTAAATGCAGTGCCGTGTTAGATGCAATGATGTGTTCGAGAAGTTTGCGAGATATACATTCCAGCGACATTGGACGATAGCTAGGAACAGCAGTTCGGTCGCCAGATTTGAAAATTGGAATAACTTTCCAATTTTCCACTCGTGTAGCATCTCTCCTGTTGAAATTGATTGCTGAATTATATGAGTGATTATGACGCTTGAATAATCCGCTTTATGTTTCAAAATTTTTAAATTAATCCCATCAACACGACATGAAGTAGTTAATTTTAGATGATTATTCAAAGTCGCTACGCTACTAATAGTAACGTCTATTGAGCTCTTGTAGTACGAGTCATATTCTGGTGCCGATGGAATATTGGAAGGGACTTCCTTCGTGAACATATCGGCGAAAAAGTTATTGAACATCTGAGGGCATTCGTCTTGAGCAATGGGATCTCCAGCCTCACTAAGCAACGTAAAATCTGAAGTTTCGGATGGTGACAGAGTGTTCCAAAATTTTTTTGAATTGGTACAGCATTTCTACAAGTAGTCACGAATACAAAATCTGGTCTGGGAACATATCAGCATCACATTTTCCGCAAGCAAGTGGGATGTCGCAGAGAGCATTTGCATGCAAAACGACAAAGAAAATGCAAGGTCACCCACCACAACAGCTTAGAGTCTTGAGCTCCATAACATGAACCGCAGGATTGAACCAAAAGTGCAACGGACAGCTCTGTGTGGTTATTGTGTGGGCCCAATATTTTGAGCAGATGCCAAAAGGTAGAGTAGATTTGTAGTAAGGGAGTAATTACTAACTTGAATCCACCAAATTGCAGCCAACCAGCACCAATTTTCGGTAAATGTAGGGCTCCATGAATTCTATATACATAGGTCTTACGGTAGAGTAAAGAAAGTGAGGCGATGAAATTAATCTAGGGCCCCTGATTGCAGCGTACCTCAGAGCCGACAACTTCTTTCGCATATGAAAACCGAAGTAGCGTCATTTTATCGCTGTTATTTCAGCAGTCGGTATCCTCCAGTTCCATTCCCGCAGACTGGAAAGTCGGGAAGGTTGTTGTCTTCAAAAAAGCTTACCGATCGTCTCCTAATAACTATCGTCCTATATCGATAACAAATATTCTAAAATCTCGGAGCATGTTACCCATTATCAGGTAGCCAGTTTCCTGGAATCCGTCAACTTCTTTCACCGTAATCAACATGGCTCCATCGAGGTCACTCATGTGAAACGCAACTCGCTCTTTTTTCTTCATGACATTTCCTCCAGTGTAGACCTTAACACACCCATCGACGCTCTCTTTCTGGATATCGAAGAAGGTTTCGATAAACTTCCACATTATCGCTTACTCGTGCCGTAACTTAGACCCATGTGTATTCAACTGGATCAGCGATTTTCTAACCAATCATCTGCAGTTCGTAGTTGCCAACACTTATTCATCCTTTTTTTCAGCGTCTTGGGTGCTCCTCAGGGCAATGCACTAGGACCTCTTTCCCTTCCTTACCTATATTCACCCTTTATGAGACATGAAGTTGTGAGCAATGCACGCTGGCTGTTCAGGAAGGGATTCTTGTTCTTATCAGCTTCTTATGAAATATGCAAAATTTGAGACCTTTAGAGTTAGCGGTTTTGGAGATAAAAATCCGACACAGGAGTCCCACCATCCCATGAGTGCATTTGAGAAAGTGGGGCATATGTGTCCCGCTTACCACTGAAGCAAAGCTGCTGAAGAAAAACAAGTAGTTTTATTTTGTGATGTGAAATAGCGGTGGGCATAGACGCAACAAAGGACGGAGCATACAAAAGCCTACTTTCTATGATGGGAAGTCCAAAGAATGGCATTATATATCCAGCACTCAGTCACATTCAGAGAACCAACATGGGCGCGCTTTCTGCTGGCTACTTTCTGTCGTGGAAAGGGCAAGAAGCGAGTTGCATAAAGGGGCACGCCACCGACTTTGCAGGTGAATCGTGCCCCTACAGACTTTGCAGGTGAATCGTTTTCTTACTTCTTTTGTTTTTGTAGAAGACCAGCTGCATCTTCGGTTTGCAATTGGAACAGGGTGGTGGGTAGCGCCAAGGTACTTAACCTCCTGAGGAATGCCAACTGTCCTCTGTCTGAACTGGCTTCCAGATTTCTTGTATTGGAATGCAGGCGATACATTTTTCTGTCTGAAGGTTCGCCCAGCAATTAGTTCTCTCCGAGAACCAACCGAAACCACAAGTACTCCGATGGCGTATAGTGAGAGTACGGAATGAATGAAATCACGACTGCAGCATCCAATAAATAATAGAACCGGTGCCATCCTTTCTTGGACCTCCTGTCGCACACATAGGCATTTCTCTTCTGGTCGAGCGGTCGACCCCTCCCATGTGCTTGTTGTAGGCAGAGACCACTTTTGGACAAGCGACGGCTGTCTTAGACGCGTTGTATAGTGTGCGATTAACTTCAACTATCCCGCAAGGCTCATGAAAATTGGAGATCATAGTGGCAGTTCTGTTGTCTCTCCATTGATATGCTGACGCCTGCCCTTTGGGCCTCCAAATATATTGGCCGCTCTTTAGCTGTTGTTCGTACTTTACTTCAGAGGGGATGCCCTTTCTGTTCTTGCGAACAGTACCAGCGGCCGGATGTTTTTCTCAGAAAATTTTTCTATTAGTCGTGGAGTAGTAAAAAAATTCTGAAAATAGAGCTGAGTGCCTTCTTCCAAATGACCGCAGAACGACAGAACGACATGGTCTCCAAGGGTCAGATTGGCCTCTCTTTCCTTCGTAAATGTGAAATTTGCGCAGATAGCACGTTGCAGAGTCAGCGCTACACCACATTTTGTGGCCTGTCTTTATTGGCATCATGGGTGCATGCTGCTTAAGTGCTGATCGACCTTTGAAGCGAACAATGAACTCGTCGATAGCCTGGTGGTTTGATGGCTTGTATCGAGTGCGGAAGCGCTGATTTAGAGCGTTCACAAGAGGCCTGACTTTGGCAAGTCTATCAGAGCCTTTTGACCACGGCGCTTGATTTTCTCGTTGTCCGTAAGGTGCAATGAGTTCATTATGGCCTGGAACCTTTTGAAAGTCATGATAATGGAGACCTCAGAAACATTAAAAAATCTATCACTGCTCCAGTATAGGTAAATGTAATGCATAGGATTGACACTCATGAGGAGCAAGATGCCGAAATGTGCTTTCAGCTCTTCTTTAGTGATGTCAGGCCAGCCTTTATTCTATTTTTGCGACGCAAAACGATTCGTCTCTAGTACTATCATTTCAAGTTTTTCGACGTCGAAGTATAAACTGAACACCTGTATCGGCTTGCAAGAATCGGGCAACTTTTCAGAATACAGCGGGTCGGTTGTCACCTCGCGTTTCACAACAGTTGGTGGAGTCACTGTCCACAGAGTAGCCGCATCGCTGTCAGCCTCTGCACATTCTTCGTCGTCTCTGGGTGCACGGGAGAGCAATCGCCTCCTCTGCATTTTTTGGCTTTTTCTTCGCTTATGACTTGCGCCTTTTCTTGCCCGCACTCGTGGATGGCTGGTCAAGCTCATCATCTCGGTCACTGTCATCCACTGGCGCTAGCGTTGAAATTGCATCTTCGTCACTCTCCACAGCGTCAGCATCGATTTCGCTGTCACATGGGTCGTCTGGGAGGCTAAATAGGAGTTCAACTGCTTCCTCAACGGAAAGTGACTTCCCTGCATAAATCATGAAAAGTGGTAGCGGTAATGAACTGCACATAGCGCTACACTCACTATGGCTTGCGAAATATGTCACTGCAAATTGGGAATTTCACTTGGCACAAGTTTTGAAGCAAGCAGTATGCGCAGGATAGCACAAAATAGCAGTATTAGCAGATTTAGAAATTTTTCAGTAAAAAGAAAGCTTGAAACTAACCATTCATGGCGAATACCGGCCGAGAAGCGTGCCAAACCTACTGAAAACAGCATGCAGCCCACGCAAGGGGATCGAATAGCTTGAGAGACGGGTATGTGCTGCCTCCGCTCGGCTATCTTGTAAAGAGCCATCAAGACAGCTTCTTTGAACACCTACGAGGTGGCAGTAAAAGTAAAAACGAAATTGATTCGAGCGGTTTTCACCTCAAAAGTCAGTGTAACCAAGAAAAAAGTGGGACATTTGAGTCGCTAACTATGGATTTGCATCATCCTGATTCTCCGCGCTGTTGGCATGTATTTCACTGCAACATAAGTTGCCCAGGGGTCTGAATACCAGCTCAATTACTTGCTGCATGGACAGAGACTTCCGTGCATGAAGCAGAATTAAACTCCCATGCACCGATGAGCGGCAAAACCACTTTAGACTGGATATGCTTCACGAAATATAATGCTGAGAAATAGTGAATTTGACTATGCAAATTTTTTTTGCAAACAGTACACACAGGACAGAAGAAAATGATGTATAAAGCACATCTAAGAACTAGTCAGTAAAAAGAAAACTTTTGAAACTTATTGTTCATAACCAGCCGGCTGGACAGAGTGCCAAAATCTGCTCAAAACAGCACACACCGCGCGCAAGTAGAACAGTTCGCTTGAGACGCACGTCTGTGCTGTAAGTACGCCGCTACATACAACATTGCTGTTAAAACAGCTTCCTTGCACATCCACGAGGTTGCTGTGGAAATTTAAGCGAAATTAATTCAGCGGTTTTGAGCTCAAAATGCAAAACATTGCCATGAAAAAAGTGGGACTTATGAGTCCCGCTGTCCACAAAGGGGACATTTCCCATCTCTGCAGAAGGATATTTTCCTCGCTTTTTTCTCAGAACCTTGGCTGTCGATAACGTGACACTTCAGGAAGACATCTTTTGCTTTCGATGCGAACTGTTTGGTTACATCAGTCCGCGGTCTCTCTAGAGGGTGATCAATCGATGAAAAAGGGGGAACCAAAGAATATGTAGGTTTTTCGGCTACGGTGCCACCCGCCCATCACGACAGACAGGACAGCTGCAAGAAAGATGGGAAAGTGAAAAATGATAGGGAGGACAGGAAAAAATTGCCTCCTAATGCGATATTTGAGCGCAGCTGATCAGCTGTTTCAGCTTTTCGATAGATTCAAGAAAATATTTCGAGGAAGGAATGCATGTACAATTACACACAACGCGTAATTTTTGAGACATTATCCTTCTTCTTGAAACACTCCACTAACTTTTCTTGATTGTAATGAAGGAAGTTTTGTGGTCGGAGAAATAGATTGGTGTATGGTCGACTTGCTGCAACAATGCCGGGTTCTCAAAGAAAAGGTCTGTGCAAGTATTTCGCGAGGTTGCCACAGCCGTGGGAGGCGTACAAGCGAGAGGAATGGGATGCTGTCGCGCAGAAGTGGTAATAAATTCCTGTTTGTCTTTATGTGTACATTGAAGTCCCCGCCCACCGCGCCACCACGGCAGATGGCAGTTAATGATTGGTGGGGAGAGTTCGCTCACCGTTATCAGCGCTGGCGCATGCAGTCCATATTTCTGTCTCATCACCCCCCCCCCCCGTACCTATGAGCGCCATTCAAGCGTGCACTGACCAAGAAGTCAGTTATGCGCATTTAATTTCTTTAAAATGGCACAACCTTGCCAATGTCAACACGTGCAGTACACATCTATCACTACCGCTACGTAGGTTAATGCACGATTGAGGAGTCCACTGTTCCAAGAAGGCAGTTTTGCGCCGTTCATTTGCTCTCCAAGCTTCCGCTCCATTGGTCTCGAAGCTTAAAGCGCGGCTAAGTTGTCCACTGCTGGTTACAACGGCGACGGCGGTGGTGGTGGCGAAAACATTTATTAAGAAGATACAGGAGGTATGTTTGGATCCGCCCGTAAGAGATTGATCCTTACAAGCACTAGGTTGAGGTCCCTAGTATGGGACCCCAGTGGCAGTGGTCGCCGCCCGGACGCACCCGACTGAGGCTTGTTGGGCCTGCAACTCTTGAAGCCGAGCAGGGTCGCCTCCCAGTCCTCCCGGATTGGGTTGGCGATGGGGAATGGCCGAATTGGAGGGGCAGGCACACACCATGTGACAGGCGTCAGAAGATACCGCACTACAGTGCGGGCAGGTACAGTTAAAGGAGGTATCAAAATGTTTTAGTACTGCCGGGCACAGAAATGAATTAGTGAGAATGTAGAGAACAAGCCGCTCATCCGCATTCTTCAGACCTTTACATGGGCGACGGTAAAGGCGATGACTCTCTTGATAATAGATTGTAATATCTATGAAGGTATAGATCGGATTAAGATCGGGTTCCTGATCGGGTGGGGAGGAGAAAACAGCCCGGTGAGAGAGCGCGCGGGCGGCTGCGTCTGCTGCCTTGTTTCCTGCCAAGCCCTGATGAGCAGCGGCCCATATAAAGTAACGGTTTGCGGGGTACTGTATCCCGTATGCAATTTTGGTAGATTCGATAGGCTAGGAAGAGAGTGCAGCCTTGTTCGACGTTCCAACAGGCCCCTGTCGAGTCGGTGGTTATGTATTTTGAATCGGAATGTGAGGCTGCGAGAGCAATCGTGATCTCTTCTGCTTGTGTTGCACTGCGGGCTCTGAAGGTGAGGCCGTTAACTGTGTTGCTGTTGTGAAGTACCGCGACCGTGTACCATCCCCCGTGGTGAGGACAGGAGGTGTCCACATAGTAAACACCTGTTTTGTTGCCATAATGTCGGGCTAGGGCTTCCGCTCGTGCCAGGCGCCGATCATTATGGTATTCGTGTGACATGTTACCTGGAAGAGGCCGCACGTGGACGCACGTCTCAACAGTTCGTGGATGCGAAACCTGCCTTCCATGGGAGTGGAGGGTTGGATATGGAGACGAGCAAGAAGGCGGCGACCCGAGTCCGTTAGCGACAAGCGCGTGTACTGGTTTGTAAGGTTTGGTTTGGTTTGGTTTATGGGGTTTAACGTTCGAAAGTGACTAAGGCTATGAGAGACGCCGTAGTGAAGGGCTCCGGAAATCTCAACCACCTGGGGTTCTTTAACGTGCACTGACATCGCACAGTACACGGGCCTCGAGAATTTTTCCTCCAAAGAAATTCTAGCCGCCGCGGCCGGGATCGAACCCGCGTCTTTTGGGTCAGTAGCCGAGCACCATAACCACTGAGCCACCGCGGCGGTGCGCCTGTGGTTTGTATGGGCGCTGAAGAGCTGCGTTCTAAAACGAATGCCGTTTTCCGCCGGTCGTGCCAGCCTGGAGCTGCCATCTGCTAGAAACTGAGGCAAGTGTCCCTCACCACGGGGGATGGTACACGGCCGCGGTGGTTCACAACAGCAACACAGTTAACGGCCTCACCTTCAGAGCCCGCAGTGCAACACAAGCAGAAGAGGTCACGATTCCTCCGCAGCCTCACCTATTCGCGAGGGGCCTGTCGGAACGTCGAACAAGGCTGCACTCCCTTCCTAGCCTATCGAATATACCAAAATAGTGTGAGCGCTGGTATGAGGACTGGTTGAGGAGAAGGAGCTCGGATTTTTCAGGAGGAGGAGCGAGGCCAGCAGTGGTGAGAAAGGAGTCGATGAGATCTAGGCCACGTTGCAGGGTGCTTGACAGGGAGGGGCCATAGCAAGATTGAAAAGGGTAGGAGAGAGAACAGCACCTTGAGGAGTGCCTCGGATGAGGTTGTGGGGGTCGGACAGATAGGTGTCAACTCGAAAGCGAGCGACACGTTTAGAGAGGAATGAGCGGATATAACAGTACATGCGGGAGCCACAGTCTAGGGAGGCGAGTTGGGAAAGGATGTGGTCGTGGCAAACACCGTCGTACTCCTTGCGAACATCGACGGTCACAAGTGCGTGAATTTGAGGGGGGGTAGGTGACAGAAACGTGTGCTCGAGAACCAGAAGCATGTCATGCGCACAGACGCGGCGTCGGAAGCCGATGAGAGAATGAGGGAAGAACTCCCTCGTCTCGAGAAAATTAGAGAGGCGAGTCAGGGCCATTCGCTCAAGCGTCTTACCAACACATGATGTCAGGGAGATTGGGCGGAGGTTAGAGAGAGAGGAAGGCTTGCCCGGCTTTGGAATCATAGAAATTAGGGAGGAAGTCGAGGAGCTGGGCAGGCAGCCGCTGTCCCATGCCTCATTGTAGGTTTTAAGGAGGAATTCTTTGGCGCAGTCAGGAAGGTTGCGAAGTGTGGTGTATGTAATGGCATCCTCACCGGGAGCCGAGCGTGTAGCATTAGCAGCCAGAGCCGATTCGAGCTCCCGGAGAGTGAAGGATTGGTCCAGATCGGGGTTAGGTCCACCGCAGTACACCGGATAGGAGGGTGCCAGAGGGGGCGGGAGATAGAGAGAGGCGAGCTGATCAAAAACATCGGAGGGAGTTCCTTGAGTGAGGGCTTTAGCTAAAGTGGGAGCAAGGGCAGGCTTAGTGCCAAAGAGGGATTTGAAGAGAGACCATATGGATCGCGAGTGCAATGCAGAGTCAAGACGGTCACTAAGAGCACTCCAACGAGAGTGCTCGAGTGAGGCGCAGTGGGCGACGATCTCGGCCCGCAGAGCAGTGATCCGGGAGGAAAGTTTGGCATTGTGGGGTTGGCAGCGGAAGGAGCGTTGAAGACGTTTACGGCGACGCCATAAACGGAGTAGGTGAGGATCTGGGTCTGGGACTAGGTGACAAGAGCGAACACGACGGCTACTGGACGTGACCGCTGCAGTGATGCGCGACTTCCAGCTGTCGTAGGATTGAAAGGACTCAGAGGAGAGATTAGAGCGGAAGGCGTGACAGTCAGTATGAGTGATCGGATGACATCGAGGGATGTGGGAAAGACAGGTGGAAATGTGGACAAGATAGTGGTCACTGAGAAGAGTTTCGGCTGTCACTTGCTAGTGAAATGAAAGTGAACCCCGAGAGAAAGTGAGATCGGGTGTCGTCGGGCGCTGTGAGGCAGTGCGCGCTCGAGTAGGGGAGCCAGGAGTATTGAGAAGGGTGAGGTGGCGTTCCTGGGCCAGACAGTGGAGGAGGCGGCCGGGTTTGAGGGTTTGTGGGTAGCCCCAGAGTGTGTGAGGGGCATTAAAGTCACCACCAAAGAGGAGATGGGAGTCAGAAGGAAGAGAGTGAAGGAAGTTGCCCAGGGCGGAAAATAAAGAGGAGGTGAGAGGGCGGTTGTAGAAAGACAAAAGAGCGAGTGAGACGCCGGAAGAAGGGTGGTAATAGACCACACCAACTAAATATTTAAGAAGGACAGAGGGGATATCAAGTGGCTCCACGAGCACGTCGCTACGTACATAAATAGACGCAAGTGGTGTGGCCGTAGTGGCATGGTAGGCGCGGTAGCCTGGGACAGTGCGGGCCGTCCGGGTCTCCTGGAGAAGAAGAAAATGGGGCAGGGAGGGACGGGGGAGAAGATACTGGTGGAGGGGGGTCTTATTATGGCACAGATTTCGGCAGTTCCACTGCACAATCTCGACGTCCTCGCCAAAAGCCATTATGATAGTGTAGTGGTAGAACTTCGTGAGGGTACGCGTCCCTTCTTTTTGGCTGGGGGCAATGACTCATGCAGGGATTGGAGCGTAGAAGTGAAGGATTCTAATTGTTTGGATTGTGCTTGGAGGGTGGTAAGAATATGCAGAACCGATGTCTCTAGCTGAACCAAGCGAGTGTAGTGTGCCTGTGTGGTGGTTTTGAGAAGATCATCCATAGGGGCGACCTGGGCGGTGGAGGAGGGAGTGGTGAGTGTGGCAAGGTGCTCATTTAGCTTCGTAAGCTGGGAGGTAAGAGAGGAGGTGGTTGTCTGGAGGGTTTGGGTCAAGGCGTGGATCTGTTGTTGTAGGTCGTGGGAAATGCGCTGCTGCTCTCGCTGTTGGCGTTCCAGCATAGCGACCCGGAGGTTGAAGGGGCGGCTCTCGTCAGTCAGGGATGGAGAGGGTGGTGCAGTGGAAGAGACGCTGGAAAGGGACGCTGGAACCGAGGACCCTTTAACTTTGGCGGCGTAGGAGCCTGGTGGTGACGTGACCGGAGCTGACAGAGGTTCATGATTAGAGGAGGACGAGGGGGTGGGTTGCGTGGCCCGGCGCAAAGCTAGGCGTCGGAGGTACGCAGCTTTGGCACACTCGCGTTGTTTAACGAGGAGGAAGGGGCAAGTGGGGTCGAGGGAGGGGTGGGTGTTTACCTGGCAATGAACGCACCAGGGCTGGGCACATACATGAGCGGAAGAGTCGGCGGGTAGAGGGTCGGCGGGCATGCGTGCCGAGTTGCCCACGCGCTGGCCCTCAACAAGGTCTTGTACTTTGCACCCTACGTTTTCTTCAATCAGACTGAACTTAACGCTCTTGAGACTGCCCTTTTGGGCCTCTACAAGGCTACTCTCAACCTCCCTATCACTACCTCTACAGCAAAGATCTTTGTAACAGGACTCTCATCCTCTCCGTTCTCTGCTCTCTCTCCATCATGACTCGCAGCTTGCCCGGCTTTCCCTTACCCGTCAGGGTCAGTGGTTACTGACTCAAGCGGGTATCTCGCCCATTCCCTGCGCCCCGTTTGCCTCTCCTATTCCCACCCCTGCTCCCAATCTTCGGATCCTAACCCTTCCGTTCAACATGTCCCCCGTTCTGCACGCCGGCCAATGTCATACGGCCGCATAGCACCATTCCCCTCTCTTTGATACCCAGGGTGAAGCTTACACGGATACCTCCTTCGTGGCTCCTCGAGGTTCCTGCGGCTACGCCCTGTACCACCCCCACCTCCCCGCTCCTGAAACTCACACCAGCGGGCCGTTGCTACGCCTTGCGGATGCATTGTCCCTCGAGGTCCTCGCCATTGCGCATGCCCTCCAGTCATTTTCCCTCCTTCCCTCTCTTCAAGAGTACACAATCTATTCAGACTCACAAGCCGCTATACACCACATACAGAAACGCACCCTAACCCCTTCTCTTCAACAGGAGGTCGAACGAGCGGTCTCCGCATTGCAGCCTTCCATCGTTTTCCTCCACTGGGTCCCTGGGCATTTAGGGATTGACGGCAATGAGCTGGCTCATTAGCTCGCCAGTGACACACTTTTCCGGGCACCGTTGATCCCCTGGCCCAAGCCCTCGGAGGACGGTGGGAGACTCACCCTTCGCCGCACCATAAAAGAGGTCTACCTCAAGCTCCGCCTCGACAAACGCCTTTACCCTCCCCCTTATCCATCACTCACAGTGCCGGATTCTCGCCTTCTTCGGCACGTTCAAATGAATGCAGTCATCACCCCGTCTCGCCTCTTTCTCTATCGCTATCGATCGGACCCTTCCTGTCCCAACTGCCCCTGTATCTATGCGGACCTTGCCCATTGCCTCTTCTATTGCCCGGCTGCTCAGTAGTCGAGTTCCTACCCCCCACCTTCTTTATCCATCACCACCTGGCTCGACTGGCTTGGCGCTGAAGGGGGGGGAAGAAAAGCGACTTCTAGTCGCCCAGGCGGTCGACATGCTCGGCCGGTAAATTTTGCCCGAATAAACGTCTTCTACTACTACTACTACCAAAATTGCATACGGGATACGGACGCCGCACACCGTTACCTTATATGGACCCCTGCTCATCAGGGCTTGGCAGGAAACGAGGCAGCAGACGCAGCCGCCCGCGCGCTCTCTCACCGGGCTGCTGTCTCCTCCCCACCTGCTCAGGAACCCAATTTTAATCCGGTCTACACGTTCAAAGATATCACAACCTACTATCAAGATAGCCATCGCCTTCACCCTAACCCATGTAAAGGCCTCAAGAAGGCGGATGAGTGGCTTCTTCTCCGCCTCTTCACCAATACATTCATGTGCCCGGCAGCACTAAAAATGGGAGGCTTATCAAGGTTAAGCCCAGTGGATGCGAAGCATGTCCTTAGCGTTTGGAGGCATCTTGACCGCATACACGCCCGGCGCAAAGACGCTGGCGTGATTGCGGGCACAGAGACTGACGCGACGGCGGGCGCGTGCAGCCTCACGTGAAACAGATGGAGCGTGCGTTGCCATAGCAACCGGCAGGACCGTCGCTGCGCCGCCGCCGCTGCCGCGCGCCTAGTCGCGCGCCCTCGACGCATGTGTCGGAACGTGGAGAGAGGAAGTCGGAGGGAAACGGGTAATAAATACGCGCGTTCGCCTCGGCAAAACAGTTGCTGCTTGCTTACACAGCTTGCCCGGTTTAACCATAACTAAACCTCAGCTAATTTTTTCTATGATATTTAGTTTATAATGCTATGTTAAACTAGCCTGGCATTGGTCAATTTTCTTTGTTGTTCTTCGAGTGCTGTTGCAATGCACTTAATCCCCGCACCCTCAGTGAGGGCCTTTAGGGGCATCTTGAAATTAATAAACAGATAAGAAATAGAGGAAAACAAGTGTCTACAGCGGCGATGATTTCTACATTGTGCAAGGAGTTCAGCATACGGAGCGCTAAAGAAGGCTGAGTTTAGCCCACTGCTACCTGAACACCATGCTGTATAACATCCATACAAGCACCAGCTAAATTTTGACTTGCAAAGCCAACATACCAGATTATGGGTTTCGAGGACGCGGAGCATGCACAACGCATAATTCGCTCCAAGAACACGTACAACTGTTATCTGGAGCAGCAACAGTGGTGCAGATCATTGAAAAAATCTAAAATTATCCAGTTCACAAAGACCTCAGGAAACAACAGTTCTTTGCATTCGGATGTATACTTTAGTGTTTCTCTATACTATCTTTCATACATAGAAGGCAACGCTGCCAAAGCTAGGGCAGGCTAGGTCTGCGCACAAACGATTATGAGGAACTTTAGCGGCTAAAGCGGTGAAAGGCGAAAGCCAGAGTGCTGCATTGTGCTACGCGATTTTTGCGCATGTAGCGATGAATGCTGCCACGAGTAAAGCGAGCAAACGAGTGGAACGCGTTGTAGCCCTGCCAGGGAGTCCACAAAACGCCACCACCCGTTCGGCGTGGTGCCTTGCCCTTTGAACGCAATGCTTTTTGAGGAAAGGAAATGACACAGTAATTCTCAATCATCTCGGTCGACACCCGAACCGCACCGTACAGGAAGGGAGGAAGTGGGAGTGAAAGAAGAAAGAGAAAGAGGGGCCGTAATGAAGAAACTGAAAATTGTATTTGAGGAAAGGAAATTTCGCAGTAACTGTCTCGCATATCTCGGTGGACACCTGTCAAAACGCGGACATATCAGCCGACACGGCTGTCCACACGACTGCTAACGACAGTATGAGGCAATAAAGGCTTTCGCCTTAAAAAGGACTAAAACCGGGCAAAAGGGCGAAAGTTGGGGACCAGCTAACCTGCCACAACCATTGCCACAACCATTAGGGATCAACTGTTGGTCCTCTAGGAAAAGAGTGCAGGTACAACAGATAATCGCCGGGAGCAGCGGTTTAAAGACGAAATGCAAACGAGGCGTTTTTCGTTAAATCCAGTGCAATTCAGAGAGCGATAGTGACGGCTCCAGCACTTCTTACATATAACGACAAGAAAAGAAATCAGAAACGAACACAGATGAAAATACCCAGGATTTGAACTCATGAGCTTTGGATTGGGAACCAAGCATGGCTAATACCAGTCCACCACAGCTGAAGGTTCGGAGTAGAAAACAAATGTCTTATATACAAAGCACACACATAGCTTCGGTTTAACGCTCGCAGTTTAAAGAAACATGTTGCGGTTCCGAGCAAAGCATGGTGATGTTGTTGTCGTATAGTTAAACAAGAAGCTAAGGCAGGGATTAAAGTGTGCGCACAGCATTTTGTATGCCGAGTTTGCCAAAAAAGAAGTGTCGAACCGTGCATACATTCTAGTCGGTACTTAACAACCACAAATGCTCCTATTTCTTTTCTTTCGTTTTTTTTTTTCAGATCAGGTGGTCTTAGTTGCAGCCACTTGCAGCTGCACATTGCGGCCTGTTGAAAAGAGATACAGAAGGACGAGGTCATTTCGTTTTCTCCTATTTCTTTATTTACTGAGGCAGCGGCAGTGGGGAAGAGAATATTTGCTGCTCACCCTTTCGCTAAGTGTCGCCGGAACATGGCATCAGAGAGGACTGTGAACAAATGGAAAAGAAATGAAACTGCTTATGCTTGCTTAAAGCTAATACTGTCACGTTGTAGTGACGGCAGTCCAGCGGTCAGGAAGACACCAACAAGTCTTGGAAACGAAGCTCTTCATTTCGGCTGACTTGCGCCCGCAAAAGAACTGAATCACTCGGCGGTGGCGTAAGCAACCAACGTGCTTCGTCAGCCGTCGAACTATGAATGCCCGCCGCTCGCGGCATCGCTCGATTTAAAGCCGGCAAAGAAACTTCCAGATAACCGGTCAAGATCATCTAATCTGTAAACATGTAGATGCAGCTGTTCATGGCTGTGATCAATCGAGATTAATCCGATCGCTTCTCGCGCCGCAAACGAAAATGATAACCCTTTCCTGCGGCCGTGCGCCACCGAACGGACACTCCAATGATACATGGCATTACCCCACCTCCCAAAGAAGCATCGTCTCGATGCTTTAAAATGAAAATAAACACGGATAATGGAAACTTCGAGTCCTTTAGCGCTCATAATAGGGTTTAGGGCGTACGACATGTACGACTTCCGGGCGTGTGCGTTGCCGCAGAGATGCTGTCGTACCGTCGGGGATGACTTCATAGTCTAGGTCACCGATGCGGCTGAGAACCCTATACGGGCCAAAGTAGCGTCGCAGCAACTTTTCACTCAATCCACGGCGGCGAATTGGTGTCCATATCCAAACACCATCACCTGGCTTGTAATGCATGTCTCGACGGCGCAGATTGTAGCGTCGGGCGTCGGTATGCTGCTGGTCTTTTATGCGAAGCCGCGCAAGTCTTCGGGCTTCCTCGGCGCGATGAAGGTAGGCGGCGACGTCGAGGTTGTCTTCGTCTGAAACGTGCGGGAGCATTGCGTCGAGTGTTGTCGTGGGCTTCCTGCCGTATACCAGCTGGAATGGGGTAAACCTGGTTGTCTCCTGGACGGCAGTATTATAAGCGAAGATCACGTAGGGCAGAATGGAGTCCCACATCTTATGTTCGGCGTCGATGTACATGGACAGCATGTGTGCGATGGTTTTGATCCGACGCTCTGTGAGTCCGTTGGTTTGCGGATGATACGCGGTTGTGCTCCGTTAGCTTGTCTGACTGTATGGCTTGTGTCAGGTCCGCTGTAAACGCCATTCCTCTTTGTGTGATGAGCACTTCGGGGGCGCGGTGTCGCAGGAGAATTTGTTCGACGATAAATTTTGCGACATCTGTTACGGTACCTCTAGGGAGCGCTTTTGCTTCGGCGTTGCGGGTCACGTAGTCGATGGCCACGATGATCCACTTGTTACCTGTTGATGAAGTCAGAAAGGGGCCGAGGAGGTCCATCCCTATATGCTGGAAGGGCTTAGTTGGAGATGGTATGGGGTTCAGGAGTCCGGCAGGTCTAGTCGGAGGCGTTTTGCGTCGCTGACACTTACGGCACGTTTTCACGTAAAGGGAAACGTCGGCAGCTAGCCGTGGCCAATAGTACTTCTCCTGGATGCGGTGCAACGTGCGAGCAATCCCATGATTCCGTGCGGTCGGCTCATCATGGCATGCTTGTATAATTTCTTGCCTGAGATTTTTGGCCACGACAAGAAGGTGCACAGACCTGTTGGGCGTGAAGCTCTTCTTCAGGAGGACATTATTGTCAAAGACGAAGGACGACAGTTGGCGCTTGAACCCTCGGGGAGGCGATGCCGTCTTGCCTTTCAGATAATCAACTACGCTTTACAACTCAGGATCCGAGCGCTGCTGCTGCGCGAAGCAGCTGGCGCTTACCCGTCCTAAGAAAGCGTCGTCGTCTTCCTCTTTGGGTGCTGCGTCTACGGGGGCTCGCGACAAGCAGTCTGCGTCGGAATGCTTGTGGCCAGATTTGTAGACTACAGTTATGTCAAATTCTTGAAGACGCAAGCTCCTACGAGCAAGGCGGCAAGAGGGATCCTTCAAATTGGCTAGCCAGTACAGAGCATGGTGATCGCTCAGAGCCTTGAATGGTCGTCCGTACAGGTACGGGCGAAATTTCAAAGTGGCCCAAATAATGGCGAGACATTCTTTCTTGGTCGTCGAATAGTTAGCTTCGGCTTTGGACAGTGAATGGCTAGCGTACGCGATAACTTTCTCCTGTCTACTATTTTTCTGAACGAAGACCGCTCCTAAGCCCACACTGCTTGCATCGGATAGAATTTCGGTTTCGGCGTTTTCATTAAAGTGCCCGAGCCGAGGAGGGGACTGTAAGCGGCGCTCCAGCTCTTTGAAAGCTTCCACTTGCGGCGTTTTCCATTTAAAAGGGACGCCAGCCTTGGTAAGTGGGGTCAAGTTTGAGCGATGCCCGAAAAGTTCTTGACGAAACGCCGGTATTAAGCGCACAATCCAAGGAATCTGCTTACAGCTTTCTTGTCATTAGGCTGTGGAAACTGCGATCGCAGCCGTCTTCTGGGGTTCTGGGCGAACTCCATCCTTGCTTAAGACGGGACCAAGGAACAGCAGCTCCTCGTAGGCGAAGTGGCACTTCTATGGTTTCAGTGTTAGACCTGAAGACTTGATTGTTTCCAGCACTATCCGAAGCCTTCAGAGATGGTCTTCAAAGCTTGAGGAGAAGACAACAACGTCATCTAAGTAGACTAGACAAATTTGCCACCTCAGGCCTGCGGGGACCGTATCCATTACTCGCTGAAACGTCGCTGGGGCAGAGCAGAGACCAAATGGCATCACCTTGAACTCGAAGAGTCCGTCTGGTATGATGAACGCAGTCTTCTCGCGGTCTCTTTCGTCGACTTCAATTTGCCAGTAGCCGCTCTTCAGGTCAATCGATGAGAAATACGTAGCGTTGCACAACCGGTCCAAAGTGTCGTCGATGCGGGGAGGTGGCAGACATCCTTTTTCGTAATGCGCTTCAGGCGTCGGTAATCGACGCAAAAGCGAAGGGTGCCGTCTTTCTCTTTCACTAGGACGACTAGTGCTGCACAAGGGCTGCTCGGTGGCTGGATGACGTCGGCGCGAAGTTTTTTCTCAACTTGCTTGCGGATTGCTTGGCGCTGTCGCGGCGATTCGCGGTAGGGGCTCTGTCGCAGTGGTCAGGCGTGTTCGTCTGTGACAATGCGGGGCTTGGCAAGCCGGCTTCGTCGCACATTATATGCTGATGAGAAGCATATATAGGGGTCCCGTGACAGTCGCTTGACTTTGGGACCCTCGCCTGTATACTGAATTTTTGTAACCGATTTGTACACAATAAATTCTTATCTTATCTATCTTAAAAAAAATCGCTCTACTTTTGAAGAAGACCGTATTTGGTCTGATCTGCTCCGGGTTAATGTTGTGTTGATATCAAACGTGGATTAATGGCCTTGGTCAGATGGTTCTATGGGTTGGTCGGGTAAGTCAAATATGTCTCTAATGTCCGCCAGCTCGTCGAGAAAAGCAATTGTCGTACCTTTGTTTAGATGCCGTTATTCTCGGGTGAAGTTGGTTAGCAGCACCTGGGCTTGGCCATTTCGGAGTTGGGCGACTCCCCTTGCGACACCCAGTCCTCGATCCAGGAGTAACTGGGCGTTCCTTTCGACGGCGCCTTCGGCAGTTTCGATGCCTCCAGTACCTATGCAGGCAACGACACTCGATCGGGGCGGCACGCTGAATGCTTCGTCGATGACGTTCAAGGCAACGTGATGAGTTGCGCTCGTCGCCGCAGGTATGCCTTTGTCCGTGGAAAGCTTGATATACTTAGACCTAAGGTCGACGATCACCCGACTCATTCAGGAAGCCCATTCCCAAAATCACGTCTCGCGAGCATTGCAGTAAGACCAGAAAGGTTGTAGCATAAGTTCTCCCATTTACAGTAACTCTCGACGTGCAGCGTCCTGACGGCGTATTCAGGTTACCACCTGCGGAGCGGATCAACGCGCCATCCCAAGTTGTTACTTTCCTGAGTCGGGCAGCGAGTGGCCCACTTATGACGGAGTAGTCAGCTCCAACGTCGACCAAGGCAGTAACCGCGTGATCATCGAACATAACTTCAAGGTGACTTGTTCGCGTTTTCGTATTGCCAGTTGTCTTCGGTGTACGATCTCGGCTTCGTCGGGCAGTGAGACTGCTGTGGGCGTACTGCGAAGTTACTTCTCTGGGCGGTGGTAAATGCTTGAAGTCTGGCCGTGTCGTCGTCGTCTTAGTCGGTGTTGTCGTCGTAGTTGAGGCATGGTCTTACGTTTTCGTCGGTGGAGGATATTTGCTCTTGCGCTCAGAAGCAACCTCACCTCCAGAGGCTGCTTTATTTAGTTTAACCTTCGGGGGTTGTGAGAGCGTCCACGCACCGCTTAGCCTCGGCTAGCAGGTACAAAGCGCGGTGACGATGGCGACGGGGAACGTTATAGGCGGCTCGGCGATAGTATTCTTCACGCCGCAATATCTTCTCGATTTCGGCTGGTCGCTGGCGAGGTCGGGGTCCTGGGGTTTCGTAAGAGAATCCTCGGATGCCCATTCTCCTGTACGAGAAGTACCGGAGAATGTGACCGGCTTCGCCACAGTGGAAGCATAGTGAGCGGCGCAGGTCGGGAGTTGTACACTCGTCGCATTTCCTCGGCTCTGCGCGTCGCTCGTAGGACGGGCGGGTTGGGGCGAGAGGGCGGCGGTCCGATGCAGCTGGCTGAGGGCGGTAGGGGCTTGGGTCCCGCCGTCGAGGGGCAGGACGGCGCCCAGCTGCGGCGTAAGTCATGGCTGGGGGCTGCGGAGACTGCGTGGGTGTCGGCGTCGCACCCAAGGCCTGTTGAACCTCGTCCCAGATGACGTCAGTGAGCTTTCAAAGCTGCGGCTGCGTTCCCGTTGCCAGAAATCGTCGGAGCTCTTCTCGCACAACTTGACGGATAACCACTCGCAGGTTTTCGTTGTTAGCGGTACCGAGGCAGTTTGCTGAGAAAACGCGCTGCTGGAAGTCATACTGGCGAGCTCGGGCGTCAAGAGTTTTTTCCATAGTGGATGCCTCATCTACAAATTCTGCGACGGTTTTCGTTGGGTTGCGGACGAGGCCGGCAAGGAGTTGCTCTTTGACTCTTCGCATAAGCAACTTCACCCTCTCTTCTTCCTTCATGCTCGCGTCGGCACGCCGGAAGAGACGCTTCATTTCCTCAGTGCATACTGGAACGGTCTCGTTGGGGTGTTGTATGCGAGACTGTAGCAGCTGCTGGGCTCTCTCCTTTCTGACGACGTTTGTGAAAGTCTTGAGGACGGAGACGGACGGACGGACGGACGGACGGACGGACGGACGGACGGATGGATGGATGGATGGATGGATGGATGGATGGATGGATGGATGGATGGATGGATGGATGGATGGATGGATTGATGGATTGATGGATTGATGGATTGATTGATTGATTGATTGATTGATTGATTGATTGATGGATGGATGGATGGATGGATGGATGGATGGATGGATGGATGGATGGATGGATGGATGGATGGATGGACGGACGGACGGACGGACGGACGGACGGACGGACGGACGGACAGGGGGGCTCCTATCCGTCCGTCCGTCCATACGTACGTACGTACGGACGGATGGCCGGACGGACGGACGGACAGATGGATAGGAGCGCCCCCTTTGAAACGGGGTGGTGGCAATTGCCACCATGCTCAGCTTTTATTTATTTAGCAAAGCAGACTTTGTTTACTATTTTTTGTTTAATGTGTTGGCAATTCTCATTAAGATTTACCATCATTTTTACCTACGGTTTCCAACAATTCTAACCTTATGCCACATCTCTGCTTTTGAGCCACCAATCCTCCAATCGCTTTTTGCTAACTTCCACTGCAGATTTATTTACATTGTAATGGGCTTTTCGGGTACAACGCACAAAGCACAGCTCGTCACAAAGCACAAAGCGCGGAACGGCGTTCACCGACAGGCACTAGTTCCAACGGCACCAACAGGAAGCGCGCGCTCGCCGAGAGCAGTCCCGCTGCCGCGCGAGCACTTCTTCTTCATCACAATGGCCCCCGGCGAAGGAGGAGCCATCCTGGCTACTCACGGCGTGGTACACATCACGGGTTCGTGGTAGGGCTTGAGGCGGCTGATGTGAACGGTTTCACGGCCACGGCGGCGGTGGTCAGAGGAGTGTGTCAAAGGTTCCACAACGTAGTTCACGGGGGAACTCTGACAGACAACACGGTAGGGGCCGTGATATTTTGTGAGGAACTTGGACGACAGGCCAGGAGGACCAGAAGGGACCCAGAGCCAAACAAGGGAGCCGGCGGGTAGGTGGGCAAAGGGTTGACCAGAATCACGCCGTTCTTTCTGACGATGTTGGTCGTCAGACGTGAGGGATCGGGCTAGTTGGCGGCATTCTTCGGCGTACTTGGCGATTTCAGAAGCAGGCGAGCAGTCAGATGCGTCAGGATGGTAGGGGAGAATGTTGTCAATCAAGCAGGTAGGTTCGCGTCCATAAAGGAGGAAGAATGGCGAAAACCCTGTAGTAGACTGGACGGCGGTATTGTAGGCGTACGTCACAAATGGGAGTACGAGGTCCCAGTTAGAGTGGTCGGGAGTGACATACATAGTGAGCATGTCACCGAGCGTCCGATTAAACCTTTCGGTCAGCCCGTTCGTCTGAGGATGGTACGCCGTGCTTGTTCTGTGAACTACGCGACATTCTTGTAGAAGCGCCTGAACAACGTCGGATAAAAACACGCGGCCGCGATCGCTGAGAAGCTCGCGGGGAGCACCGTGGCGAAGAACGAGGTTGCGAAGAATGAAGAAAGCGACTTCTCTGGCTGTAGCCGTCGAAGGAGCGGACGTCTCGGCATAGCGCGTAAGATGGTCGACAGCGACGACAATCCAGCGGTGACCAGAAGTAGAAGGCGGCAGAGGCCCATAAAGGTCGATGCCCACACGATCAAACGGACGGGCAGGACAAGGTAAAGGCTGCAATGGCCCGGAAAGGCGCTGCGGTGGTGACTTGCGGCGTTGGCAGTCAAGGCATGAGCGAATATACTTTCGTAGAAAGGTATACATGCCGCGCCAGTAGTACCGGTGCCGAAGGCGCGTGTATGTTTTTAAGAGACCAGCATGGGCGTTCTGGGGTTCGGCATGAAAAGATGCGCAGACTTCAGCACGTAAGTGGCGATGTATGACAAGCAGCCATTTTCGACCATCTGGTATGTAATTCCGGCGATAAAGAAGACCGTCTTGGAAAGTGAAATGGCGGGCTTGACGTCGAAGCGAGCGGGAGGAGGTGCACGAGAGAGGTTATCCAGGCGTCTTTGCGCTGCTCCAGATGCATGTTTGGAGGGCGTAACGAAGAGAGCACGGGGTCAATGCTAGAGATTGTCGCATCGTTGGCAAGTAGCGGTGAGCGGGAGAGGGCATCGGCGTCAGAGTGCTTGCGTCCGGAACGGTAGATAACTCGAATGTCGTACTCCTGAAGTCGCAGTGCCCAACGACCAAGTCGGCCGGATGGATCCTTCAAGGACGACAGCCAGCATAAAGCATGGTGGTCGGTGACTACGTCGAAGGGGCGGCCGTAGAGATATGGTCGAAATTTGGTTATTGCCCACAAAATGGCCAAACATTCTTTTTCAGACACGGAGTAATTGATCTCGGCTTTAGAAAGTGTGCGGCTGGCATAGGCGACGACATATTCATGAAACCCAGGCTTCCGTTGTGCCAGCACAGCACCAATGCCAATGCCACTAGCATCCGTGTGGATCTCGGTCGGAGCGTCCGGGTCGTAATGGCGAAGTATGGGTGGTGAAGTAAGGAGCCGGCGCATTGTAGCGAAAGCATCATCACATTTGGAGCACCACGACGACAAGGAATTTTGGCTTTGAAGTCGCGTCAAAGGTGAAATGATGGTGGCGAAATTCCGGATGAAGCGGCGAAAATATGAGCATAGACCGATGAAACTCCGCAGTTCTTTGGGCGTGGACGGCTTCGGAAATTCGGCGACCGCACGAAGTTTTGCGGGATCGGGAAGGATGCCGTGTTTAGAGACGACGTGACCGAGGATGGTCAGTTGGCGAGGTCCGAAATGGCACTTTTTCAAATTTAATTGCAGCCCTGCGGTGGTGAGACAAGTGAGCACTTGGCGCAGGCGAGTCAGATGCGTCGAAAAGACGGCCGAAAACACGACGACGTCGTCAAGGTAGCAGAGGCACGTCTTCCAGCGTAGGCCCCGCAGGCCATTGTCCATCATTCTTTCGAATGTAGCAGGGGCATTGCAAAGCCCAAATGGCATGACGTTAAACTCATATAACCCATCAGGCGTGACGAATGCTGTTTTTGCGCGATCATCGTCGGCCATGGGTATTTGCCAATAACCAGATCTCAGGTCGAGTGACGAAAAAAATTCTGCTCCTTGTAGGCAATCGAGGGCGTCATCTATGCCCGGCAGAGGATAAACGTCTTTCCGGGTTGCAGTGTTCAGCCGTCGATAATCCACGCAAAATCGGATAGAGCCGTCTTTCTTTCGAACGAGAACGACCGGGGAAGACCATGGGCTCTTCGAGGGCTGTATAATCCCGCGCTCCAGCATGTCGTCGACTTGCTCGGTGATGACGCGACGCTCCGAAGCTGACACGCGATATGGTCGCTGGCGCAGAGGAGGATGGGTGCCAGTATCGATGGTATGGGTGACAGCGGAAGCACGGCCGAGTGGAGTTTGGCACGCATCAAAAGACGAACGAAATTCGCACAAAAGGGCGAACAGCTGGTCACGGCACGCCGAATGAAGGTCTCCATCGATAGCACTGTACAGAACGTCAGAGGGTGGTCGGTGTGACAGGGGAGCCGGAGTG
Source organism: Amblyomma mixtum (assembly GCF_055824585.1). NCBI lineage: Eukaryota > Metazoa > Arthropoda > Arachnida > Ixodida > Ixodidae > Amblyomma > Amblyomma mixtum. The sequence goes on along the minus strand of NC_143021.1, from coordinate 132,597,807 downwards.
AGAGCATCGAGCGACGGTGTAGGAGCGGCCTGGGCGTCGCAACGACTTGTAGAAGTTCAGCCGATGCTACGTAACCAATGCATTCACCACGAAGCAGAGTCAAAGGAGTGGGCAGATGATTGCTGATGAGCATGGTTGCGGTGCCAGAAGTCATTGTGAGGACAGCGAAGGGAAGCGGTAGGTTCCTGCGGCGAACGAACAATTCCGAGGGAGTAAAGAGTACAGCTGTGTCGGGTGGGTCGGCTGGAGAGATACAGGACAGGGAGACTACAACGGACGAGGAAGCAGGAAGTTCGACATCATGGGAAAGGAGAAGTTTGTCCGGATACTCAGCGGTTTCGGCAGTGGAGTCGTCGGGTAGGACAGAGAGTGTGACTTCAGCACGGGCGCAGTCAACGACAGCAGAGTGGTCCGACAGAAAGTCCCACCCAAGAATGACGTCATGCGAGCAGGAGGAGAGTACCACAAACTCAATTGCGTAGATGACGTCTTGGATAGCAACTCGTGCAGTGCAAGCGGCGAGCGGCTGAATTTGCTGGGCGTCAGCAGTACGCAGTAAAATACCAGGGAATGGCGTCAAAACTTTCTTGATGCGGCGGCAAAATTTCGCGTCTATAACTGATACGGCTGCTCCGGTGTCTATCAAGGCACACGTCGCAACACCGTCTACTACAACATCAACGACATTGGCGGGGGACGTCAGAGGCCTTGTAAAGTTCGCCGAAGGCGCAGCTCTTGCCTCGTGAACTGCGCTCACTAGTTTTCCGCTTCACTGGGGCTGGCGCGGCGGCGCATCGGAGAGATGGACCGGCGCCGCGGAGAATGGGAGCGGTGCGGCGTTGCGGACTGGTTGTCAGTGGTGAATGCAGATGGTGGCGAACTAGGCTGCATGCGGTACCGCTGCGTGTGAGGTCCGTATGCTGAGTGCGTCATGACGTCAGTAGGCGGATAATAAGAGTGATTGCGGCAGTAGCGAGCGACATGTCCGGCAATGCCACAGGCAAAACAAATGGGCCTGTTGTCCCGAGTGCGCCATGGGCGACCGTAGGGGAGGGGGGCTGACGCCATGTGCGGCAACGATGGTGGGGCGGGAAGCCGATACGGCCGGACAGGTCGTGGTGCCAAGGGCGGCGGAGCTGCTGAGGCGTCGGAGAAATTGCCCGTGGTATGAGGAGCCGGGCGGGACAGGACGGCGGCGTAGGTAAGCGGGGCAGCCACTGCCTGCTGGGGGACTGGTGGCACGGCATCCGCGATCTGCAGGGCGTCTGCGACCTGTGCCTGGATGGTCTGCTGAAAGGCCGGCGGAAGTGCTGGTGACGGAGCTGGGGGCGCATGCACGAGCGCGAGTTGGCGTGCAACTTCTTCACGGATAAACCGCTTCACCTCTTGCATGAACTGGGGTTCTCCAGCGACCATGGCATCCGCAGATAGTACCTCGGCCTGCCGCAAAGGGAGACGAGCGAGAACGCGTTGCTTGCGCAGCTCCTCGTAGCTCTGGCACAAGCTGATGACGGAGGCAACGGTGTCCGGCTGCCTGGCAAGAAGCATCTGAAAGGCGTCCTCGTCGGCTTCAGTCATCTCAGAATTGACGCGCTTGCACAGGTCTACGACGTCTTCCACGTAGCTGGTGAACGTCTCACCTGGCTGCTGCGACCGCTCACGCAAGCGCTGCTCAGCGCGGAGCTTGCGCACGCCAGGACGGCCAAATACCTCGGCAAAGCTCGTTTTGAAAGCCGACCAGGTGGTTATGTCTGCTTCATGGTTGCGGAACCACAGGTTGGCGACGTCAGCAAGGTAGAAAATAACGTTGTTAAGCTTCATGATATCGTCCCAGCGGTTGTGCGTGCTTACCCGCTCGTAGGACGCCAGCCAATCTTCGACATCACTGTCACCTGTGCCGCTGAAGACAGCTGGGTCACGCTGCCGAGGCATGCCAGCGCAGATAACAGGTGCTGGCGGAACCGATGACGGCGGCGGGGATGTGTTTCTCGGCATTTGGGTGGTAACGGTGCCGTTTCTCAGCTCCAGGACGGGATCAGAGTCCACCTCCACCACTTGTAATGGGCTTTTCGAGTACAACGCACAAAGCACAGCTCGACACAAAGCACAAAGCGCGGAACGGCGTTCACCGACAGGCACTAGTTCCAACGGCACCAACAGGAAGCGCGCGCTCGCCGAGAGCAGTCCCGCTGCCGCGCGAGCACTTCTTCTTCATCACAACATGACCATTGTTATCTTTAAACCCTAGGGCGTCAGCAAGAGTGACTGTGCCTGCATCGACATCCGGATGGATATCATCACATTTGATTATGAGGTGTTCCATTGTTTCCATAGATCCACCACACAATGCACATATGTCATCTTCTTCGATAAATTTCTTTTTGCAGCTGCGCGTTCTAAGACACCCTGACCTAGCTTCAAAAATTAGGGCACTGCCTCTTGAGTTATCATGGAAAAATTCTTTCCTGTCTGCCTTTTCCAGTATCGATATAGTTCTACACTGTTTCTTTTCCATTGAATTCATCCAATTTTTAAATTCCGCGTTTTTAACCTGTCGTTTAATGCTCTTTCTCCCTCCGTCCTCATGACCTGCATACTTACTGGCTAGTTTTCTAGTTCTTTTCCGCCAATGTGAGTCAACGCTCTTTCTGGATAAATATTTAAATACCTTAGCTGCCCATCTGTTATCGTCCAATTTCCTCAGGCGTTCTTCATATAGTATTTTACTCTTAGCTTCCCGTGCTTCGATAGATGCCCAGCCCACATCTCCTTGCACTGCCTCGTTTGTGGTTTTGCCGTGGACACCTAGTGCTAATCTTCCAACAGCTCTCTGATTTACATCTAATCTCGACTGAACTTCTGCCCATAAGCACAGAACCGCATTGCCGAAAGTAAGTCCCGGCACCATTATTCCTTTCCAAATACCTCTTAGTACTTCATATTTGTTGTACCCTCATAATGCCCTATGTTTTATTATACCGGCGTCTCTTCATCCTTTTGCCCTAAGAGCCTGTTCGTGCTTTTCCGTGTATATCTGCCCTTCGTTTAGCCATATCCCGAGGTATTTGTATTCGGCCACTTAGGGTATTTCGTGGCCTTGTATTGTAAGCACCTGGTGAGTTGTATCGTTAAAAATCCTCAGACCTGATTTAGTTGCGCTAAAACTGAATCCTAGAGCGTCCCCTTCGTCTCCACAGCAATTAACCAATGTTTGTAAATTTTCCTGGCTATCTGCTAACAGTACAATATCGTCCGCATACATTAAACCCGGGAGTCGCTGCTGAACTACAGTTCCGCCTAATCTGTGCGACAGATTATAACCTAGATTACTTTCTTCTAGCCTTCTTTCCATATTTATCACGTAAAGCATGAACAGCAGCGGTGATAGAGGACAACCTTGCCTTAATCCTTTGTGCACCGCCACAGTTGTGGTACTTTTTTCCCTTCCCATGTAGTTTCAACTTCATTATCTCGGTAGATTTCCTGTAGAAAATCAATTACCTCATGACCGATTCCTAAATCTTTCAATATGCTCCACAGGAGTTCCCTGTTCACGTTATCGTATGCACCGCTTATGTCCAGAAAGGCTAAAACAGAGGTCTGTTTTCCGCCTTAGCTATTTCTATGCATTGGGTAAGCACGAACAGGCTATCATCTAAACGCCTACCCCTTCTGAACCCATTCTGGAGTTTTCCGACTATCCGATTACCTTCTACACATGCCTGCATTTTTAATTTCACCGCCTGCATTGCCAGCCTGTGCATAACAGACGTTATCGTAATCGGACGGTAGGATTTCGTGTTTATCTTATCTCCTTTCTTTTTATAAATCAAATTCATTTTACTCTGTCTCCAGCTGTGCGGAATTTGCTGATTTGTTATGACTGTCTCCAATGCTTTTATCAGCGGTTCCTTGCTTCTTGGGCCAAGTTCATTAATCAGCTTAATTGGAATTTCGTCTATCGCTGCGGATGTGGTTTTAGGAATATTCACTTCCGCCTTTTCTCAGTTAAGACTAGTCAGTTCTAAGCTGTTCTCTATTGTGCTGTCCTGTGTTGCCGCCTCACTTGGGGAGATTACCCCATGGTCGTTGCTAAAAGACGCAGCTATAAATGACGTAATGTAGTTCACCACATCGTCTCCCTCTAAACATTTTCCCTCAGCATCTATAATCTGTTTCTGCGTTCTTTTATTTGTTTTTCCCAACCAGCTTATATGGTTCCAGAATTTTCTTGGCCCCGCTTTATTTGCCTCGCGAACTTCAGCCAGCCATTTATCAGAGGACTGCTTCATTTTAGCCTGGACTGGGACCTGAACTTGCTTTTTCTTTTGTCGATAAGATTCCCATTTTCGCCTAATTCCTCTTCAGATAACTGCGCCCTCTTTGCTTCTCTGTGTTCCCTTGAAGCCACCCGTCGTTGTTCGATGGCCTCCTTAATTTCCATATTCCACCAGCTTCGTGGCTTCCTCTTTCCTCTCCAGCGGTTTACTCCTTTCCCTTGTTTCATTTTTGTAGCGATGAGCAGTTCTAACTGATTATAATCCCACATTTCCATGGGGCGTTTCTCGATTACTTCTTCTATTTCGGCTGATATTAGCGCTATTTGTTCATCGTTTAATTTTGCGTTGTCTTTTTGACTTCGCTGCATTTCTCTTTTGACTAGGGCTCCCAACTGTAGACTGATACGTTTATGATCACTTCCTAGGCTGTACTTCCCCTCTTCGTCTATTTCCATTATTGCGAGCTTGCTATAGATGCCCTGCGACATTAGACAGTAGTCAATGGTTGTTTGCCTGTTACGAGATTCCCACGTGATTTGTCCCTCACATTTAATTTCTCTGTTGACAATAACTAGGTTGTGCCGCTCACATAAGTCTAGCATTAACTTCCCGTTACAATCTGTGTATCCATCCAGAACCTCGATTTGGCCGTCCATGTCTACAAGCAAAATAATATTGACACTGTCTCCAATCTGCTTTATATCGTCATTGAGGCACTTAACTAGATCCTTGTTTTCTTGCCTGCATTTGTCCCCGGTCCCGAAATAAACTACCCCTAGCCATGTCCTTTTGCCAGCAATTGTACCTGATACCCAGACATGTTCTTTGCAAGTTGATTTTATTCTTTGCCAATTTGTTCCTTGATGTATCAGCATACCTACTCCTCCACCCTTCTTCTCCGTTGTTGTTCTGTTGCACCCTTCCCAGATATAGCCATCGATTAAAGGTGGACCTTCTAGATCCCTCAGATGTGTATCGCCTAGAGCGTAAACACCTACTGCTTCGTCCTTTAACTGCTGTTCTATTTCTAGCCATTTCGCTCTCTTTCTACCCCCTTGCATGTTTATGTAACTGATCCTGGCGTTAAATTTCTCTTTCGTAGTTTTCTTTCTGGGCTTCCTAGTGGCCATTTTGTTGGGCTTAGCCGCCATCGTTACATTTACTACATCGCTTCTACCGACCTCTACGCCCTGAGCCACCGTGGACCCCCTAAAAAAGCTACCGCTCGGCCTCCCAGGCGCCAGAATATCTCTTCTCCTACCCTTCCACTGAAATGGATGCCATCTCGTCCAAAGTCTCTGCCCGAACCTGCTCTGTGCACTTCCTTGTTTATGTCTACCACCTCAAAGCCTTTCTCGAGGCCTAACTGCCTTATCTCTCGATTAAGATTCACAATGTCTTTAGCAACCTCTACATTCCTTCCTTGTACCTCCGGCACTGTACACACCACGATCTGCGCTTGCTGTGCTGTCGCCCTTATACCGTCAACTCCTTCAGCTAATCTTTTCCCTACTTGTGCGGCGTTACCATTCAGGACATCATTTAGCCCCGCCGCTACCACTACCAAGTTACGCCTTGCAGCCTTCTCGGAAAGTTCACTTTTAGTCGCTCTCAGAACACCGTCCATTGTCTTTCCTGGAAACACCCCGACTGCTACCCGCCTATCACCCTTCACCCGGTCAATGTAGTAAGTAGCGCCATCTAGACATATGCACGTGTACTAAATAATCACAGTTCAAAAAAATAACGAGTGTGGCGCTGCTAAACATTTACAATCAGGAGGTGTTCACGAGAGGGAACGATATCTCTACGATGTTTGCACGTTTCCCTCGATTTTGGACTATGTAGTGTGTGCCGAACTTCCAAGCAGATTTCCGCCATATTGCTTTGCTGGATTGTTTTTGTCGTGTCCGGTCGCTGTGTTGAATGCAGCGAAAGACGCACACGGTACTTTAAGACTTCGTTTATTTAAAGCCGATGAGGGTGCGACCAGCGTCGACCGAGGCAGGAGCCGAACTGGCCGCCCGAAGAAAGGAGGGAGCGGAGAAGCGTCCACGGGAGGGAGTGGCTTCCCAAAACAGGAGGAGGATGCGGGGGCGCACCATGGGGGGGCATCTGGCGACAGCGTGCGACGAGGGGCAAGTGGTCGTTAGGAGGAGGATGCGAGTGGTCGTTAGGAGGAGGATGCGAGTGGTCGTTAGGAGGAGGATGCGAGGGCGCACACACACAAAAGCAATAAGGGGACACAACACTTCCTTCCCCCTTAGAAAGTTGCCTGGTATCGTGCAGGGGGTCGGCGCTCACGCGTGGAGGCGCGCTGGCTTTGTGCGCTCGGGGGAGAAACACTTGTAGGCTGGCTGTTGTTCGCTGTGTCTCCTAGGTCTGTCCTGGGCGAAGTCTCTTCTTCCGGGAAGAGGTGCCAGGCTATGTGGGAAGATGGTGCACGTGTTCTCTCCGCTGGCGGACAGCTCTCAGACGGCGTCGTAAATCTACGCAGCTGGTTGAGATGTCGGCGTGCTACTGTGCCGTGTATGTTGACGAGCCAAGAGCGCAGGCCTATGCGTCTGACAATTGTAGCTTCCTCCCAGCGTGGCTTTTTCAGAAACTGTCGGGCGAGGACGCGCTGCCCCTCATTAAGCGTGCCGCAGCGCGGAATTGCTTTTTCTTCCCGGAACGTCTCTGCCTTTGGCTCGGGGAGGATGGCTGTGAGCTGGGTTCGCATTTCACGCTCGAACATCATTTTCGAGGGGGTCTCGCCTGTTGTGCTCTGAACCGTCGTGTGCTGCTTGAAGAGAAAGCGCGCAAGGCGGCGCTGCAGCGAGCCTGTCTGGTCTCTTTCAAGGGCGCGTTTTAGCTCGGCTACGTAGCGCTCGGCTTGTCCGTTTGTCGCTGGGTGGTAGGGGGCCGATGTAACTGATGAGATCCCGTTGTCGCGATAAAACTTGAGGATCTCCGCAGACACAAACGGTGTTCCGTTGTCCGACACTACCTTGCGCGGCAGGCCGAACGTTGCAAATAGTGATCGGAGGTTGTCAATGACTGCTGCCGAAGTCGTCTGTCCCATTTGCCTTATCTCAAGCCACTTTGTGTAGGCATCTACGACCACAAGGAAAGTGCAGCCCTCAATTGGTCCTGCAAAATCAATGTGCAGTGTGTGCCATGGTGTGTCTGGCTTTTCCCATTCTGGGACAGGAGCTTTCGGCGGGGCGCTCCGGCTGCTCTGGCAAGGCTTGCATTCTCGCACCACTGTTTCGATGTCGTTGTCAATGCCAGGCCACCACATGTAGCTTCTGGCACACTTTTTCATTGCAACGATGCCCCGATGTCCGGCGTGGATGAGAGACATAGCTTGTGCGCGTAGTTCTCTCGGCATCACAACTCGGGACCCAAATATGATGCAGCCGCGATGGGTGCTCAACTCTGTAGCTCGCCTGCGGTAAGCGTCGAAGTTGTCCCCTTTGAGTTTATGCACGTTGCCTTGTTGAACAGCTGTGTAAACTAGCCGGAGAGCTGCGCACTTCTGCGTAGATGCTGCAACTGTGCCTGCTGTAAGCGGAGGTTCTGGCAGTGCTTCGAACATCAGAACGTCTCCTGGTGGAAATGGTTCGTCAACAGTTGCGTCTAGTGGCAGACGGCTTAGCGCATCGGCGTTTTGATGTTTACTCCCATTGCGGTAGACCAGAGCGTAGTCGTACGCTGAGAGTTTGATGCACCAACGTGTCATTCGCGGAGACAAAGTTGGTGGCATAGGCCTTTGTGGTCCCAGAATGCCCAATAGCGGTCGGTGATCGGTTATAAAGGTCACCTTCCGGCCGGCAATGTACTGGTGAAAATGTGTCGCCGCGTAGACGATGGCTAGCCCTTCTTTGTCAAGTTGCGCGTAGTTGCGTTCTGCTTGCGACAACGTACGTGAGGCGAAGGCGATGGGAGCTTCCCTTCCTTGCTCGTCAGTTTGCGATAGAACCGCGCCGACTCCGTACGGTGATGCGTCGCAAGCCAAAAGCAGAGGCTTCCTTTCGTCGTAGTGGCGGAGGACTGTACATCTTCGAATCAGGTCTTTCAGGGCATCGAATGACTGCTGATGGCGTGGCGACCATGTCCATGTCACATCTTTCCGAAGTAGTTGGTATAAGTCGTTGGCCACGGTAGCTCTTTGTTCCAAGAACCGGTCGTAGAACGTCAAGAGTCCGAGAAAAGCCTGTAGCTCCTGCTTGTTTGTTGGAGCTCGTGCTTCTGTGATCGCTCGCACTTTGTCCTCGGTAGGGTGAATGCCTTCCGCATCAATTCGGTGTCCCAGAAATTGCACCTCTGGCACCGCAAAACAGCACTTCGATTTGCTTATGCACAAATTAGCGTTTGCTAGCCTTTCGAGAACGAGCTCTAGGCGCACTGCATGCTCTTCAGTGGAAGTGCCACTGATGATGACATCGTCAAGGTAGACACAAACTCCTGGGATGCCCTGAAGCACTGTCTCCATGAATTTTTGAAATATGGCCGGGGCTGCAGCTACGCCAAAAGGCAGTCGCTTGACTTTGTACAAGCCCTTCAGTGTGTTAATTGCCAATAATTCAGCAGTTGACTCGCTCACCTTCAGCTGCTGATACGCCTGGGTGAGGTCCAATGTGCTGAAGACTCTTGCGCCACGTAGTACACTGAATACTTCTTCAGGTGTCGGTAGCGGGTAAGAGGACGCTTTAGTCGCAAGATTGACGGTGCTCCGGTAGTCTCCGCAGAGGCGTATGGTTCCGTTCTTCTTGCGAACTACGACAAGTGGTGTGGCCCATTCTGAATGCTGCGTCGGCTCGATGACACCTTGCTGCTCCAGTTTGTCCAACTCTTTTTCAACTGAATCTCGGAGAGCAAACGGCACCGGCCTGGCCTTCAGAAATTTGGGTTGCGCGTTGTCCAACAACTCCAGTGTGACCGGGGGCCCTTCGTTTCCTGGAATCTCTTCCGAGAATACTCTTTCGTATTTCTCTTGCAGTTGCTCAACCATGTTCTGGCTCGGCGTCTGGTGTATGCCGCATATCATCACGCCTAGTGGAGAAAACCAGTTTCTCCCTAGAAGGCTTGATCCTGTGCCCTTCACAACAAGCAGAGGTAGCGTATGGGTCTGGCCGTTGTAGTTAACCTGCACGTTGGCAGAGCCCAATAGTGGCAGATTCTGTCCTGACCACGTTCGCAGGTGCGTGTCGTCTTGTTGCAGGGCGGGTGCGTCAGATGGCCATGAAGTTCGGAACGTGTCCTCACTGATCAGAGTACAGGCTGCGCCGGAGTCCACCTCGAACTTAATCAGCTGGTGATGTACGCTTACTTCTGTAAAAATCTTCGGTCGCGTGCCGAGATTCATGGTGTTCAGGTCGTACAACACAGATGGTGTTGCTGATGTTGTTCCATGGAGATCAGATAGCGGCGTATTCTCTGAGGCGTTGACGCTGTGATTAGGCTGGGAAGGTGACTTTATCTTGGCAAGTCTCCGTTTCGTAATGCATGCTCTTTCGATATGCCCTCGCTTGTGGCAAAAATTACACGTGGCTGACTGGAATCGACATCCCTGGGGGTTGTGTTGGTCGTCACACCGCCAGCAGCGTTGTGCCTCTTTGACCGATTTTACAACAACAGAAGGCTTGCGCACCTGGTTGCTTGTCTGGTGTACCGGCTCGGTGTTCCGGCGAATCCCTCTCTGCTGGTGACCGGCGCTCTCCGCTCGAACGGCGATGTCGTAAGCTTTGCTGAATGTGAGGTCCTTCTCAGCGAACAGGCGCTGCTGCAGTGACTCGTCACTCAGTCCGCACACAAATCTGTCGCGTAACATCACGTCCAAGGGAAGCATGGTGGTGTTAGCAGAAGAAGCTGCGTCTCCCTCCTGCCCGGTAGCTGTTGTCGACAGCGTTCCAAAATTGCAGTCGGCAGCGAGCTTCTTGAGCGCGGCTACGTAGGCGCTCACAGTTTCTCCTCCCAGTTGATCTCGTCGTTGGAAGCGAGCCCGGCTGTAGACCTCGGATGGCCTTGGGTCGTAGTGCTTTTGCAGCGCTTTTACGATGTCGTCGTAAGACACTGCCGCTGGTGTGCTTGGCTGAACAAGGGCGCAGACAGTATCGTAGGTCTGCTCCCCGCACAGCGTCAGCAGGTTGGCCCTCTTCAAGGCTGGGTCTGTGATGTTGTTAGCTTCAAGGTAGAACTGAAGGCGTCCAACCCACGATGACCACGATGAGCCGTTGAACTCTGGTATCTGATTGGGAAACCCTCGCGTAGCCATGGCTTGTCAATAGCGTTGCGTAGCGCGGGTCGAATCCACTTTCTCGTCGCCACTGTCGTGTCCGGTCGCTGTGTTGAATGCAGCGAAAGACGCACACGGTACTTTAAGACTTCGTTTATTTAAAGCCGATGAGGGTGCGACCAGCGTCGACCGAGGCAGGAGCCGAACTGGCCGCCCGAAGAAAGGAGGGAGCGGAGAAGCGTCCACGGGAGGGAGTGGCTTCCCAAAACAGGAGGAGGATGCGAGGGCGCACACACACAAAAGCAATAAGGGGACACAACAGTTTTGTAGCGTAAAGCTAGTAAAGCCACACTGCATGGGTCAGAGCCGAGTTTTGCGCGAGTGTGCGCCGTCTGTTATGCGCATGCGCGAGAACCGCGTGACATCACGAGAGGCGCAGGTCCGCAGATGCGTCGCCACCTCGCTGCCGGCGCCGCCGGCGTGCGCTCCTCTCCGACGCGTTACCTCGTGTTTACGACAGTTGCGCCGCGCGCTACTGCGCATGCGCGAGGAGGAGGGAAATGACGGTCGCGCTCAACATGTAAGCTCTGGTAAGCTAAGGAGAGTCGAGCCGCTGCCAAACGGCGCAGAAGACTGGAAAATGTAAATTCTTCCGATCCCGAGGTTGTCGCCTGGCAGTTCGCCGTCGAGCAGCCAAGGCGAAACGTGCGGCCCAAACACCGGAGCGCTTTACGCTACGTATATCCAGGCATAGCAGAGCTAAGCCAATGCCAATTTTTTTCACCTGACGCTACGAAACGCATTCTGGGCGTCGTATTATTTTTCGAGGACAGCTTTGGCATTGCTAAAGCGACAGGAAAGGGAAGAGACAGGCTTTCGCTTCGTGCTTCCGGTTGTTCGTTGTTCCAGCTAGCGCTGTGGAGGGGAAGTTGGCGGTGCGGCGGGTGTGTACCGCTAGTTCCGGCACTTTGAGCGCAGTTTGGCACTGTGTGCTTCCAAAACGGATGGTCGAGTGCAGGCCTGGTCGTCGCTAGCCTTTGCGATGCCAATGAATTGCAGCCAGCTGTTTACAGCCTACAACAGCGGCAGCCAACATCTCGTATCTCATGAAGAAATGTGCAAACAGCACATCACAATAACATGTTGCCATGAGCCAGCCTCGATCCGTTTCTTTGGAGAACTCGAGCAGCGGTCTCGACGAGTGAAAGTTACTTGAGTCTCCGCCGTTTATCACAACCCGCAAACCATCATCTGCTTCCATGGCGGCTGCAGCTGCACTATTTCAGCACTAACCATGGAGCAGGTGCAGTTTTCCTGAACTAGACTCGCACTTCTTTCAAACGAATGCCGTGGTTCAGAGGGCGCAGTTAAGATCGGCGTTAGCAAGAAGTCAGCACCCACGTTTCTCCTGGATGGTTCCGAGAAACCCCTGTCTACCCAACAACGTGTTTGCCTCAAGGCGTGCCGAATGGACCTTAGAGGCAAGGGCAATGTACGTTACTGGGTCTCAGTGCGGGACCCCACAGGAACAAGAGGACACAAGCGACTATGGCGGATGTCAAGGGCCGTCGTCTTTGCTGGCTCTTCTGCGCATCGAGCATCGCGGCGGGCTGGCGGGGGACTTCCGCAAACTTCAAGAACGTCCCCAAAGGACAAAGGCCTACTTCCGCCCTTTTGACGGTCTCGCATTCCGACCCTTCGTAACTAATGTCTTCTGACGGACAGGTGTCGGCGGCCCAGGGGAACCTTCGGCGCGTCCGAGAACCTTGCTTCCCGGAATCAACTTTACATCGAAGGCATCCTTGTCTCCCCGGCTCAACGCGTGACGTGTCCACAAGTGCGGGGGTGGAAGTTTTCGCGCGAGTGAAAGTTCCCGGCCACTCCTAGCCTGGAGTTGACGTCATCATCCTAGGGAAGAAGGATCGTATAAAAACTCGGCGACGAACGCAGCAGACACTCTTCCTGTTCCGGACTCTTGTAAATATGTAGTCACAGTCGCATTTTCTGTTCTTGACTGTTGTAAATATGTAAATAAATTCAAGTCTTCTTTCGCCACCTTCTAACTCCATCGCTCAGCGGCATTCCTGTCCTTGGCCTGGAGGTGGGAACGGGCGTCGTGCTGACCGTGGATCCGTCGAGCCGCGACCCCGAAGCTCGTCCTCAACAGCGCCATGACCACCGCTGAAATGAATCCATGTGGTATATAAGTCGGGTACAACTCAAGAACCGAGCAGCACATGCTCATCAAAGGAGACCGCCCAGCAATGCGCGTCGGCCGAACAGTTTTCTGTTTGGTCTCCACATGTGCGCTGCGACAGCACCGGTGGAGACTGAAGCCGCCACGGTCGTCTGTTGCCGAATATGACCCCACCTGTAACATTCAGCGCTTTTGCGCAAAAGACGCTCTCGCGCGGACATATGCGAAAGGTGAGCCCCTCAGCCCTCTCCCCCCCCCTCCTCCTTTAGTGGCCGGTGCAGCTGAGACAATAAACGGGGGCACCACACCTACTAGTACCTTCGCCTTTCTCCCTGTCTTTTCCCCTGCTCCAGCTCAGGTGCTCCTAGAGACGATGGCGGATGCCGGGGCAGCAAAATCTTTTCCTTTCTTTTTGCGTTATTATTCTTTTAGCCTCATCCCGAACAAAGGACATCCACCCTCGGCGACACGGGAACAATGCGCCGACTCCTCGCTCTCTTTCGCAGGCTTGGCTGCATGCACAGGCACACAAATCGACGTAATTGGCTGGAGAGCTCCCTCTGAGTTGCGTGTGCCGCTTCGTTCTTTAGTTGTAACCGACTATAGTGCTGAGAAGTCCCCTTTTCGGGAACTGGCACAAAGGACCGCCCCCTCCCCTTGCTGCGCGCCCCTCCTGCAGGCGGGGTAGACTAGCGCCGCAGGAAAAGGAATTCTCGGAAAATGATTACAAGCACGTTATAAGCGGTGTTTACATGACGGGTTGAGTTGAGGATTACAGCTGAAAACCGGTTACTGGGTTCATGTAAACACCTATGAGTCGGATCCGGGAGTCCAGGGCACGGTGTAAGAAATATTTCAGGTGTAGTAACAGCGCCTCCGCGGCCGCGGAAATCTCGTACCAACTTCGACGCTTCACCGTGAGATGGCGCTACTGTACAGGAGGCTTTCCAATGTGCGCCGCGACGCGTGCCACGGTGTAAGAAATATTGACGCGTGCTATCAGCAATTCTAGCGTTGTCGGTGATGTGTCACCTGTGCGAAATAAACTTACTTGATTTTAATAGTACTTTTCAGCGAAACTGGTCAGCTAGATTTCCAGGTTATGACCTGATGTTACTTTAAAAATGCGATGGCATCTGAAACCGCGATAATTTTTGGCGTGTGGTCCGCTTTTCCTCAGGCAACGAACGCCTAACATGGCCTGTTATTGTGTAGATAAAAAGCACAATCGAGCTGCAACAATTATATCACAGCTAGCCATGTCTACCAACGTCCGCTATTTTGATCGCCACTTTTGCTTTCCATGTGTGTGTAGAACAGCTAGACACTGGTGTACATAGCTCCGTAAGAGGTCATCGTTCCTACGGAATTTAGAACCAGAGCTATTGGAGCTATTGGATGCAATACTGACGCCCACAAAAGTACTGAAAAGTAGTATGTGTGTATATTTTTTTCTCGTGGCACATAAACGGCTTTTCACTACAGGTAGGTGTTTGTAGAGCTCAGGTTAAAAAGAGGGAAGCGGCTGCAAGAATTTAAAAGGCATATAGAACGCACTTCAATTTATTCTCTGAAAACACAAGCAATGAAATGCACCAATTTATTACGCAGTTATGACGACAACAAACAGGCCCCGTGGCGATACTTTACTCTGTGACAAAGCAACGAAAAGAGAGTACTTCGAAATTTCAACGAGGATTTCAACAGTTTTAAACTAGCTTCGATAGCTTGCGCAGCTTTTGTGTTTTGTTTTCAGCATTCTATTTCAGCTGCTTGCAATACTGACGCATACGTAGTGCTACGTAATAATGCACGACTTGTGCCATTATGTCGACTTTATGCTCACCGCATGGAAATGACATCTTATGATTGTCTAGAATGTAGTCGACAGTTATGTCGTAGACATTCTCATCAGAAGCATGCTTCTGAAACTGTTTTTCTATTTCGTTTAAGAGAAAATATGGCAACATTTGCATGTAGCAGCCCGCCTCGTTTTTTCTGCAAAACTAGGCTGCTTCAGGCCTGGTCACTTTTGCAGAAGCCGTTAGCCCAGCCTTGCACGCTGAGATATCGGTGCATTTCAGCAGTTTCCTGTATAGAAACCCGGTCACATAATAAATTATACAATCGGTTACACTACCTGAGTCGGGTTCGTTGTGAATAAAGTCCTCACATTCATTCTCTCTCTACAAGACCATCAAGTTTGGCCTTCAGCTCATTTATACGTGACTCGTCAGGTTCTTTGAAGGCTAGCATCATGTCGGACAGGTTTATCAGACGCGAGTCTTCATCGTCATGCACCGTCTTTGTCAAAAGTAACCAGGCTTTATGGTTTGCGTCTAGCTTGTATAGTTGAGCCCTTGTGGCTTTCCTAAAGACCAAAAGTTGTTGAAAGGTAAGAAGACCCCCAGTCCTTCCTTTTAACAGCCATTTGACCTTCAGGGAAGCTGTAAGGGTTCCACTGTACGAGCTAGAAGCAAACCATGCAGCCTGGTTAATTTTGACAAAGACGGTACCTGGCAGTTACCATATCTTGCAGGTTTCAACAAGCTGTACACAGAAAGCATGCTGTACAGCTGCAAGAAAGTTGGTAGACACGGGTGCTCATTTTGCCCACCTGCTTGGCGGATAATACCGAATAATTTTTCGAGCACATCTTGGTTAAACTTCGCAGATAAAACATACTTGAAATTGCATTTCTCCAACAGGTACTTCGAAAGTTGCATGCTTGAGAGAATAGTCACTCTTAAGCCCTCGGCAGTTGAATTTGACAGAACATCTCTGCCTTCACGTTTTTTTCCCATTCATTGAGCCAAATCAGAAAAGATTCCAGAACAATAAAATCTTGACTGTGCAGTTTTAACCCTCCCTTTTGATGTTTCCGATTCAATGCATCGAATAAATTGCTCATTTTCACAGTAAAATCAACAGTGCCCTTGACATTATCTAGACCTGGCGTACCTCTTTTGTAATAGAACTCTAGCCCATTTGAAACGCTGAGGCTGAACAGCAGTGTTGCTAGTTTCACCCGCATCTTTTCAGTATTTGTTGGGTTTAGATGTGGGTATGAGAGTTTAGGACAAACCCTCAATTTGCCTTCATGCTTAGTGTCGGCAACGTATAGCGTGTCATAGTGTGACCAGAAAACACGGGCTAACACAAAGCACTTTTTCCCCATTTCTCTTGCCTTCAAAGAGACGACTTGACTACACGCATGAAGGAGATAATACTTGGCAACCAAACACCACCACACAAGTGAAATCATCACGAACAAAGCAAGAGACAAACGTGAAAAGCAAGCGCAAAAGCAGCGCGCTACGAACACAGCGTAAGGCGTAAGCCCCCTCGGCCCTAACGCCATCTGGTGGCGTGGGAGGGAAATGGGTACTCAATTTCTTCTCCGGCCGCCGTGTGAACGGCGCGGTGAGCTGGATCACCTGAAATATTTCTTACACCGTGGTCCAGGGAGCGAGTCCAGTCTAAGTCCAGTCAACTCCGCTGCAGGGGGTGGGTTGACTCACTCGACCCCAACAGCAGATAGCACGTAAACCGGTCGGAGTCGGGTTAGTGGAAGGGGAGGTGATAAATGCGAACCTGTTATTCGCTTGCGCCGTAGCGCCTCCGAGGCAGCCGTGCATGCCGCAATCTTCCAGGCTGCCACTGCTCTTTCCCGCTGCGCCGCTCGACGCTTGGTGCCGCTGCTGTTGAACCGGTCGCGACTCGCTAAAATCGAGTTCATGTAAACATGCAGTCAAGTTGGGCTGACCTTCCTCAACTCGAACTCCTGGCTCGACCCGGTGAAGTCGGGTTTATGTAAACGAGGCTATAGTTGCCTGACAATAGACGGTGTGAAAATAGCAGCTGTTCCTTCAGTTTCCAGGTACGCGCGCGTGGACATGCACGCATACACACACACATACGCGGGCGCACTTTTTCAATCTTTGATCCAACCAAATCGAGGCAAATCGACGCAAGGCAAGAAAGATATACATTTCAGCACGCGAAGGAAAATTCTGGAGGGAATAAGCAACCTAATGATGCAAACTGGATGCAAGAAAGACGTACGTCTAAAATGAATAAGAGCACGCAGTTGAGGGTCCAAACGAGAGACGGGAGGGGTTGCCTTAAGTGCCTACAGAACTATCGCTTTGTAGCCGACCCCTGAGGTAAACACATTCGGACACCCTGCGGTGCTAACCCTCTCAATAGCAATTTCACGTCTCTTGCGCAATGTCGATTCATCTCAAGGGTAAACAGAAATCGACAATTGCCCACTTCTCTCTGCCTTTTTATTTACCAACCATAGTTTATAAGGTTGGACAGGCATCCGTTGAGCGCTGACTAAATTGTATAGCTGCCTCTGTTGTAGTTTTCTTATGATAGTTGCAGTACCATTTGATAAAAAATATATTTTTTTCAGCGCTAGAGTTTGAAGGTTACACTCTAGACCAGGAGTGTTCCGACTACTACTAATATTACTATGCATCAAGACTGACGAAGTGATTGCACGCGCAAAAGGCGAGGGCAGAAGGAAGACACCGATTTCAACTATAAGGTTCATTGAAAAAAAATGCTGGAAATATATACATGGGACATAAACATAAATAATATGCTTTATATCACACCTTCCTTATTTTTGGCGTCCGCTTTCTCTTTTCGCTTACTTAGTAATTTGCGCTGTGCAATTATGTCGACAATTATCACTAACTCTCCCAAGTTTCCACTGTATCGACGTTGTGCCTTTTGCGATGCGGGCTGGGCAGCAATATTTTTTTTCTTTTTCTTTGCTCTCACTAATATATGTCACGACATTGAAAACAGTAAAGTCTGTAGTCGGGTAAAACTCAAGAACGAAACGGCACATTCCCTCAAAGGAGGCCCTCCAGATACTAACATCGACGGTACAGCTTTTTGTGGCTACTCAGCCAAGGCTAAACAAGAGAGGGAAGGAAACGGTCCTCTGTTCCCGTGCTGGGCATCCTTATCCGGAACAAGGATCACCCCACCTATGACGCCGTTTGGACAAAGACGGTACCCTCTTTGCCCCGGCTCTCCAACTTTCCCCTTCACCCTTCCGGAAACATAGACCGAATAAAGGAAGCCCCACTCTCTTTGGCTTTGGCAAGGGACAGGCAGAGAAAGAAGCATGCGGAACCACCCCAGCCAACAGCTCCCCCCACGCACGACGGGGACTAGCAGCCGTGTTTGCCATGGTTCGTTTGTAATCCTCTGAAGGCAGGCGCAGCAGCAAAAGAAAACCCTTCACGCAGCACGGGTCAAGAAAGGACCGGACACGTATCTCAACATCTCAACCAAAACCAGTCTCGGGTCACTGGGGGCTCACGTCACGGGCTGTCGCTCGCTCACGCGGGCGCAGCGCGCAATGATCCTTCGACTGTGAATTGGATGCGTGTGGCACGGGGAACGACGTGCGCGCCATGGGTTCGCGACGAGTGCAGTGTGTGTCGGGTGCGGTGCTGACGAAACACTCGAACACTTGTTACTTCGCTGCACCGCGCTCATAGATGCCCGTCGCGACATGCTTGCGGCATATCGGGCGCTGGGCAATCTACCAGACTCCCTCGCAATGTTATTGTGGCCGCAAGGCAGTGCGCGCACCCGCGAGCGAACAATGGTGAGCCTCTGTGATTTCCTCGAACAGGCGGGCTTGACGTCCCGTCTGTTCTCCGCCAGGTAGTTGCGTGCAGTGACCCGAACGCTCCACGCGCGCTACCTTGGACGATGAACAGCTGGACGCCCCCACTCCAGCTGTTTTGTGCTATGTGTCGTGCGCGCGTGATGGACCAGCGATCGCCAAGATCTCCACGCGCGTGCGACCTGTAGATATATATGTATATTTTAATCTTGTAGTTGTGCGCGTATGATGGAGCAGCGCTCGCCCAGAGCTCCACGCGCGTGCGCATTGTATATATGTATATTTTATTCCTTGTAGATATGTAAATAGACTCATTGAAAGTGTACCCCTCCCCCTGTCCTTTCTACTGTCCCTTCACCACTTTTCTTTCACTTCTACTCTCTGCCTCCTATCCTTTATTTCGCTGCCCCAGCTCAGGTGCTTCCCGTCGCGATAGCAGATGCCGGGGCAGCAAATATTCTTTTACCTTCCGTATCAAATGCACAATAAATAACCACTTACTACTACTACTACTACTGGGGGGCAAGACGGGTAGACACTTTCTCAGTGATGGATCAGTGTCGTAGCCTGGTGGCAGAATACGAACTACTTGCAAGATGGCGGCAGTGGAACCGCCACCTTAAAAACCGCTGCAACCTGCTGATATTCCTAGCATACGTGCACCAAAAGTTTTTAACCTGCTATGCAACCTGTGCATAAAGTCGCACTCAGTCGCAGGACAGTCGCAAGCTGTTGAGCGAATCAGTGAGCGAGTCGAGCTTTCGGTAACGACGCTGGCTGCGGGCGCGCAGGCGACGAACTGCGCGCTGCTCCCTGGCTGCCCTATATTCGTCGCTAAGCCTAGCCGGTTTCACTTTGATGCAGTAGCTGATTCACTTCGCAACTGGCTAGTGCTAAGGTGAACCCTTAGCACCTCGCCGCCGATTTACTGTGAACCCCGTCCCATAGTAAAATAATGCTATGCTCGGTTTCCGCGACACCTTCAGGAGCGGAGCTAGCAGAGGCCAGGAGAGCCGCAACGGAGCAGCAGCAACGCGTCTATGGGAAGAAAATTTGTTTGTATGCTGTTATGGCTGGTATCAACAACTCGATATTGGTCAACGATACTCTAGCCCAGGGCTAAGTCTGGACGTGAGAAACAATAGTAGCGCTTTTTACTGATGCCGGCAGCCGGCATTCAGGCTTGCAGGCCGGCCCTGAGAAGCGCGCCTGTGCATTATCACGAAGCTTGTATGGCCGTGGTCCAGATGAAAACCGCCACGACATCCTCCTCTTCCCGCAGGTTGTCGTAGCACACTGCCAACACTGTTAATAGCCAGGGACCAGAACACTTTAGAGGAGCGAGCGCTAGGGTGCAGGATCCAGGGCCCTAGCACTCACAGACTCGAGACTGGGTCAGAGCAGACAAAACTCTCGAAAGCGCGCGATTGACGTCAGTCTCAAGACTTCTCATTTCACGCGAGCATAAAGCGAGAAGGGGCTCCCGCAGGTCTCCCTTGCAGGTGTGAGCAACGGGGCTGTTGAGATCCTGCCTGATCGCAAGCGACGGCTGGTAGCATGCTCTTTGCGACTAGCAAGTGCGAATTGGCATTAAGGGCGCGTTCACAGCAGCGTGGCAGAATTCGCGCGAGTTAAGCCCATTGGTCACGGAGGGAGAGTCCCGAAGAATTAAGTTTGTCCTTCTGGGAAAGTCGCAGCTGACCGATTTTTTGCGGCACTATATCATGCCGCAGAACTCCTCACCTAATCCATGGCGTCTCTAGCTGTAGCATCACGTCAAAGCCTGACCTGTGTCCGGCTTCTTGCTCCGCCGGGAAATTCAAGCGAAGGCGCGAGGCAGCGCCCCACGTGCGCGCCCTTTCGGGGCGTCCGTGTTCAAACCGGCTCAAACACGCAGGCGACCGCATTGCGCCTTCGGCTGCTTACGCTCTTCTCTATATTTAGTGAGATGTTCGTGTCATTGTCCTTAAACTTTCAGCGGATGCAATCAATGACGCCGTAAAATATTTTTTCTCATAATTTATGATAAGCAGCATATCACTACCGCGAAAAAACTGAAGCGTGGAAACACGATATCGGAGCTGCCTTGAACATTTATACTGACAACAGGTCATGCGTGCGTTATATACATTCTGCCTTGTGATAGCCGGACGATTACTGCAAGTAATTTTTCTTCATTGACGGTCACAATATGCTTTTTCGCGATAGGTTACTCTCGCTACGCGTCCTTAGGCGACGCGTATATTTGTCCTTGGCCTTTGCTCCGTATGTGGTAAAGGAGGCACAGTATGCCACATGGCGAGACGGACACGTCAGAGCAGAAAGGAGGACGCTGACTTCCACTAGCGGCATTCGTCGTGCGCACGCCGATATGCGCGCAGACGCCCGCGTGGCTGCATATACTTGCCGCCACTGCAAGCACGGGTGCATACACAGGCACCGCTGACTTCGCGTCGTTGGTGCATTAGAGCTTTCTGGGCTTTCAAAGCAGCAGTACACTAGAGCATGCATGGCCACTATTTCCTTCGTTAGACCGTCATGTGCGAACTGAAGGGAAGAGGACGCGTGAGCGACGCCTCTCCCGCCAGTCCGCCAGTTCTCGGTGGCGGCGGCAAAAAACAATTATCATCCATTAAATTGTCACAGAGAGGTGATTGGGGCTCCACCTAGTATTCTGAAGGGAAAGGGCCAATAGGGCCCTTTGCCTTCACAATACTAGGTGCAGCCCCTATTCCGGGGTCCCATTGGCAAGCAACGCCTCTCGCGGCCGTTGACCCAAGGCCTTTTGGGTGTTGAGATCGACTGGCCTGCGTGAATTAAGTTTCTTTGGCTCACTGTGCGTCGCCAACCGACCAGAGCAACTCGCACCGCCTTCGCGGCCAGAGTGAACGCGTTTTAAAACGCCATTGGCGAATTTAAGCCTATCGCTAAAATACGACGGCGCAACGGTATTTCGATATTCTGCAGTAAAAAAGAATTACCCTCGTCAGGGTTCTATCGCACGACACATCCCTCGACAGGAATATGTCGCGCGACAGAGCCCACGAAAGGTTGTTGTGTCGTGCGACAAACAGCCCGACAGGCACTTTTGTCTCGTGAAGACAGGTGTGCTTGAAGTCTTTCGCGCGACTTATCCCAGAATAGGCAGCTCTGTCGAGGCACGCAGTCTTTGTTGCGCGACACGACTATCTCTGTCCCACTACAATACCTGGGACATCACCCTGTCGCGCGACAAATGTTGCGACGGGCACGTTCTTTGCACGACAAAATAGACGTATCTGTTGTGCGACAGAACCTACTGCAATCACCTTTGTCGTGCGGAAGAACCCACGGCATCAACGTCTGTCGCACGACATAATGCAGGACAAAAAAGCTTTACTCGCCAAACAAAATTGTGTCGCGCGAGATATGCGCTTCAGATGCCCGACAGAAAATTCTGCCGTGCGTTTTGATCGGGCTGGGTTACCCATACAATGAGTAACAGAACATCTGTACAAAAGAATAAAAGAAAGGAATAGAATGGATGATGCTTTAAAAAATAGTGATCCTGCTTTGCTTCTCGAGTACAGTAAGATGAGGAACAGACTGAACTTGCACCTGAAATCTGCAAAATCTAAATTTAATGAGAACCAGTTTATCCAGATCAACGCAGATCAGGAAATGTAATTCACGTGATTAACCGCCTTTTGAGTTGAAAGAAGACTTGTGATGCTGTTCAAGAAATAGTTAAACAAAACAAGCATAGGAATGGGCAGGAACTGGCAGATGAAAAGAATCGTCACTTCATTAACTTTGGTCAGTATGCTGGGAAAATACCTGCACGGAAAACTGCCCTCAAGGACACAGCCTGCTTGCGTATATTATGCTTTTGTAAACTACTCCTCCTGAAACTCAGTCAGTAATAGCGCAACTAAAGAATGATGCAACAGATGAAGTGGATGGATTAAATGCATTGCAACTGAAATACATTGCACCCATTATTTGCCCAGTACTAGCGCATATTATTATTGCCAGGCTTCAGTGTGAAGATTATCCTGAAGAGCTAAATGTTGCCAAAGTCACGCCCGTGTATAAAGGTGGTGGTGTATTAGACATCAATACCTATCGGTCGATTTCCGGCCTTCCAGTTTTTTACGTAGATATGTGAAGGAGCTATAAGTGGTCGCCTCGTGCCCTTTTTTGAGATGCATCGGATTATTACTCCTGCTCTATACAGACTCTAAAGAAAAAATTAACGAAAATGGCTCTGATTTATATTAAAGAAAAGGTAGTGGAAAAAACTGAGCACAACCTTTTGACTACAATTTCATTTTTGGGCCTAAATAAAAGCATTCGACACTGTACAGCACAAACTTTTGATTAAAAAAAACTTGAAATGTATGGCGTACGAGTGAGAGCACTCAATTTAATTAAAAGTCATCGAGGTGATCGCTACCACTATGTTGACATTAATAGCGTATCATCCAGTAAACTGTAAATTCTATACGGTGTACCGCAAAGATCGATTTTAGGGTCATTTTTGTTGCTATTATACATAACTGATATTACCTCCATCGCTGGGTTTACTGACATAGCTTTATATGCGGCGACACCAATGTTTTCTTCACTGGAGCAAACGAAGTAAGCTTGGAAAGAGCTGCTAATGAATAGTTGCTTAAATTATCACGATGGCTTCTAAAAAACAACTTGAGTCTAAATAGATGTAAACAAAGTGCATAATATTCAAGCCCGTAAATAGGCATGACTATACAACCATAAACATAACCTATAATGGAATTCACATAGAATAGGTCAGAGAACGAAAATTTTAGAGCGTACGGTTCAGCGAAGAGCTTTAATAGACCACGCATGTTAATAAATTAAAAGCTTATTTAGCGTTAATAACTGGGAGCAACTGAAAAATCAGGAATCTTACACCTACCTCTTTAAATCAAGTATTATATTATTATCTTTTTTTGCTCTAGGTTAAGTCATGGAATATTAGTTTGGGGAACGACAACAGCCATAACTATAATAAATTTTCGCACAAAAATACTACGCTTGTGAGAACTATAGAGGCTCTAAACGCATCTTACAGCCACTCCACTCTTCATTAAATACAACATGCTAAGAGCAAACCCGGTCTATTACTTTGAACTCCTGCAGTGGGCCGACAGAAACAAACTGCTTATCCCTCTTATAGAACATAGCAGTACATACCGAACCCGAGGTCGTAAACGGACAGCGCCCTGATACGAACTAATTATGGTCGTCAAACGCTAAGTTTTCAGCCTACAAAACTGTTGAGTACCTCTGGAATGTGCATCCATTTCAACAAATGTTTCGCTATTTTTAAATTTGAATGCAGACAATTGTTTGTTAATTCAGTAATTTCATACACGACTCGGCGATGTTTGTTAACTAGACTGTTACAAATTCGGTTGAAATGTTCATTCGAGTTCCACGGTTTAGAGGTTAAAAATGCATATGATGCTTACCATTGGATACAAAATTGTTCAAGGGCGGTAGTTTTGATTTTATCAAGTATTGGTTTTCATGTTCATAGTGCCGGATTCGCACTTCGGTTTCTGTTGCCTGTACATTTTGTATACAAGCCTGGATGATTTAACAGAAGCCGCGTTTCCTTTCATGTGATTACAAAGTTTGATCGCTTCAGACGGATGTACAGGAAGGTACAATTTTGCCTTTCAAAGGGTCTCTTACGTGGTATCCCTACTATTGACCGAAGTGTTATCTGTGCAGTTTTGTTCAATGATGCTAGAACTTACAATGGGCCAAGGCCTCGTCATGCTGTTAGCCTTTAGCCTTAGCGTTTTCTTAGACACAGTTCACGGAACAAGTAAAGGAAAAAAGAACTCATTTATTTGATGAACATGTTCGTCAAGTCAGCAGAAACAAACACTGGTAGCAGAGCAGGTGACGCGAAAATACGGGCACCACTACCAGAGTTGTAGCTCCTTCTCCAGAGTGTTGCTGTACAGGAATTCATGCTTCTGATCCGCGTTGCAGTGCTGCATCACAGGTTAATCGGGGTGCTGGTTCCACCAGTGCCACTCCCGGTGCTCCCTCGAAGGGAAGCTACCGCCGCACTTGTCGTAGGTAAACCACGCGCGTTGTACAGCACCCGCTGCAATTAGATGGAAAATGAACAACAAACAGAAATCTTCAGGCAAAAAGTAACAAACATTCTTTCATAGCAGCCTTTGAGGATGACAATAAATGTGTTAGTACCACTTCACCTCGGCTTTATAATGGTAATAGTCTGTTCCTGACCGCAGACGGCACTCCAACAGATTACACGTTTATTACAAATGGTTAGATAGCCAAAAGACCGAGGGCGAAGTGTGTTAACGTCTGTTACAGGCTGATTAAAAAAAAGAATCCAGAACTTTTCATATTATGGACCTGCGCAAAACAGGCAATGGACCAAGGAGAGAAGACGACACAGTCTCTTTCCTTGGTCCATTGTCCGTTTTGCCCTGGTCCACAATATGAATTACTTCCAACTTGCACAGCAAAACGTACTGTCAGAACTTTTCATTGTAATGACCCTTTCAAGCAGCAATGATCTATGTGAAACTGCTCTGAGGTTCACGCAGCTATTCCGTGAAGAGTTTTGGCCGACATATTAAAGCGAAAGCTTTACTAATTGCACTTTAAGCCTTTGCCGTGGCGCGGCGGTGCCACCATTGACCTTTAGTTGACCTCTGCATGACGTCATGTGTGACATCGCGCCGAAGAGAAGGGCGACCGACTCGCGCCGTCGCAAGCCGCGGCGGTGCCACCACCGGCGCCCAACTCCTGCGCTCTCCGCTAGGAGCGCAACAGGTGCTTTGTGACGTCACGCCGAAGAGAACGGCGACAGACTCGCGCCGTCGCAAGCCGCGGCGGTGCCACCACCGGCCACCACCGGATTGGATTGGATTAGATTAGATTACATTAGATTACATTGGATTGCATTGGATTGCATTGCATTGGATTGGACTGGATTGTATAACAGATGCATCGCCACATGTCTAACCACAAGCACCACCACCAGCTACACTACCAGTTGAACTATGGCGTAGGTACGGATATAGCTTTCGCAATTACCGGGCTTAACCAAGCTAAGCCACAGCGAATTTTTTGCCTTCATTTCATTAGATTCATCGGACTTCTGGAGCGCTCAAGCGAGAAGTGAAAGGAAAAATATGAGCTCCAGGGGGTCGCTAACACCGTTCGCGGATGGAACTCAACACGCAGCTGGTTTGGCTTATGGGGCTTTTACGTCCAGCGTCTGAGGCTATGAGGGACGCCGTAGTGAAGGGCTCCGGAAAATTCGACCACCTGGGGTTCTTTAACGTGCACTGTCATAGCACACTACATGGGCCTCTAGAATTTCGCCTTCATTGAAATTCGACCGGCGCAGCCGGCAACAAACGGCATCCTTCACTTCAGGAGCCGAGCGTTATAACCACTGAGCCACCGCGGCGGCTGGTTCGCAGCTGCTGTACAATATAACGGGGAGGAGTTGAGAGCCAATGCTCATTGCTATGAAGGTAAAAATAATGCGGATTGACAGTATTTTTTTGTCGAAGTGTATGTGGAAGACAGGCCCACGGATAAATTTGAAATGACACACTCTAAGAATTGCACCACCTTTACTTTTGAGATGTGCGTATGCTGGCAGAGCGCAGGAAAGTGCAAGTTTATTTCCGCTTACTTAAAGAGGGTATTTGCGGGACAATTAGCTTCTCACTGTGTCTGTTTATGGTTGAATGTTTTACGCATTCAAATGAATTTTTTAAACACCGAAAATTTCATTTAAAAGTTATGGTATAAAAAGAATCTATGACGCGCGAAAAATTAAAAAAAAATATGTTGCGTAGGGTTGCTCACAACTGTGTGCTTAATGCCTGAGGGGCTCAGCGTTGTCAACCTGCGAGGATTTTGCCTTGATGAAAGCAAGCTACTCTATGCAGGCACGCTTCAATTATTTTTGCAGTGACGGCTAGCAAGACCTCCCTGTGAAAAAACAAACAAAAAGCGGAGGATTTCCCTCACTGTGGGTAGACACCTCAGCTCCGGTTTTCCGTACATAAGGAAGAGGGAGTTAAACATGGCGAGGGACAGGCGCTTTAGTTGTAATGTGTAGACAAATTCGACCACCTAATCTTTATTGCGTGTAGGGAGGGCAAGTTATGAAGACCTTACATCAAGTTTTATTTGGACAGTGTTGCGGTACGCTGCACAATATGTAACAAAGAAAGTGTGTAGAAAATTAAGCACGAAACAGAGTACAAGTACGTGACATTACAAACGCTTCGACACTGCACACTTTACCCTTTCTGAAATATTTTATCTTGCGCATGCAACTATTTTGTTATTTTTAAAACTATAGGAAGCCGCCGCGGTGGCTCAGCGGTTATGGTGCTCGGCTGCTGACCCGAAAGACGCGGGTTCGATCCCGGCCGCGGCGCTTGAATTTCTTTGGAGGAGAAATTCTAGAGGCCCGTGTACTGTGCGATGTCAGTGCACGTTAAAGAACCCCAGGTGGTCGAAATTTCCGGAGCCCTCCACTACGGCGTCTCTCATAGCCTTAGTTGCTTTGGGACGTTAAACTCCATAAACCGACCGACCGACCGACCGACCGACCGACCGACCGACCGACCGACCGACCGACCGACCGACCGACCGACCGACCGACCGACCGACCGACCGACCGACCGACCGACCGACCGACCGACCGACCGACCGACCGACCGACCGACCGACCGACCGACCGACCGACCGACCGACCGACCGACCGACCGACCGACCGACCGACCGACCGACCGACCGACCGACCGACCGACCGACCGACCGACCGACCGACCGACCGACCGACCGACCGACCGACCGACCGACCGACCGACCGACCGACCGACCGACCGACCGACCGACCGACCGACCGACCGACCGACCGACCGACCGACCGACCGACCGACCGACCGACCGACCGACCGACCGACCGACCGACCGACCGACCGACCGACCGACCGACCGACCGACCGACCGACCGACCGACCGACCGACCGACCGACCGACCGACCGACCGACCGACCGACCGACCGACCGACCGACCGACCGACCGACCGACCGACCGACCGACCGACCGACCGACCGACCGACCGACCGACCGACCGACCGACCGACCGACCGACCGACCGACCGACCGACCGACCGACCGACCGACCGACCGACCGACCGACCGACCGACCGACCGACCGACCGACCGACCGACCGACCGACCGACCGACCGACCGACCGACCGACCGACCGACCGACCGACCGACCGACCGACCGACCGACCGACCGACCGACCGACCGACCGACCGACCGACCGACCGACCGACCGACCGACCGACCGACCGACCGACCGACCGACCGACCGACCGACCGACCGACCGACCGACCGACCGACCGACCGACCGACCGACCGACCGACCGACCGACCGACCGACCGACCGACCGACCGACCGACCGACCGACCGACCGACCGACCGACCGACCGACCGACCGACCGACCGACCGACCGACCGACCGACCGACCGACCGACCGACCGACCGACCGACCGACCGACCGACCGACCGACCGACCGACCGACCGACCGACCGACCGACCGACCGACCGACCGACCGACCGACCGACCGACCGACCGACCGACCGACCGACCGACCGACCGACCGACCGACCGACCGACCGACCGACCGACCGAAACTATAGGAAGTCAGAAAAAACTTTATTTTGTTCTTGTCTATGTGAGTTGTGACCTTTTGCAACGCGGCATCCGATGAAGCAGTATTGGAGTTGCTTGAGAAAAACCTGCCTTCAGTGCATGTGGTTCAGCTCTGAGGCACAAGCGAAGCATTCTTAGAGAGCCGCCTGTCTACCAAATGTGATATCCACTGTTTTGGAGAGAGTACTGAAAAATAAAAAAAAATCATGAAAATAAAATAAATGAAGGAACCTGCACCGTCACGAGTTTTCGCATGTTGCAAGAAAGTTGGCAGGGAGACACAACGCACAAATTTTATCTTCGGCACCGCGCTGGCTATCAACATTCTGCTCCATCGTGTTAAAAAAAAGAGAGCCAAATACGAATAACGCACCGCGCAATCCAAGAAACAAGCACCTCGCGTAGGGCAAGATGTTTTTGTGATGCTACAGTTTTTATAATGGTTAATCTAGAGTGGTCTTTCAATGAGATGACAAAGCAGGAGACATTGTTCATCTTGAACACAAAAAAAATACTGAACACACTTTGGAAATTCTAAAGTGTGCTTAGCGAAAACCTTGTGGTCAACCCACTGCCGCATCCCCGAAACGCTTGGCGCTTGATGGGCTTCCCGCATGTGCGGTTTTTATTGGCTCTGGCGACCGCGGTCGCCTTTCTGATTGTAGTGTTAGAGCGCAGCTGTTTGGCACCCGTTTCGCGGCGTCGCCGTTGCCCGTTCAGCGTTCATGGATGGATGGGATGGAAACAACTTTATTACACAAAAAAAATCTTCCAGGGTGGTCTCCTACTGGTCCAGGAGTCCACGGGCTAGTGCTTCACGTAAAGCCCGATCCACTAGCCATTTCTGGCCGGCGGGCTGAGCGGTCCGTAAAGCAGCCTCCCAGGAAGAATGAGTGGGATTGGGGATGGGGGATACTGCCTTTGGGGAAGGACATTCCCAAAGGTAATGGAAAAGTGTGGATTTGGGCACGCCACAGGTGTTACAATCAGGAGGAAAGGTGGGATGAAAGCATGAGAGGCGGTGGGGTGAAATAAAGCAGCCTGTCTGTAATTGCCGCCATGTGGCGCTGGATAAGGGCGACAAGGTACTGTGGGGTGGTGGCAGTGTCATGCGGCTGAATTTGTAAAATGTGGTAATTTGGTGATATGTAGAGAGGACCAAAGGGGCTTCTTGCGCAGGGTTGGGTGCCTGATCCTCCGGGGTCCGGGAGGAGAGTTCTCGGGCCAGCGCATGAACGCGCTCATTACCGGGGATCGAGGCATGCCCAGGGACCCACGACAGAGTAACCGTTCGGTCGAGAGAGGTGGCCGTGGTAAGAATACGGTGTGTTGCCGGAGTCGCCACGCCCTGTAGGTAGTGGCGGTACGCGGCCTGTGAATCTGTGCAAATTTCTGTTATGTTTTTGTCAATGATGGAGTGGGCCAGAGCAAGTGCGATGGCGGCTCCTTCCGCCTCTGCAGGCGAATTAGTTCGAATAGTGGCAGCGGCCCCCACTGTGCCGTCTTCATAGGCTGCGACTGCCGTGAAATATC